>NW_017279354.1:1031378-1429457 GCF_001594065.2 Cyphomyrmex costatus | reverse complement strand
GAATATCACTACGTCGACTAGCCAACAGAGGTCTATAGTTACTCATTCCAATTCTCGCAAGTGCCGAATTATGTGAGTGATTGTTTATATAGAACTTCTTTCTAACATCTCCCCAAGGCGTCTAAGGTAGGCTCCCACTACATTACCTTACTGATGAGTCTAGTAGTGGAAGCCGGGACGAAACGCCAACTCGTGATATTCTTCACAATTCTTATTTTTCATAGATTTAAATTCATTTATACTTTAAATATTATAATTTAATAATTTAATATGTCTTTCAACATATTATTAAGATCCAATTTTAGATGCTATAAGCATCAAAAATTGTGATATTACTACGGTAGTTGATTAGATTTGCGTTTAAAGTTCGACAAAAAGTTCGACGCGCAATAATGGGGGGAACTACTTACGTAGTATATAATATTCACATTTTAACATATCTTATATGATCGCACTAACAACAGCTGAAGGGACTCTCATTTGCCGGTATTATTCTTGTTATTTAAAATTGAAAATTTGTGGTTAGATTCAAAAGAAGAGACATTTATGAATATTTAAAAAATATGAGACTTTTTCGAATATTTGCACAAAGATGCCGTGGAAGTTTGAAGAAAAAATGAGTATTTTCCTCTTTTTTTTACAAAAAAGATATGAGAAAAATGGAAAATAAAGTAATCCAATGTCTTTAAGATATTATAAGTTATATTAATATATTAACATGTTTATTGACTTTATGAATATAAAGAACTATTTTCCAAACAATTAACTTATTTATTTCCTTATGTACTTATCTTCATGATGTTTAACAAATGAATTAGAGAATCCATGATCTAGAATGATAAAAATAGCAAAAAATGTGTGTATACTCAGTACGTCTAATAAATTGACTATACTGATTCTATCTAAAGTACAAAAAGTTTCTTTTGGTTATAAACAAAATGTTCTGACAAAAGTATAAACTAAATACAATATTGTAAAGTATAAACACAGAGCACAATAAAATGAACTATGGAAATTGATAACTATCTCGTGTGATTGTTATAAAAGGCAATTACTTATCTGTGAAATATTACATCACAACCACGACGTTTCTATATTTTGCTTTGCTGACAGTAACAGAATGAACAAACTGAGCAATAAACTAATGCAATCGAGTTAGACAGACAGCCTGTTGCAGACTTACTGTGCTATATCCGTTGAATTCACCATGCAATTCCACAAACAACGGATAGGTCATATTGGGTACTAGACCTTATATAGTTATTTGAAATTAACTTTAATTTCGATTTAACTTACTTTTTAGTTTTTGCAAAAATTTTCTAAAAATTAGAAAAAAATGAAGAGTAAATTGAACCGAGATAAAGATTAATTTACGTTGGTATGAAAATGAACTTTAATCTTCGTCTAAACTATATGGTGATTGGAAAAGAATTATAATATATAGTATATACATATATATATATATATATACACACACATATTTTATCTCGATATTTATATATGTTTTCTTTTTTCGTATCAATATTTTTTTTATTTTTTTTTGTAACGATTTATCCATTAATCCATATAAAATTCAAAAAAAATTACTTTTTCTTTTAACTGACGGTAATGTAAATTATTCATTAATGTTTGTAACAGTTTATATTATACTGGGTACTGTAAAAGAGTTCATTATTTATAGAAATTTATTCTTTTATTCATCTTGTGCAGTTATAAATGAACACACAGTGATTAAATATACAGATTTCCTTCTGGGACTTGTTATTTAAAAAAAAAGAGAAATAAGACGTATCCTCGCACTAAAGAGAAACAGAAGAAGAGTATCTCGTTTATTTTAGTCTGCGAAAAAGCGATACTTAATTATCGAGAGTACGCTATTTATTAGAGAATAAGTATTTTTTTTCTTTCATTGAAGTCCGAGGTGAGAAAGGAGATATACTACGCTAATTTGTTGCTTACGCAGGAAATAACTCGTTTAATAAATTAAGAGCGTTTTTTTAAACTAAAACATTTTTGCATATGTACACATATATGAGAATGGTAACTTTCATATGTTTTTATATTACGCATTATAATATAATTTAATATTTTATCAAGCTAGCACATAACATTAATCTCACATAAAAAATTAATTAGAATCTGCTATAATTTAGTTTTGAGGATTAAATGAGACACAGGTATTTCTCTGTAAAACTGCAATTGCGATAATATTGCTATCTCTTTTTCAGTACAGATAAACTTGTCTCTGTTTTCAAAGAGGAGTCTTATATATTTTTCAACTAGTTACTGTCTTAAAGTTTTCATACTACCATAGTCCGCCGCTAGGTCAATTAACGATAAAATACGAACTTGTAAAAACTCGCTTTTTGAAACGTTTTATATCTCTTATTAAAAAAATTTTTTATGAGATTGGTTTATTATCTAATTTATTCTTCTTAAGAAATATACACATGGATGATCTAACTCTGAAGTCCCAACGCGCGTTTTCTCAACACTCCTCGTGTGCGATTCTTAAGGTGGTACTTGCTGAGAAATGACTTTCTCACGTCAAACGTTCAGTGGGAACAGGGAGCGTGTATATGCGATGCAACAAGGTGCAGTCTCGTAGCAACAAATTCACTAGTAACTCGAGGGGAAAGTTTTGTATTCGTACATTTCCTCTAAACCTCTCGCAGGTCCTCGCTTTATCCGTGCCACGATAAATTCGCTTCTGTTGACGCGGGAATTGAATTCCCTATAGCATAGCCGAGGGCTGCGAGCACAGAACCATCGAACTTTTTCGCTCGCATGCAACCTTCGAGCTAACCATCGAGATCTTATGATCGAGTAAGATGGGAACTACCGTGATTGTCGTGTTCACTGGGTGACTAATTCGAATTTGTGAAATTCGTTTGTCGGTTATCCGTTTGAATTTTCTACAACAAGACCGCCCGTTACAATTATAATTGCGTTGCCAGGCTTGGAATGCTACCGCATTTGTGCCGATGCATCGCATTACCAATGCTACTTTGACCCGAGATAACGAGATACTCTAGCCGAGATAGATCGTCTCGTTTTAATATCGGATTTCAGGATTATGTACGAATTGTGGCGACGAACATGCACAATAGATTTGAATTTGTTCAAACCGTTGCTCTTGCGCTCCTAGACATTATATATGTATATATATATATGTATGTGTGTGTGTATAGATATAGTATATATACTATTTTTTAATCTTCTGGAAGCTCCTAAAGCGATAAAACTCAATGCAAGTTCTTTCTCACGAATCGTAGGATATTCTGCGAAAACGTTAAAAGTAAATCGTTGAAATGTCATTGAAACGTATAATTGAATAAGAGATAAGTATTATTGAGACAGAGAGACAGAGAGAGAGAGTAGGAAATAATGTATAAGTACTGAATAAGAAATATAATAAGGAAAAAATAAAATGTATATAAATGTTTTAATTAAATTATTATTAATTAATAATCACATAAGTATTAAAGGAAGAATTAAATCGTTACATAAGTATATTAATGCGCCGAATTATTAATATTGAAATATTTAACGTATACAAATTCGACAATATAGTTTTGTAATTCAAGGGAGTGATGCAATCAACTATTTTTTAGGATGATTGTGCTTATGAGCTTAATGAAAATTACAGCGTCGAATATAATGTCGAACAAGTCGACGTGTGTATGTAGCGCCGTACTGGTAGCTGAACCATGCGGGTACGCAACCTAGGCAGCACTTTGATCAAGGGATGTGGATGTCTCGTACCGCGCCGCTGCATTGCTCAACCGTGCGCGTACAATGCACGCAGACACATCCTACGTGCGAATATTGAGACATATGCACGCTCGATTTACGCACTCCTCTCCGTGCACTCAATCACAGGCGACCGCCGATTGGGAAGTGCACCCGGGCGAAATTAATGAAGCCCCTTCGCAAATGAATTCATGGGCGGTTCCCTCGTTCGCTCGGCTATGGCTATGGTTAGGGCTTCTAACATATATATAGAGAGAGAGAGAGAGAGAGAGAAAGGATGAAAGAAAAATGAAAAGGAAAAGTTACATTTCTATAATTTTTGCCCAAATAAGTACAGGTTTAGAATGAAAACGATTATTTTTATTATAAAAAGCGTAAATTTTTTTAATTTTTATTATAAAAAACGTATGCAATAATTAACTCTGGCTATTTCTGAATTAATTAAGAAGTAATATTTTCTTATTTTTTCATCCGCTTTATGTGTATCTAACACACTCATTTAAATTTTTGCAACTCTTGATGCAAAGGAGGAACCTCTTTTTGTTGTAAAAGCAATTAATTTTTAAAAACTAACAACATTTTAAATGAATTACAAAGAAGGATATTTAACAGGCGTGAATTTTTGTATGTACATTTTACAGTGTTTTCTGTCTAATTTACTTTATTAACTAAGAGACCTTGCAAGTCAATTACATTAAGATTAATGAAAGTATCCAGACAATAGTGCGTCTGGAAATTCATTTCACGTTTTTATCCCGTACAATTTATCGTACAAAGAGATATATTCAGAATGTAATCGATACGTAATGGATACCTATATGTATTATGTACTATTATTTACGAGAGCAATGACTATGTAGAGGTCGTGCACACTTTTAGCTAGGATGAAAATTCCGCGGCTTATTAAAAATTCGAGTTTTTCCTCCCTTTGAGCACTAAATGAACGCATCTAGCCCGACGATGGTGGCTGACATGTGTGTATCGCTTGCCACCCTCACTAGCTACGTGAAGTGGGATGGAAAGGCTCACTGGTTCGTGTAGGACTTTACAGCGCGGAACCGCTAAGTGGTTGAAGCGAAGCGAAAAATTATTCGTTCGCGTTCTCTACCAGTTGCAACATCTTTAATACATTTTTGCATACAGATATTATCGCATGTTCTCGATGAAAATTCGCATAATTCCTAATTTACGCGTCGCTAAATTATACACGAGTGTTGTAATATTATATAGCCATAAATAAATATGAAATTGATGAAAACGTAATTTTGTCCACATAATCCATTAAAAAATATTTAAACAAACAATTGTTTTATATTTTTTATATTTGTAACATTTCTATAAAAAACTGAATTTAAATGGAATAAAAAATTTTGAAATTGTTATGTATACACTATAATGTAACTATCATTTTTCCACTACATCGATTCAAACCTATCTAGAATGATATTGCTTTACGCGTACAGATATCGTGGAGCATTTCGAGTTTGTAGACAATATTTTCAATTGAGTCACTACCTATGCATATGTACAAATATACATTGATATCTGATTTAATTCAACGATTTTTGAAATACGAGACTTTATATCTATCTGAGGACATTTGAGAGATACGTTTGCGTATCGTTGTTTTTATTTTATACATTTTTTTAATACTGTGTTATATTTCTGCTTTTTGAAAACATTTTTTAAAACAATTTATATAATTTACAATTTGTAGTATTTATTTTTCAAATATATTAAAATTATTAATTGCTTACAAATAATTTTATAAATGATTTTTATGAAGTCATAAAATTTATAACATTATATTATAAAATTATAAAATTTTGTAAAGCCAAATGGAAATTGCATGAATCTAATGTCGCAAATAAAAATTTGTGTCGTGTAATGAAAGATTTATATGCTTTATGTGATGGAATTCGCGTAGATAACACGAATAATCGATGATAGTAGTACGTTTGAACAAGTAATCCTGGTTCACTTTGTGTCTTCGTGACGACAATTACAAAGTTATTGCACATAACGCATCCCGCGCAATAACTGCCTTCGACCAAGCAATTGCATTCTACTTTCTCGTATATTCTCTCTATTGAATTTCGAGCGGATCGTGCTGGACGTAGCAATGTATATGTGGCGGTAGTAATTGTACGACAAAGTGGATCCAGGGAATGAATATGCAAACAACAATATGCAAACATCAGCGAACTGGATGTGAGGAGAAAATGGAAGGAATCTTTTTAGAAAGAAAATACAGAGAAGAAAAGAACGTAGAATTCAACTAATATCTAGAAACATGCTAAGAACAGCAGCTGAAGAATACAGTAATCCTTATTTGCGTATAAGTGTAATTTCTATGGACATGAAATCTACTCTTAAAAAAACATATTATCACATACGTATTACGTAGGTAAATATTTTACTTTTCGCAACTCTTCGCTTATATATACCTTTGTTGTTATACCAAAATAAACACTTTTGTATCATATCATATACATATAAAATTATTGATCAATAAGAAATGAATTAAATATATTAAAATGAATTAAAATATATTAAAAACTGTAACTTAACAATGCATTTAACGATGTATCAACACATAGAGGTACAAAACTATGTAAATCTCGTTTCTTTGAAGAAAACCGTAGAAGCTTTAAAGTGGTTAGCTCTAATCGATACTTCTTAAATTATTTAAAAGAATATTTAATATCAAATTTTATTATCATCAGAATTTTATTCAGCTCATTTTTTTTTAGTTTCAGTATGTTATCAATACAATAGAGAGAGTAGTTAATGTGTGAGTAGTATGTTTCTGTACCTGCTCGGACCACTAGCCTTGGCCTGTGTACAACCAGCCGCGAACGTATTTGCATACTCGTTCAAACTACATATGTATATAATACATTCTGCGACCGGATTCAACCTGCAACCTGGTTTTTACTCAATATTGTCGCTCGCACGTGGCCTTTGTGTAAAAATTGCAATTCAAGCTTTTGATTATTTTACACTCTTTTCCACTGCCCCTCAGGGTATCTCTAAATCAATGCGCGCACCAGAATGTTTGTTTTACTACGTCGAAAAACTAACAAATAAATACCAGAAACTGTTCCGAGCCATTTTTAATCTTTACAAATCCGTCTTTAACCTATTTTTTTTTTTTTTATAAAACCGAGAAACAATTACGGATCTAATTTTCTGAATATAAGTGAGTTTTTTAAAATTTAATTATCATATTGATCAATTGTATTATATATAAATACAACTTTCATGAAACAAAGCTACATTAATATAATGCGATTAATCAATTGATAAATTAAAAACTTGTCTTATTTTTCAAATATAAGATAAAACAAATGAACGTGCTTTATGAAAACATACATTGATCGTATAATTAATATCCTGTTTGTGGAAATAGAAAAAGTATCGATAGATTTTTTATAAAAGGAAAAGAATTCTATTTCAGATATATGTATATATGTACATGAAATTAAAAAAGTCGTATATGATCGAAAATGGATTCTAAAGGTTATTTTATTTATTTTTTGTTTATGTGAAATGATAATTTTTGTGAAAGAAATTTGTTTAATTCAGTGACCGTTGTATAATTTTCTAAAGCTTTAAGTGAAAAAAAAATAAGAAAGCGCTCAGCATCAAACACTTAATAAATGTTTTTCAAGTCGGTAAAATAACTAGAGGTAAATGAGAAACATTCCAGTGCATTTTTAAGATCTGGCATACCGAGCTTATATGCTCAAGCGAAACAAAAACACTTTTACCTCTTCGCAGAGGGTTTATTCCGCGCACCGAAAAAAAAAGGGGAGAACGACATATTATACTGCGAAAAAGAATAAAATATAAATGAAATAACAAATTATTCGCCAGTGTGAAGTACTGATATATGAAAAGAGTTCTCATACGTGATCTTTTCTGTGTGATCAAAACGTACGTCGCATCTAATCGATACACTTAATTGTTTTACACCATTACATTATTGTACTTATGCGGAATAAATGAAGATACATAGATGATTGACTTGATTAATAAGATATGAACGGTCATTAGTCCATTAAAAATTCTGTAGGAATTTGATATCTCCTAAAGCAAATATGTGAAGAATATGATAATGAATTATGACATGTATTCTTCCAAAGAGAGAGAAAGAGAAAGAGCGCGTTCTATTTGAATTCACTGGAAACTTTTATGATGATCCTGCGGGAAAGCTTTTTTGAGAAAAGATGAACGTCGTGCTTTTAATCTCCGTTCATAATTTACATTAACTTATCTTTATCCTTTCTCTGTTCATACTCAATCGATGCTTTATTCTTATCGCTTCACGCAAAGCGTGTAATTAATAATCGCGACTGGTACGCGTTCGTCTTTTGACGAGCAGGGCGAGCGATCCATCGTTCATCATTAATCATCCTCACGCTTACACGGCTGGCAACCGTATCCTCGCGCTGTCTTTCTTCCCTTCTCTCTCTCTCTCTCTCTCTCTCTTTCTCCCTTTCTCTTTTATATTTCCGTGTAAATATCATTTGCAAGGGCGGGTGGCAAAAGTGAGAGATCGCTCGATAAAACGAGGGTCACCATTGTCAACTGGTTAGCACTTTTTCACGTGACAAAACGATTTTGCATTTCCTGCAGTCAACGCTCCTGTTTCGGCAGCACGACCAGTTTGACAGAACAGAACAGAACAGAACGGGGGACGACAAGAGCGAGGGGTTGTTCGGGGTTAAACAAAAAAAAAAAACGACAAGCGTGAAATTTTCGATAGCGACGGATAAACGACCACCGAGGCGCGTGTTCCCCGCGTAGCATTGGGATTTACATACTACATTTTCGATTACGGCGTTTAACTTTTTCGTTTGTCAGTCTTGGGAGAGATTTATTGCACGCGCCCGCTCGCGATCGCTTCCGAAGGCGCGCGATTCCATTTTATCGGATATGTCATTCAGACTCTTCTCTCACAACACGAAGCGCCTCACCAGTCGTGGATTTCTATTCACGTTTTTGGATGCAATTAAAAAACACGACAGTCGGGCATTGTGCCAGTCTGATGGATTTTTAGTTGACAAAGTATAGTCTGACTGTGTGTTTAAATTTGCCACGAAAAATTAATTTGCAACGATAAATGAAATTTAGTAAATCCATTATGGAAGTATGCTGCATTGATATCTTGACAAGTATATATTTTTTTTATCGATGTACACTGTTAGATATGAAAGGAGCAATGTCAATCTCTTGAGTTAAAAACATTTTTGTTATTTTTAACTTTTATGTGTTGAAATGTATTAAATTAATCTATTTCTGTGATTAATTTCCAAATAAACGAAGCCTTATTAACGCCTTTAATAAATAATAAATTAAATTTGAGTCAAATTTAATACATTTTCGTGAATTAAATCGCTTAACTAAAACATGGTTAAATTAACGACATATTGAATGAAACAATGATTGAAAACAATTCTCAAATTGGATATAATTTGACATTATGAATTTAATATTGTAAATGCGTTATTTAAATCTATTTAATATTACTAGGAATATTATGAAATCTCGTCTTCATCTCCGTAAATAACACATTTTGCAGAGAAACTCTCAGTAATATTTCCGTCACGCTGTACGTGTAAATTGGAAGATACGTGTTCCTAGCGAAGTTTCAAATATTTATTAAGTTGATCGTTTTGTGTCGGCGTCCGCGTTGGTGCTGACAGCGAAACGGATGATAAAGGCACGAAGAGCACGAAGCAACGTGCCTATGCAATATCCGACTGGAAACTATAACATCGATGCAAGCGAAGCATCCTTTCTGTACATACGTTCCTAATTTCAGAAGCGTAGTGAGTTCAAACTCAGTCTGCTGCCCATTCGAGATCATCTGCATGCTTGACGTTACCGAGCATAACTCGTCTCATACTGATCCGATTTTGCTGAATATGTTTGGTATCCGTAACAAATATATATATATATATGCGAACAAAAGAGAACACCTCGAGGGGCTCGTTGCAATAATAAATGTGTTGCATTTATCGCTTGTAAAAAATCCACAGAATACATGTGTAAAACAATCATTATACGTTATACATATATTTTATAGCATACCTTGTTTTAACATTCGTAATGATAGCAGATTTTTTTAACTTAAACGTTTCATTCTTCTTAAGGAAAATGTTATCATTGTCTTAATTAGCGAGTTATTTAAGTTTTAGTAGAAAAAAAGTTTAACTTCGAATTATACTGTAGTAGATTTTAATTTTAGAAAATTTAAACTAAAGACTTAATTAGTGAGATATTTACTTTTAAGATTTTATAAATTCAAGTACTTTTATGTGTGGTTTGGAATTCTAGTTCTACGAAAAAAGCTGGCCGGGATCTGGCTTGACAAGTCGTATATCATAACATATCACTTTCAGTTTGCGATAAAATTTTTTTCGATAGCAACGCCATTGTGCTTCATCCTAATATACCTATATTGAACGCATTGACTTTCATACGTGAAAATAGATTCAATAAAAAATAGAAATTCTAACAAAATATTCGCTCGATATTTTTTTCAAAATAAAAATTTTTTCTTGCTATATCTCTATACTTCTGAAAATTCGTTTCTCCATTTAATTTTACTCTCTTGTTTGGTATTATTTAACGCAATCAAATGTACTTTGATATAATATAAATGTACTCGATTTGTTGAGCGCTTAGTTTGTGCCGTGATTAAATTTACTGTAGCTTCGGTAAAGTTTTCAACACGTTATTTGAAAAGAGGAATATAGTTCGTGATCTCCCTTGTACAGTACTCAGTCATCGAAAATGAAAAGTCGTTCAGGCGGAAGACATTTCCATGTAAATCCGCGTCTTACTGCCTTGTACCACTTTTGGCTTCTGTGTCGACGAGTAACTCGTAGCGGGGCTTAAACTGATCTCAAAATTCCTTTCATCGTTCCGTCGACTTACATAAGCCTCTCCATCAAGCAAGATTGAGAGAACTCCTCTTGCAATACAGAGGTCTTATTAGCGCGTCGCGGCGTAGAGACCCGTAAAATTTAGGACATCTCCAGCCTTACCAAGGTCTGCACGATATATTTCACTGATGGGACTTCGGGGAACAATTATTTCTATCCTGGTCCCTTCCGCTGTTATTTCAGTCTTCCCCACGATGAATTCATTGAAGACTTTATCGCTGCATCATCCGCTGCGAGTTCCTGATTTGACAAGAACGTTGAAAGTTTAGTAAGACGGAACTCGAAGCAATGCATGTGTCAATACATTTTTATTTTTATTACATTTTTACAATTATATTTTTATTTTTATTTAATAGTTTTTTTTTTTTTTGTAAAATTAAGATTAATACAAAACATTGCTATTTTCGATTTCGCGACGTTTTGAAGCAATGTTAAAAATATTTATATATACACATATATATTAATTTAAAATTGCAGTTTTTTACCATTTAAGAATATTACGTTACTTGATGAAGATTATAACACAAACAGCAGAATTGAGATACGGTGTGGAGTTTCACAAGCGTGATATTAAATACTCTCGGTTAATTTATATTTGCTCCATGTACATGTTAACATTTTACTATGAGCGAGCGGTACAATCTATGTACACAAGTATGACAATTTCAGGATAATAAATTAATGCTCCCTCAAGAGAGCAGCGAAGTGGTAAAAGCCTCGCGCGTCGCAAATTGCTAGTTCTCATTATTATTGCTGCTGACCATGGCTAACATCCTCTATCCTGTATCCCGGTGATCGTGGCAGCACAGCGTTATTATGATGACCTGCGTTAAGCTAATGATAACTATGCTTTATGCGCTAACGAGCTTTAGTGTTCCCGAATCTGACCTAACTTACTCGTCTATCAAGACGACTGATATCTGTTTATCGCACTAATAAGTCTAATTTTCATAGACATGACGTAAACTTGTAAAACAACGCCAATAATTGTCAACAAAATTAGTCGATTACGCGATAAGTAATTATTGCATCTGTTTGCGTGTCCTTGCAATGGCGCGTCTTCTTGGAGTATTTCCTTTGTTACATTATTCTCGCTTGTTGTGGTGTATTCTAATATATCCATGCAGATTAAAGCTTCGGTGTACCGACTCAAAGTAAATTTAACCCGCATTTACGGCAAGCTGTACCGCGAAATTGGCGTTAAATTACTGTAATTAATTGCCACGAGTAAGCTACACCTTAGCCGTATGCGTCATTACTGTGTTTCTATACATAGAAAATTCCGTTATTTCTTTATAAATTAATGATGTAAGTAATAGTAATGAAACACATTTCTCTCAAGTTAGAATCAAGTTAGAATAGCGTTGATACGATTAATTAATATTATTAGTTGTTGAACTTTCTGGCACAAGAAGATTGATTTATCTTAAGAAGTTTTAGACTCTTCCTACAATAAACCAATAAAAGTAGCGGAACATAGTTTACATAAATATACATCGCTATTCAATTCGCTAAAATTTTTATACTGATGTAAACATTTGTAAAGAAGACACGATTGATTTATACATTTAGATCCAGTGAAAAATCAGAGGCAAAACCAATCATGTTAAAAAATTGTACGACAGTTGCAAAGCTATTTTTTTTTCTGCTGAATACAGCCAATATATGTATATGCGGGGTTAGCAACTTCATAACAGTAACGAGTTACCTTATACAAAAAACAACGGCAACGGTAACGTGTTCCTTCATAAAACTACCATTACCATTATTTTTTGTTAAATAAAATTCGGTATTGTTATTTAGAAAATAAAGATTTGTTACTTTTTTTGTTACTTTTAGTCATAAAGTGTGATATTAAATTTAAAAATTACATTACTTAATAATTATTAAAAATTTTTATTAAACATTGTTTTCGAACATTAATGTCGTTATTTAGAACAGTGCATACTTATATTCACTGCAAATATAATTTATGTTACATACTAGACAGATTTTTAGTATTGACAGTGACTATCAGAATACAGCCCAAGATATAAAGTACAAAACATTTTTTAATATTTAAATATCTATTATAAAATTTTCTAGCCAATTAAAAATAAAGTAGTCTATTGAATAATTATATAAAAGGAATAATAAGAAATTGAAATAAAACAACTGAATTCGTTACTGTTATCATAAAAATGCAACGACATTGCAGGTAGAAAAAAGTAACGATCGTTAAACCGAAAAAAAGTAACGAAAATGATAATAGTATTACAAGTGACACGCTCACATTTACATACTCTTTCTAACTCTGCATATATGTACGAGCTGATATGTATAACAAAATAAATTCCACGTAAAAATGTTACTCAACTGTTATTAAACAATTTACTCAATTGTTATTGTGCTAATTTTTAAATTGCTTTCTATTTGGATGCCATTGTTAATGCTGAATATAACGTTTTAATATTTTTTGCGTTAGGGAAAATATGATATTTTTCCACAATACTTCGCGCTTAATGTTGCACCAGCAGCAATAGCGGTAGAAGCTCAACCGCATCTTCTCCGTCCCTCGCATTTTCTCCGTTCCATTATACGTGGACGCGGATCATAATGTATTCGCTCGGTTTAAAGCATCATGAGCGTTCCGCGCGCACGAACGCGCTGGTCGCCAACGCCAAGACCGGGTATAACCCGGTGCGGCATGTACTGCCACAGAATTGGTGTTAAATTACAATTATTAATTGCAGTAAACAAGCTACATCGTAACCCGCCAGTTCGCCCGCTTATGTAGTCGCGTCATTTGCCTTTAATTCGGCGAACGGGTCGGCGCTATACGCGCTACCAGATTATTACACGGAAATTTTCCGGCGAAATGACGGAAATTATTTTAAAGCGGGCTAGCAAGAGTTCATCGTGTTTTCCTCGCGCAGAGCGTCTCGGTAAATATCCTGCAAGTTAATTTACTAACTGACGTTCTTAGGACAGTATTGATCAGCCAGAAGAAATTTTCTTGGGACATCTTGGAACTCTTAGAAGTTCTGGGCTCTCTTCGAAGCCTTAGGCTTTTTTAAGAAAGAAAGTAAGGATATACGAGACTGAGTAGAAATTTAAAATGCTGATGCTTTTACTCCTTTTTCAAAAAAAATTGGAAAATATTAGTCGAGTATATGGTTGAACGTAATTCACATCTCTTTCTCTCTCTCTTTTTCTCTTTACCACTGAAATATAAAACTACATATTTATAGAAGTTTAATTTTACAAGTTTATTATAAAAGCTTTTAAAGTTAAAAGTATAATAAATATTTCCTATTTTTTTTTACTATTGTATACTTTGAAATTATAAACATATTCGTGGAAATATACATTAATCATTAGGATTGTGTCTAGAACTAACCGGTTATTACTCTGCAACTCTCTCTACACTCTGTCGCAACTCTGAGTAAGTTGAACAAAACAAATGAAACGCTTTATTGTAAGAAAAACTTGTCAATTTCATTTAAATCGTTTGCGAGCCAATATGTGAGTATTATAAGTCAAAAAGCCAGTTTATAAGGGTTAGCATAAATATATCAACACTCTGTGTCGAAGAAAAAGAATTAAAAAATTAAAAACCCCTACAAAGTAGTGTTTTATTTACTGTGCTCGGCTTACTTAGAAAATAATAATCGTTTAGTTTAGATACAATCCTAATCTAGGTCACTTTGTACATTTAAGTTTTGATTGGAAAAGAATGTAATCGAAAACTATCGTGGCTTTTAAGTATAATAGACTCATCGTATAGACGATTGCGTGATTCACGATTGCCACTCGTAAAATTGTCAATTGATTGACGTCGTTTCTCAAAATATCATGTAGGTACGTCTTCACATTTTACCTCGAAATGTATTTTGCGATCGCTCCGCGCAACGGAACTATTTCATGTCGCGGATTCACGAGCATACTCCTGGCGAGGCACGAGGTTTATTGCAAGCGCGGCGACGCACGTGCAATGAAAAACGGGCAGTATCGTGTAAGCACGATAACGATTGCGTATCACTTACAACGATCGGCAGCATTTCATTCCGATTCGATACACAACGTTGCGTAAATGCAACGTTATTACTGATAGGTATTAACCACTGCGCCCGCACACATCTTGAAGCGGATTTATTTGCCATCATACATAACGTTTACGTTTACATTTTGATTCGATCGACGCTTATCCATGCTCTTATGTGCATTTAGAACGGGCGCTCTGGAAACCATCGCATAAATTTCTGCGAACTTAGCCTCCCGAATGCAATGCGCGTAGAATGCGCGGAATAGGATGCTGCGAGAATTCTTGAGATGCATCGACCGATCGAATGATTTCGCATTTTCCACATTTATGCACTCGTAAATGAGCCGTTGAATATATAATAAAATCCAGTTTACTCTCTCTCGTTGCAGCAACTTTCCGCATAATTTCATACAAAACATACGAAACTTGTTAGTACGCTTGATATCATTAAATAATCGTAAAGAAAAATTTATAATTACAATTATAATTATTTATAATTATAGTTGGATAGGTCTAGATTTTACTTTTTCTTTATATAATTTTTTGCTCATGAAACATGCATCATTCTTCGTCTCAAATTTCAGTCAATCGCCAGGCTTTTAACGGAAACCAATACCGACGCGGAAATGATTTTATCGCGACTCTCGTCGTCGACGGATTCTTTCCTTATATCGGCAATCTTGTACAAAACGGCGTACCTCTATGTATATTTGATGTGTCACTGATGGAGTCCATTACACAGCGAGCAGACTTTGAAATCTCTTTTTCCGTTCCAGTTCCGAGGTCGGTGTTACGGGAGCAATTCGAGGGTGGTATCGAGCCGGACGAGGCAGTGATGCAGGAGTTCGAAGAAGGATTCGACAGAGCGGACTTCAGAGCTGAATTCAGCCCCAGTCCAAATCTCGAAGGACCGCAGCCGCCACCACGCGACAACGTCTCTAGAAATTTTCCGACCGTTAGCTCATCTCCACCTCGCGCACGAACCAACAATGACGGTGAGTTCCATCTAGCGCTTTCCTTCTTTGTCTTATTTAAGAAAGTGCATGCGTTATTGTATCAAATTTAACTGCATGTACATATATTGTATAAATGTATACATATATATATCTAACGTTTCATATTCCATACAAAAGCAAGAGAATAATAAGTCAGTGATAATAAATCACACGTTTTAATGTTTAAGTATAGGTTTTAGATATTTTCTATATAATTTTATTCTTGTACATGAAGGAAACTCTTTTTACAAATCTGTGTTTTTCTCAAATTGGGAGAAATGTAATCACATATGTTTACATTAATATAGAGAACAATATACAACTGTGGAGCGAATGTAAAAAGAACATTACAAATTCACATGAATGTTCTACTTTATCTAATAAAAAGTGAAAAGCAAAAAGTAAAATTAAAAACAGATTTATTGAAAAATAGTATATATTTTTATATTATTTTTATTTATTTTGTCAGTTCTTTTTTCCCTTTCATTACCTCCTTTTTGGAAGAAAATGTAATACATTCATGATGTTGTATATCTACTTATGGTCAAGACTGCATATGTACATGTATATATATTCTGTTATATTACCTTATTCCTGAAAATGTAACAAAGTTGTTTTTGCGCGCGTAAAATTTTTTAACAAGCTAACTTGAAAATAATATCTATTTTCCGTCTATTCAGCAATAAATACAATATGTTCTCTTTACTCCGAGATGTTTTAATGTGTGAATGGCAAACGAAATTTTTGTATATATTATATGCAAATATTATTATATAAAATAGCTTCGCATGATCGTATTTTGGTATGCTTGTTTTTGCTCGTGATCGATCTGCCTTTGACACCGAGCGATGTGCGTATACATTAGACGGAAGTTGTATTCAGGTAATACGCGTGAGTGCTAAAGGCGATTAGCTGGCTTCCGTGTCGGGATTATGAAAATTTATTTCGGCAAGTTCTCCGCTCTGGAGCTTTATCCGAGCAGTTGATTAATTTTGCTCATTTATAAATAACCGCGTAATTGTATAATTACAAGCGGGTGACGAGGTAAATTATTATTTCCATGACTAATTAATCCCGGCGCGAGCGCCAGGACATCAACGTGGGGATCCATTTATACTTTACATTTCACTATGTCTACAACTGCGTTATCACGACGTATAACGCATTTTTACATAATAAAATTATCTTCTCATGAATTTGCGTGAAAAAGGAAATAATGGAAAGGTGAAGCCAAAAGCAAATGCTTATAACACGTTATCGCGGAACAATAGTATGAACAATAATATAATATTTAATATGTAATATAATAAATTACACTTAAATGACATTGTAACAATTGAACATTCAAATGGAAATTGTAGCTAGAATTTTTTGTTTTTCTGAGCTGCATTAATTTTTTTTTATCGCAGCGTTGACGAACGGCACGATGAAGAGGCATATTAAAGTCCATTTTTACGTTTCTATTCTTCTCACTGTAGTCAAGAGACATTTCGACGCATTGAAACGTTTCTCCGTTTCTTTTTTTTCTTCTTCGACGCTTCTATCGCATTGCGTGCTGCATAAAACGCGGAAGCAAAGCGTTCGTCTTAGAGTCACTCTCGTTGCCGGAAGTATCCGGATGTACGTAACTTTATATCCTGTATAGTAATGTCCGCAATGAAATTACTTACTAGCTCGATGAAAAGCACGTCCGGGCAGAGAGCAGTAGTATTCAGCCGCTTTATATTCACTTCGTCTGCAAGCGTTTTCTCTTTTGCTTTTATTTTTCACGCGAATTCGCCAGGAATGTTATACAGGACTGGCGTTATTAGCATCGCATGCAGCGAACGCATTTTTACGATCTTTTATTAACATCTCTTATTAATACTTTCAGCTTCGCATAATTTTTTCGTTCGATATTTAAGCCGTGGCGCGTCGCAGTGATGCAGCTCGATGCTCGACCCGCCACGCATCAGTGACGCGGCTCAGTATTTAGGCCAATGCACTCGAATGAGTCATCTCGATATTTATAGTCGGACGCATCTCGAGACGCATTTAAACATTTTCAGTTTGCCACGGCAGTTTTTTCGCTTTTGTTGTTACACCTGACTCTGTAAAAATACCAGAGTTTTGCAGTTATCCATTAGATATTGAAATTCATTACCAACTAACGGAATCAACGGACCGTTTCATCGGTCGGAAGGGTGAAACCAACTCATTAAAGCTCGGTGAAATTAGGTAAGTCGATCGGTTCAGAAGTTCGGCTTCAAAGATTGCCTGACCGGGCACAGTCCTGTAATTGGATATGCATTCACTTGAACACTCCTTGCTGACACCTTTGCTTCGTGGTCCGTTGAATCATTCGCTATTGCCCCCGGTTATTCACTTCAATAGCTTTAGCAAAGTGAAAAGCAATACAGAAAGATATGCATTAGAATAGTATAAAGGAAAGGTGCAAAGATAAATAGAGTACAAGGGAATTCATGAAACATCCGTTATTCTATTGAATGGAACACTCAGAATCCGACATTTAATTTTGTTACATTTTTACTATCATAACATAAATTATACGTAATGTTGAACGATAAAATTTTTATATTTTGCTAAGAGGAAGTCAAAATATCTACTTCGGTATCTCTACAGCCTTTATACGTAATATTCTTATCTACGTATTTATAGATTATAGCTAAAACAGGAATTCAGAAGCACATGTTCGAAGATAAAAATACCGATAAAGCTAAATTAGTTCGAAAGCAGATTAAATGTACCTAATAATATATCGATAATCTATTGTATTCAATTCACGTATAATATAGTTATGCGATGGTAATAAAATATCTTAGCGTACATAATACATGTACATGTATATATAATATAATATATTAATTGTTATCACATTTTGGTGAATATGTGTATTCGGGCAAACGAGAAATTCAATCTCGGAACGCAATATCGCGCTTCAGGTATTTATATCCTCGAACTACATTTGAGATGCTGGAATATTAATTAAAGGCACTGTAGCTGGTGGAAACACTGCGAATGAAAAAATGTGATAGAATAAAAATAAAAGAACTTTTATAGATTAGATAGTTTTAAACTCATGGCAAAGAAAGGTAAGGCGACTCACTATATTAATAAAAAAAAATATATAGCAGCTCTTCAAAAAAGAGTTATTGCCTTAGAGTCCACGCGACCTTTTTCAGTTAATATCCAAGTAGCTGTCAATAACTTTATAAATATCTTCCTTGCGCTCTAACGTGTTGTTGCTATCCCTTGAGTGCATTCTTTTAATTTTAGAAAATGCTGTACGCACACGCGTACTCACTTACTTCATAACGTCCATCTAGGTAATTATTCAGAAAGGAGAAAAATAAATAAATATGAATTAAATAGATTTATATAGAGTAATAAGCATCTATGTTGATTAATTTTTTATTTCCAATCTAGATCTTTTTGACATAAGCGAATTTCCCTCTTAAATATTTTTCTCATTTTTGCACAAAATCTAATTTTTATTAAATAAAGGTTTTAACATTTGTATTAAATAACTATTTGGTAATGTAATAGAAATATTGAAAAATAACTTTAAATTTGTCTACATTTTTTTAAAATCTTAGAACAGTAAAAAATGGATTGGATAAGAAAGATTCAAACGAAAGGAATAAAAATAAAAAGGTTTATAATATAGTTTTAGTATTGGTACAATTTAATGGAAGATAGAGAAATCATTAACAAATTATTCATTATTAATAAATTACTTTTATAATTGTATTAATGTCATAAAATGTTGCTAAATAGCACTATTCACACGAAAAGGTGTGTACTAACTGAGTGTAAATTCTAAACGATTTTCCTGAGCGAGAAAGAGGAGGCTCACCGTGTTTCCCCCTCGAGTTTTCGAAGGGTTATTCCGGGTTCCAGTTACGTGGCGCGGTCGGTGGCTTTAATGAGTTCGTCGACGAGGCGTGCATAATGCGATGCGCTAAGAGACCCTCATCTCTCATTGTCTTCGTTCGGAGACACCAGCGCGTAATGACTGCGCCGCGTGCGTCGCTTTGATGCCCGCCATAGATTATCGAAATTGTGTTATCGTCGTGCGAAATGAACTTAGGTATGTGAACGACATAATTGACTTAACAAGGAAAATGTAATGATTTATGTCATTAGTCTAGAATGTTAATTATTACGTTTTTTTAGCCTGATAGATACCATATTCCAGTTGTTTATGTATTTTTAAAATATGATAAACATTATTATAATTATATTTTTAATTCTTCGCAGATTATTTTAAATTTTACCACTTATACGTTTCTCTCTCTCTCTATCAATAAAAATTAATTTTATTTTTAGATATTTAAAGATTTTGAATTAAATTCGTAAATATCTTTAAAAAACATAATTAACTCAGTTAATCAAAAGAAATATAGTTTGATTTGAGATTGTTAAAATGCAACGTAAAATTTTCAAAATTGTGTTTTTATTCGTGAAAACAAAGGGCAAATAGACTATCAGTTTGCAGATTAATTTTTCATTAACGTTGATGGAAGAGAAAACAAGAGTGTAAAAATTCGAATAAAGGAAAATTGATAAAGTTAATTTAGTTTCTGGAGGAAGACAGGCTTAGGGTTATCTCGTGGATTATCTTGAGAAGAAGACAAATTTGCTTGAAATATGGTATAAAAGACGAAGAGTCCTTACCTCGTCGTCCTCGATCAAGGTTCACATGTTCTTCGGTCTCATCTCCTTTGTTCTCGAGAAAACCCCGGTCACGTGTAAACGCAATCAGACAGCGAGAATACGACGTTATATATATATATATGATATATGAAAACTTAACGCCCAGTTCGTTCGTTTAGCAGTTCTACTGATCTGTATAAATTGGAGAGACAGCAAAGATGTCTTAAAATAAAGAATGAGAGATGAGATCGAAGCAGAGAAGTCAATATCCTGTATTAAAGTTTACTATGAAATTTGTTACACGTCACGTAAAAGATTTGTGCAATCTGTTCATTAAATAAATATACAGAGATATATAAAAAATTGCAAGCAGTAATACACTTTGAACAATAGAGATAAAATGGTTCGTGAAATTGGCTAATTGATGTTACGCGAATTCTTTGTACATTCTATAGATCGAACAACATATAATGTGCGAATGTACGTAAACGTATTTGCGTTCACAACATACAATTCATTTCCAGTTATCTCTTTTATTAATCCTTATATTATTACGCCAATTTTAACTCAGAAATTTCCAATAATGGTTTTACTTGTTACTAAATATTCCGAAACTAGGTTACTTAATTTTCCAACAGAATAATTGAAGCATATCAGTATTTTTTCCTGGTTAATATAGATTTATTTTGATTCGAAAATAGATCTCTCTCTCTCTCTCTCTCTCTCTCTCTCTCTCTCTCTCTCTCTCTCTCTTTTTCTCAGCTAGAGCTGCACACAATGGACGTGTGAAATTTGCAACCTTTACTTACTCGACGTACGAACGTTTACCGAATTTCAGCGTTGCGAGGTCACATTGAAACCGGCCGATTACGCACGAGGTCCTGTGCTACAAGACCTCTGAATGGAGTACGTGTCGCCATCAGTGCAATATAATTCAGACTTCTAATTAAAAGCGCTCGCACCTGCTCTTTGCTCTCGGCTCTAGTCCGAAATCGTATAATTTCTCGGCCATACACGCGAGTGCGCATGGTTCGTTATATTCGGATTCTGAATTGCGACTCCGTTCGAGTACAAAAGAAATCTCGCTTTTATAATGGTGACTTTGTGTACGATCCTGAAAACTATCACTGCTGGTGCAGAAAGCGATGTCGACATCGCTTGCTACCAAGAGGCAATAATCCCACGCATTCTCGAACCTTATCCAATTCTGTAAGGTCGACTATCTCGCTCGTCTCTCTCTTCTCAATTTTTCTTATATACTTTGTCTACTATTCCAAGAAAGTTTCGTCTTATACTTTCGAAATCAATGAATAACTAAACTTGATATCTCATTCTCATATAAAAACTTTGATACGTTCTATATGTAACATAACAAGTTGTATAACCTAATATATTATTACATCCTCAACTTTATTTCGAAATACCGTAATTCGACTTCTAAGGTTCTTCAGAGGTCACCGGTGTTTATTCATATGTCAATTTTTATCAATATCGATTGTCATTTTTAATATAAAAAGTTTATTTTTTATTACTTTTTTTATACTTTTTTGAATTGATGTTTATAATGTAACGAGTTATTATCATTTTTTGTGACTCTATTACCGACTGATTATTTTAATTGTTTATATATGGCTTACTTTATTTTTACGTTTTTGTAAATGATAAAATCTTGAGTGAAAATTATGTCCACTGTATCCGTTATTGAACAATTTTTATTTCTGTGACTTATCATAAAAGAATTTTCCTGCCTCTGGTCGACAGCACAATGGATATCTCTGTATTTTGTGACTATCTAAAGCTGACTTAAAAATTGAGTCGTTATATTACATATTTATTATTAAGATAAATTGCTGTATTTAAATTATTAGGTATTCGGTTTCAACAATCGCTTGATCCATTTGCCTTTTATTACACATTGTTATTTATTTTTGAATAGCAATATTGTGAATTCTTTTTATTATCCGCATTTTTATACTTTAACAACAATGCTTATAAAATTTAAATTTTAAAAGGTAAATATTTAGATAATGTTAAACTGGAACATATATATACAATATATATTCCGTATATTTAGTCTACATTTATTGATACGATGTATAAAAACGTGTCGCGCATCTCCCGCATTTTGGGATGATCTGTATTGACGTTGAAAACTTCCGTCAGGATCAGTTTTTCCTTTGATCAAGATTTCGTCGGGGTCTTTTCTACTCGGCATCTACACAAAAAGGGTTGAAACGGTGATCGTCCATGGGGAAAAGGTTGCGCATCGTGCAGGCGGTGTGGAATATCGGACGCGCCGGATGTGCACCGACCGAGATTAAAGGTGAAAGGGAACGTCGAACTATCGGGGGAAAAAATCTCAGATAAAGTTAATGCCACCTGATAGGTTACGATATGTGAACGATGAAAAACCTGTGAACCTGACTTTGCGTCTGGCGAAGTAATCTCTCTCTTTCTCTCTCTCTCTCTTTCTCTCTCTCATTAGGTCAATTTCAGTATGGATCGCTGCCGACGACACGTTTTACTTCGACGGCTTTGCAAACTTTATCGAAGACTGCGTGAATTCTATCGTTCCGTTAATTAAAGATAATTACCGAGTACCTTCCATCCCAAGACATAACTGTACCCTTTTCCCCATTTGTGTCTTTGTCAAGTTAGAACAAAATTAAACTTCTTGAGTAAATTGTTACATGAATTATGACATTCACATCATATATATGTATAAGGATTAAAAGATGAATGGTTATTTCGCTTACAGGAATGATGAAATACAAAAATGCATTAATGATTAAATAGCGAATATCCTGTTTATAAATCACTTATAAAAATGGAAACTTCAATTGAGACTGAATATCGCAAGCACTCGTCTATATTACAAAAAACAAGCGTTTTAAAAATATTACAAAAATGTATCGTGGATGAGACAAATGTACAGAATGTAGTGAAAAGAATTCGAAGATGCATTGCGTGCGTATGGAACTATTGGTGAGAAGAAGATTATATAAATCGTGGTCTGACGTCGAAAAGAAAAATCTATCCGAACTTTCTTGCGTCTTATTTTCTTTAGAATACTGACTAAATTTGACACATTCGATTCCAACTTACCGGCTCAGGTGGAACAAAATATTTGTAAAGTTCTTAGGCGCAGACGAATAGCACGTCTCGTAATCTCTCACGGTCGATTAGATCAGTGGATTTAATAATTGAGCTTCTCCGTCTAGGCAGAGATAGTGATTAGTGATATCGCGCGAAGAACTGTTCGATATTAAAAATGGAGTTAAATTGACCTGCCAGTAATCGGTATAAGCGGATCGGATTCTTTGATGCACTTTCGCAACTAGAATCGGAAAATGCAAATTGCATCTTAAATCCTATTAGATGGTAGAAAAGTCAATGCTTACGGGACCGTGTAAGCATTTTAATAGCCGCAAAGAAGATTTATATTTGAGTTTTTTTAATTTTAATTTTAATATACTTGTACCGACTAAATAGTAATTGATTGTGATCAAAATAGTTAAGGAAATATTTAAATACCATAAATCACTTTGTTTCATTGACGTGGTAGAAGTAAAACGGATAAACTCGATGTTTTTAGCACAAACATTCTGGATTACGTGTAGTAATTTGATAAAACACGTTTAAACTCTCGCTGAAAATTTTATTTAATTTAACAACAAATTACAATAATAAATAGATTTAAATAACTTTCTCGAATTTTTTGGGAAATTTAATTTCGCACAGAAACTGTTTTCGCACGTTTACATTAAATATAATATATTTATGAATGTACATTGAAATTTGTGAATTAATGTAGAGTTTTTGTCGCGCCTAATTCTATTGTCTAATAACGCAATAATCCAACAATTAGGCTATTGTTAATTGCTCGAGAATGCTCACTTACATCGACATTGACTTTTTGCTAACGATCATTTAAATTTTACTGTTATACGTACTATATAACCGCATAGCACGATAAACGGATATTGTGTAAATGTAATGTCACATTTTAAGCGACAACGAAGAAACCGTCAGAATTGTACTACCGACACAGACAAATGAGGATCGGCGCATATTTCGTCGTTAGTAAAGATAAGAAACGGCACGTTTCGCGCGTTAGGGCGCAGCCATTCCCGCGTACATTAACCAGCAAACAATGATAGAACTTAACGTTGAAATTGGATGGCTTTAATCGAGTGGAATGTCTGAGGACAATCTTAAGTTATCGTATTTCGCCGTTACCTTAACGTAACTAATTAAGTGAATCGTGTTAGCTCATCGTAGGAAGCATCCTTGTTTTTCGAGCGCATAATCTATACAACTCTTTACTCAATTCTTCATATTTAACTGTGACACGGAAAACGTGAAAATGGAACGGAAATAACGAGTCATGTCTTAACTATAAATTATAAATGAAAAGTCACATTGTAATTTTTAGTATTCATCAAGAGAAATATATTAAGTAGATTTTCAGAGAAATTAGAGAGAGGAAGCGGAAGAAAGAGGAGGAAGAGAGAAAGACAGAGAGATAGTTATAGGAAACAAGTAAAACGATAATTCTTGCTAAAATCAATGAGACTGAAGAAAGTAGGTTACTGTGGCTCATTAAATATCGTTTGTAAGCTCGCATTGGCAAGCTGCACAGCATGAGTATAATACGGCGCCAGGTAGAACAAAATCGCTTAAGTAAAAGTTACACAGCTTGATGAGAGCTTTCAAGGCACGTAGAACTTTACTTTCCCTTCTATTTACATTTTTAACTTGCTAGCCGACCCGGCGGACTCTGTACCGTGGCCTTTTAACTCCGGCTCTCTAAGATAAAGATCCTCTCTTACCGTCAAAACGGAATAAAATTTGGTTTTATCCTCAGTTCTTTTCTCTTCACTCGCTGCGAAATTTTTCCCCCTAATTTTTGCCATTGTAAAATTTATTCTACGAAAGATTTATCTAGAATTATTTTTACAATAATGTAAAGGAGAAGACATTCAATCTCGTAATTCAAATTTTAATACCTATATGTTATTTATATTGTATAATCTTGGCAATTTTAATTATGATAGACGTAATCAATAATGGACATTTAAAAAAAATAATTATCTAAAGAACGATTGTAAATTTTTTTAAGGAAGTATTGAAATTTAATGTTTTACGCAAATACAATGAGAAAATGTTTCTATTTCATCTCTGAAGTTTTTTAAAAGCACACTTTTTTTGAGCAGAAGAAACTGTTTCTATTATTTCAGATGCTTTTATTCGTAAACATCATATACCTGATAATAACTAATTTTCTAGTCGTTAAATGAGTTTAACGTAGCAATCGTCAACAGCAAAGTCAATGTCAATCAGTTATAATAAAGTCGTACATAGTATTTAGTAAGTTTGGTGACTGTTCTCTCTCGCCTTCAAACTAGGTGGAAAGCTGTCGATGCAAAAGCAATTATCGAACAGCTGTCACGACATCAATACCTACCGCGTGAACTATTTTGAAGTGAAACTTTTAAGTTCGTAAAGGGAAATTGTTGATCCTCGTATCGAGTTCTTATCACAAACTTAGCAAACTAACTTAAGCGATGAAATTGGTTAGAATCTTAACTACTATTATGTTAACTACAATAATTTCTTCTTTGTAACTGTGACCGTTGTCGTGCTTAATGTAACATTGTAATATGCCTATATATAGTAAAAAGTTACGAGTTAGTTGTTTTCTAGCAAATAAAAGGAAATTAATAAATAGTTTAATTAAAAATCACAGTTATAAAATGGCAGTAACTTTAGTTATTTTGTTAATTGAAAAACCGATCGAGAGGAGATGATTTGTGACAGCTTTAAGACACAAATAGCGGATTCCCAGTTGAAAATCTTCTTTCATTGTAATAATGTAAGATATTGAGCACTGCAGATATACGAATATATCTCGTTTCGCGAGTAAACAAGAGTGATAAGAACATTTACAGACTTAGCCAATTTGAAGAGCGAAATATCTTGTAGTTGATCTCTCACGAACACGAAGTGTCCTTCGCTAGTCTCTACGCAAACTTTGAGGTACGATTAATAGCTGCTGTTAGTGATTGATGTTGACATTAGTACCAGGACTGGGAGCGATATGACTATTTCGTTAAGGATCACTCCGCCAATGATCGATCCACAGTCAATATACTAACACCAGGGTGAGCCATCGAATGTCGATTAGGTGGCAGTTCCCTCGAATTTTAGTTGACTCGCAGTGTAACAGAGATCGCTTTACGAGCTTAACGCCGTGCGATGCTTTATTGCCCCTAAGCGTCGTCGTTGCCCCGATGCGTTTTAGTAATGGATTTACAGGTTTTCTATCAACGCAGATTTATGAGGTTTTTGTTTGATTACTTAGTAATGAAGTGCTAAATCTTTTCCCGAAGTTGCAATTAATCAAGGAAGCTACGTGTGTGTGTATATGCATGTATGAATCTCATTAAACGGAATCTTGCAAAACAAATATTAATTTGCGAGTAACTGATCTTTTATTTACTGTTATATTGAAATAATTGCACACACACACTCAAGACATCAATATTTTGTATTTCTAGCAATTAAATTAAACAATTATTTAATGACAGTTGAATATTTAATATTAATTTCTTATAGGCTTTTTTAAATATCTCGATATACAAATTGTTGAAAAGTTAAGTTAAAACATTAGATACATAATGTCGTATTTTTATGCATTATAAAACGTATATACGTTAATTTATTCAAACATTTTGCATAACAGTGTAAAAAAGGAGATAAGAATTTCACTATTATTCTTTTAATTTTCTTTTTTAATTATCCTTTGAAAAATTATTGGAAAATGTTTTCTCTTCTATGTAGCGTATATGTATATTATATTTTTTATCTTTTTTTTAATACTTCTCGGAAAAAAAAAAATGCGAACGAAGTTTTCTACTCTATTCGGCACATATTGGATCGTAAAGATGGTTGTCATTTTCCTACTTTCCTATTTTCGATTGAAGACCCCAATCTTTCCGACTCTCCTCTGGTAAGTGGAAAAAATCTCTGACTGATGCTCTGAATTTTGATGACTTTTTTATTATGAGGAAATGGTAGTGTAGAAATGGCTGTAATAAGAATTTTTATGAATCTTACTGACGGTACACGCAATCAAATAACACGAAAGAAAAGCAGTCAACTGGAGCTTTCTTCAGTTTTGAAAAGAAATATGCAACAGGCTTAAACTTGATCGTTCTTTTAGCTAGAGAAAATAACGGAGCGTTGTGCGCCAAATGTTTCCACCATTTCCTGTTTCTTTTTGAAAATTGACAAAACACTTGTCTGAAAGCGGCACGTGATCGTAAAGCGTGACCTCGAGATTGTATATAATATATTAACACGTGTATGTACATACATACATTACAGCTGTCGTAAAGTGTACATTTCTCGCGTGTGAACAGGTGGCAGCTCTAGTCGTGTGATTCTTTCGATCACAGTGCACGTATAGCGCAACTCGCGGACGTGCGATGCAGGAACGTATAGTTCGTGTGTGGCTCGCATTAGCGACAGTGTATAACTTTTCACAGCGAGACTGACGAGAAATTATTTCGCTGCGGAATAAAAATATTTGCACGATAAAAGCAACGGCATTCGTTTCTATTTTATCTGTGATAACTTTTCGACTCTGTCACGTCTCGTTTGCCAATGCGCGGAAACACGTTCAACCACGTTGCGGAATTTTATTATATTATGAAACGCTTTTCTCCTTTTTTTTTTTTTCAAATGACAGACACATGTTTATCGTTTTGCGCTGCAAATGCGTGGAATATGTAATTTTACGTGCGGGGACGAAATTACGTTTTGTGAATTCGAGGGATTATTTACAGCGCGAATAATTGAATATTGCTTTTATATCTTTTAGTATACTCGTGATTTGCGCTTGCAAATTTATTCTAATATATACTTTCATAATTTGAGACACGCTGTTACAATAATTTTCAATCCTATTACAATAAACAAATTAATTCCCGATAATATGTACTTTTCCATGTATACAGATTATGTTTAACATCACAACGTCATTCTACGACATCGATTAATATTACTGTACCGCCAAAAATATCAATTTTTAATTGCTACATTGTTTGCAACGGAAATTATTTTTGATGATAAATCGTAAGTAATTTATATATTTATTTAATTAAAAACGGTATCTTCATTTTTAATGTGATATGGCGTTATGTTAAAATCGTTAAAAATAGCTGAAAAAACGCCAAATTGTGAGTGCATATGTAGTTTTGTGCGCATTGCATACTTTATGAAGAATAAAATATGAAATGCGCGGTACTGCGATTAAACTTTCATGAACAATCGATTGCCATCTCGAGCAAAAGGCACGGATTTCGCGCGAATATTACTCATAATTCTCAACGAAATATTTAAAATTAGTCAGCTACCATATTCTTCTTTATTCGTACAATATTTTTTATCTCATTTACATTTATTGTTGCTATTTTGATGGTCGACATCCTTTATGAAATTCATTTAATTTCCTCATCACGGTTTCTAGAAAAATTATTACTTTAATATCAATTACGTGAAATTATAATCGATCATTATACAGTTTTATTAGATCGTTTTAGTGCGTAAAAGCAGTCACGATATTACTTTTTTAAAATTCAAAATTATATGATGGGGAAACTGTTTCATTAAATTCAGCATGAATTATGAATCAAAGAGCCAAATCACAGTCCGTGTTAGTTTAAATATATTCATAATGATGAATATACTGTACTTTCGTAGTTAATTTTCTTTAGTGAAATAATTAGCCGACTTAGACTGAAATTATATATCCATGTTACTATGAGACACAAATATAATTACATAACTCTGTGTATGTTTGAAGACTCACGTCAGACGTAGCTATTATCTAGTCGACTAAGTAAATTCGTCTGAAGACATGAGAACATAATTTTCAGTGTAATAATTACGCTATACTATATATTATACATATCTTCTGCAAAATACTTTTGATAAGATAAAGTCAGAAGATCCAATTACATTGCTATTTCTGTACTTGTAATTGGCATAATTTAAAAAACGCGTCGTATAAATAATTTGCGGTGTATTACGTTTCATCTTTACATTTCTTATCTTTGCTTATCATATTAAGAGCACTAATAAAAGTACTGTCAATATTATATGATTTGAATTTCATTAAATTAAGCAATTAAAAGGTACGCTTTTAATATGGTACGCCATTAAAAGCATGCTTGTAAAAATAACTTTTAAACAAATCTTTATACTCTTTCAAAGTAGAATTTCTAGATAATACGTAAATACGATGATTACATTATGACAATATATACTTTGAAAAAAGAGTTTGGTTGGGTTAATTGGATTCTCTGGTTAAAAATAGACACATAAAAATTTTCTGGCTGAATCTATTATAATTCGAGTTAAGACATAATCTTAACAGAATTCTGATTGCCACGATAGCAACTTTTTGGTTCATTCATTTTCAATCAGAAATTATTCTCAATGCTTGCAACAATTAGTGTGTGCTTTTTAAAATTTTCTGTTTTTCGAATTCTTATTTTTATTTGCGAGAAATCTTTAAACATACACAGAAAGAACTGTTTGAATCATCTAAAAATTTAGTTAAATAAAGATCTGAAAATAATTTGATCTATCAAAAAATTATGTAGAAAACTTAATAAGCTATTAGACATCAAAACTATATAACACTATTCACTATTCACTATCATTATGCTTGAGTTTTCTATATAATTATTTTAAAGGTCCAATTAAATTAGGCCATCTACCTAAATTTATTAGACACTTCAGTAAAATCGTTCGTTCCGTATGTAATTATCATAAAAGTGCTAGGATTTTAAATCAAATTTGTTATGTAAATTTTAAAACTAAATGCGATCTGAGACCCTAAATAGTGAAAACTCGCGAGACGGGATAGCAATGGCATTTCCGCGACGTCGTCGGCTAATTGTAAGCATTCCCAAGTCGCTAATTAGAAAACTAGAAACTGCGAACGTTATCTCGCACGGGAGAGATAGTAAGCTTAGCGGAACAACGCGGCCGGAAGAACTAGAACCATATTGTTTGAATTATAATGTAAATAACTCGAAGCTAAGATATTACTGAGCCCCCCGGAAACTTTCCAATGAACATACTGATTCTGAGTTATTTCGTATACAATATATTAGCAACATGACTGCACTGAGAAAATACTCCATTATATTATGTAATGGAATGTGAAATAAAATTCTATAAAATCTATATTCTTCGTTTCTTAAAATTTGAATTTTGAGAGAAACGTACAATTTAAAAAAATATATATATATATTGTATAATTGGTTATTGGAAATACACAACTTTGATAATTGTGTCTCAACATTGCAATGTGCTGACTTTTTCCTTGGTTTTATCACGTCAGCGAAACTGCTTTACCAGACTCGTCGTGTCCACGTAATTCGTCACCTTTAAGTCCGCTTGGATCAGTTATTCTATAACGAAGTATATATCATAATGTGTACTGTGTACAGAACAGAACAAAATGATACGATTATCTCACTTGGAAGAAATACAATAGTAAGCTTACCTGTATAATTAATTATACGTTTTCCTTTAGAACTCGAATTTTGCAAAATAAAAATTATAGGTATAATAAAATTGTCTTTTACATTCCATTAAATTATGAAATACATATTTCCAGTACATGGAATAAAAATCTCTTTTTTTTAATACTCGAATATATTTTATAATATTATTACTATAGGCAGTTAATGTTTAACAGCTGTACACACAGTGTTTTCGACGAATTCTGACTTTGTGTCATAAAGTACTAGAATTTATGTCGCTACAATTTCATACAAATTAAAAATTAAAACTTACAACGAATTGAAATAAGCTTTGTATCCTTTCGTGACTACAATTCTTATACATTTAATATTCCGTTAGTATCCAATAACAAAAAGCATGGACTATACGTATATATATATATATATATATATTCATTTCGATTTTATATTTTATTTCGCTCTTTCATTTCCATTGATGTTCGGAGATGCTATGTGGTTATTTCCTGAAAAATAACTCAGGCGAAAAGTCAGAATTCGGAAGACCGTGAAGCATTCCAAGAGTACAATGTGCCATTTAAGTTTCGCGATCCGTGGAAAGACACAGGATGGAACGACTTGTCATGGAAAATTCTTCGTTTTATACCTCAAATTTTTGTTCAATAATTATAAATTATTGAACGAAAGAAATTATAAATTTAAACGATGATTGAATGACGAATGATTGAGTAATACTGTTCTTTAAATTGCAATTTTTGTGAGAAACTAACAGTATTCAGGGTGATGAGAGCTGCACCGAACAGCTTCCATGATTCATTCGGTAGGGGACTATTAGGGGTGTTATGATATAATCAATCATTCACGCTGTGGAAGTTTGCTAGAAAAACATATTTGCATTATGCACACATATGCAGATACACACATATCGGATCGTACAACGTACATTTACTAAACTTAATGAAGCATTATTACGAAAAAGTTATTATACATTCTTCATAATTAGTCTAAATTGCAAATTGACATTTGCATCAAGTTATTTATTCCGTAAATTTTAATTAATGATATGTTAATCTTATTTCAAACATGTAATAACATAATATTAGTGAATTAATAGATCAGTGAAATGGTTTAATTTAGATATTATTAGATTTGTAGAGAATTGAAATTTGAATTTTACTTTGAAGCTGTAAACGATCAATTTTCATACACATCAGATCCATTTTGATTATAATCGCGCAATATTATGCAATGTTTGTTCAATATATTATTTATAGTATTTTTAACGTAAATAGATACAGCTGTCCGCTGCTTCTACCTCGCATTAAACGCTGTGAAAAAACATTGTATTTGATGGAAAATATCGATCATACTTTCTGTTGTAAATAACACAGTGACTAATTATTATTCCATCGCTGATGTTTTTTGTCTTATATATATTATAATTATGTAATTAACATATTTCATATTACAGTACGAAAAATTGTGTATTATGCACTATAATAATCTATATTGTTCTACTTTATATAAAATTTCCAAACACGCTCTGAAATTTCCCTAATATGAAAACGCGTTTGAAATGTTATTAATAATACAAAATATCTATTTTTTCTTTTTGTGAAAAATTTCCCTGCGTCTATCGCCGCTGTAAAATTGCTATTATGTATAATTCATGCAACATTCTAATGAAATGCTTTCTTTCTTAGTTCAAATTCCGATCTTAAAGTCAGTATAATTTCGGTGAATCTTACTTTTATTGGAGACGAACGAAAATGCTCTTACAAGGAACCTGTCACAATTGTCCGAATTCGTCGATTCGTATTTTTTTTATTGTATATTAATCTAATCTCAGATTTTGGATAAACAACTTCTAGTGAATGGAGATTAGAGTATTTTAAAATTTTTAGATTTTTGATAAATATATAATTAAAGTGTATGTATAAAAAATTATGAATAAATTATAAAAGTTTCGTCTAAAACATTTTTTGTATCACCGTTTCATTGGTAATTGATTATAGATATAAGCATTTCATCGTTTCGTTGATAGGAATCAAATATAATTTTGAAGAGTTGTTTCATTTTCTTTAAACCTGGGATTGATCCGACATAAAAAATACGTACCTTTTAGATTTTTGTGTTTAATGACATATTTTAAAGAGAATTAAATCAGTTCCGAATAGTTGTGAAAAGTCTCTTGTTAATTTCTTTGAGAAAATATAATAACGGTAGTTTCTTCTATATTAGTACTTAGTATCGAAAATTAGATTCACCAAAATTATGATAGTCTCAATATCCAAGTTATCCGGACTCTTATGCAATTGGTGCAAACTGCCATTCCCTTACGTTTGTTTCTCGCGTGCACAGTGGACGCGCGGTTGAACATGTTAAAGTCGCTCAGTATTGGAGCGAAAGATTTACCCTTACCGCCTTTACCACCCACGGTTATCCAGGCGAGTTCAATGGCGAGCGACAACGGGGTTGGTAATGCCGTATCCACGAGTGCCAGCGCATCCGGAAATTGCACTACCGTCGTCTACGCGTTTCCGAAAGAGGATCACTTAGTGGTGGGATATCTGAATGAGTGGATCAATGCCTACTCCTTCATAACGAGTAAGTATACCATCGGTCGCTCGTTACTTTCAGCTGGTAAAACATCGGTAAAGAGCTGTCTCTATCGATCCCGACGACTCTTGCCAGGGTTGGATACGATAGGGTAGTTTACCCCATGAGGGCGAACGTTGGCGAAAAATATTTCTCTTTGTAGCTGCCTGAGCATCTTGTTGATACATGCACGTAAAGAAATCTTGATTCTTAACGAGTTAAGAATGAATAGATCAATTTTGGATGTTAAAATCTACTTCATTTTTTTATTTTTGTTGTATATTCCAATTATTACATCGGTCTTACGTATGACATCCAAAACCGGACTAATCGAAATTTGTATTCTGGTATCTTGACATTCGAAAACATCGAAATGATGGATTCGAGATGATACATGTAACCGCTGATTGATCGCAACTAGCAAATGTGAGCATTGTGTGTTTGACGTTGTACTGTTTCTAATAGTTATAATTAGAATCGCATGTTGATTGGTTTTTCCTTTTGTTTTATAGTTTCCGAGTGTTATTCGACTGTCATGTTGAATACGTATACATAATACATATAGACAATTATTTACATAAACAATATAGATTTACAACTGCAGGACAAAAGCAGATTGTTAAACGAACAAAAACGAATAAAAAATAGAAATAGTGTGTTCTTTCAATATATTGTGGATAATATTCAATATATTGCTCGAATCTGCTGTTGTCGATATTTTACAAAAAAGAGAGGAGAAACGAAAGAAATATGAAAGTCTAAGGTGTTTATTTAACATGATTTCTGCAGACAACCAAGAAAAGTTCTACCTCTACATTATTGTATCGGTCAGTGCCGGTATTCTGCTCTTTCTGGGGTTGGTTATCGGCCGCCTATTAATCAGCCGGCATCGCGCCAAGAGGGATGCAAAATTCCATGCGAATAACGAAGCTCTCCCAAATGGATTCTCTGATGATATTTCCGAGATTGATGCCGACATCGATCTTACCACGCCGGTTGCAGTGCCAATGCAAGATGCAAGGTAAATCTCTTTTTGACTTTCAAGAAAAATATTGACTTTCTTCTGTAAAACAAAATTGTATTAATATAAGTTTTTTCACTTTTATTTATGTAGATCTCAAATAACTAATTATTTTAGGTATTACTCATTTGTCACAATAACGACAATAATTTAAAAACAAAGTTTTTCGAAAAATAAGTTTGAAAGTTTTGACATTAAAATTGTATAACATTAATTTTGAAATGCAATTTTAATCTAATAACTGATCGTAGAGAAAAAATATGAGACGATATAAAAGTGTCTACTCAAAATTTAAATACGTAGAATTGGAAATTTTTAAACAATTTTAATCTCAATTTATATAGAATACTTTTCGTTCTTTCACTTTTGATAACAGAAGAAACATTCTTGGAAATTTTATCTTTCCCCGCGGAACTATTAATTATGTATTCTAATTATATTCTTTATATTGTAGGTTGCCCGAAACTCAGTTAGCCGAGAGACTTCACGGCGAACGTTACTATGCCGACACGAGGATACCTTTATCGCCGACAAGCATTCACGCCACGTCGGTATCTCACGCAACCAACACGGGGATGCGCGTTGACCTCGGGAACCACATGGTTGGCACAGATAATCTTCACACGATTCTTCGCACAGAAAATCCCCGAAACCTCAACAGCAAAAGCTATTACTATGGCTGACAAGAGGAAGGGGTTGTCCCGCGCGAGGGACGACCCCCGTCTTTGAGCCCGGTACCGGAAGTTAGTACGCGAAAATATTGCTTTTAATTGACAAAACGGTACGGCAAAGACGGACACGCTGTGCCAAACCGCTGTAAATTACGTTGAAGATGTTAAACTAATTATTATTTGTTGCACCGAATTGTGGTACGTATTGTGACAATGCGATCTCAAATTTGTCAATCGTTGGACGCCTATAATAAGCGTCTGTCGATGTTTGTTAAAAATAGACTTGTACAATGTATCTGTAAACGTGTCGTCCATTCTGAGAATTTGATAAAATTCTCGATTAGAGATGTATAATGTCCTAATCATCAACAAGATGGTATGGGAAAGAAGCAAGCATAATATATGTATAGTTAGCATTGCCTTGTTGCGATACTGCAACGAGAACAATGTGGATCAATTTGTAAATGTGTATAAGAAGGTTTGAGTGGTTTCTTTGAATAGGATTGGAATAGCTTTAAGGGCCACCGCAAGCATTTACGTTGTACTGTACGTTTAAGCAGCAGTTACAGAAAGAACAAAATGCATCGTGCAATCAGACACGTGACAGTATTCATCGAATGTTGTCACTTTTCCGAATACAAAATGATATCGGAAAGTAGACATATAATGCGGACATTTATTTCTTGGATTGTTAAACTGTAAAATCGATGGATTGAGTTTCGTTGTTTAATAGGTAGACATATCTTATGGAAACTGTGTTATCGACCTCGTCGAGTCACGATTTACTCATTGTATACCTTATACTCACTGTATACTCAACTGTATACCCACTGAAGAAACTCACCACGTGAATTTCATGGAGCATATCGATAACCTGTCGGTAACGTTTCGCTGGTAACTGGGACACTTATTCACAACTGGTTTGTAGCGATCCGTGCTATATCAGTGGAAGAAATTAACAGAGCCAACATTTGTTTTGAGAACGTCGACAATGTATGAAAAGCAACTTAGAACATTGAACTGTTTGTGAGTAATATTTTGTATAATTTTTTTAGTATTGAAATTTAAGCAGGCCAATTTCCGAAATGTGTACGGCAATTGTGTTAAAAAATAAGTCAGCCGACATGTTTTTAATCCCCGCTGCTTGTGCACCAGTTAAAAATTATTGACCACCATTGAAGAAGCGGCGACCAGACGCGATCACGCCCACATAAGAAAAATCTCTCAACGAACTTACAGCGGTTTTGTATATCGAAGCTGTCAGTCAGTTGCTACCATAGTCGAGACGATTTTTATAGAAATTGATATGTATGTACATCACACTGTAAATAGAGACATGTAATGTACAGATAAGTAAGCGAGAAAGAAAGAATGCGCGGGACGCGCGTAACGAGACTTAAATGGAAAACGGTCGGAGATTGTAGCTGGAGGGTTGTCCTTCGTGCCATAGAATCGATTTTGCAATTGTGCGGGAAAACGAGAGAGCGCGCGTCTGTCGAGCCAGCGAAAACTCTCCCTCGCGGACGATCGCAAGGATTAGTACGTAATAAACAGAGCTCGGATTTTTCTTCCTCCTAAGGCGTACAAAACGAGTGCGCCTTACCTCGCCAGTGATGCGCAATCTTGTTTATCACATGTGCTTTCTCAGTTGGTTATTGATCGCAAAAATTGTACAGAAGCAATGACAGGGTTGCACCGCTGTTCAGAGCAATCACAACGTCACGAGAAAGTTGGTGTATCTGAAAGTAATCTAACGAAACGAAACTGATTGAAATGTCTAATTCTGAACATAATTACATTTGGAATCCAGTGATGAAATATATGGATATATTTTCTTTTTTAAAAAGCTTTAATGATTTTTCTTTAGAAAAAGCTTAATTTTATTTTCATAAAAATGTATTATAGAATTTTATTTTATTTTTACTTTTTTTTACATAATTTTATAATTTTTATATTGCGAAAAATATCATCACATATCTCGATGGTTGAATTAGGTGGACGAAATACAGGAAATGTGGGTTCGAATCTCGATTAAAATAATATTATTCGCAATATTTATTTAAAATTATTTATAGGTTTTAAAATGTTTTAGCGCATGAGGTTATTAATATCCTTCTAGATGCCTATGAACATCAATGTCATTAAATTTGTCAATTTATTTATAATATTATTCCAGTTCTGTTATAGGATTGCATTTTAAAACTGAAAATTAAATTCGGTGTGCAATTTGGAGGATTAGATATATATATATATATAAATTTATGCCGAATATTATTTTAATTTAGATACTGAAGATCTAGTACGATCATTTAAAGTTTTCATTTCCTAATTGCTGTATACTTACACATTTACGCGCGCGGTCTTAAAAGATACTTTATATATAATTTTTATACTTATATTTAATATTTTTTTATCACATATATACATATATATGTATATAATTTTATATTTTTTCATAATATTTTCTAATTTTGACTGAACACGGTAATATATTTATTTCCTCACAAGAGCAGAAAACAAATCAAGATTCCATTTCACATAAGGAAAAATTACGATAGATTGCGTATCACGAGGACCACGCCGTTATTATTTGTATCGCGCGAGCCGCATTAATGTAATTTCGCTCAACTGCCCATAGTGTACGACAAATCCGAGCTCCAGCCCGTTCTCGTTGTTTGTTTGTACGTCGTTCGGTAAGTCGTAATCCTCTGAACTCACACACGGTGTCGTTATGACGAATCGATCTCGCGACCATCCGGCGACGCGAAGTCGCATTTTCGACACATCAGCGAGGTCGTTAACGCAATAACGCTCGCACTGGTCGTTATCTTTAAGGACTAGACTATCAGTTAGATAATTCGTCGAAGTCGTCGGAACATCGTCAATGGCATAATTTGATACGCGGGATCGCGATCATCAGGGACATATATCATTCTCGTGGAGTGATTTTTCGTCGCTGTCCGCCGAGACGAAAAGTATATGCGAATCTGAATATAACTTGTGCGAGAAGATACACGCTTATTCGCATATAGAAACACAAACATACACAAACACATATTAAACATAATTTTTTATAATACATTAATATTTCTTTTATATACCTGTGTGTATATTTTCGCATGAGAATTATTATTCATACAGTCGGTGTTTTATTTCCATATCTTTAAAAGAAAAATTAAAACTTTTGTTAGGAGGAAATTTCATTGGATCGATCAACGTACGTGTCTCTTTACCTTTGATATACATTTCTCATCAACAATTTTATGAGATACCTCTGTTCGTCCATCCATCTTTTTTCTTAATTTTCTCATTTTCTTGTACAAATGAATATGACAAACGGATCGATTACTCTGGCGAGCGAATATCGGTCACTGAAATGAATTATTTTCTTCTACTAATCTATAAATTTTTTATTTCATAATTATTTGTATGTTTATTCTATTATATATATAATCAAGTCTCGATTATTAAATTATGATAACGATTTGAATTGAATTAAGATTGGTCTATTTATTTGAATAAGTTTAATAATTAATATGTTTTTAATTTAATGTCTATACTTATTTCTAGTACATCTTGCGTAGAAAAATACTGATTTTAAAGACTCGAAACCAGAAATATCACGAACATCGATAGAAGGGCAACTCGACTTCCGCGAATCGGCGATTCGAATCGTAACTGTATAACTGAACGTGTAATCGAGTACTGATAGTAAATACAATTCCCAAGGGATATCATCGTACGGCTATATACTCAGCGAGATTCAAAAAACGGAAAATGAGTTCCTTCGTGGTCGAGATGCAATTACATAGCCTTGCGGGGGTGTATGTTTTTTTTTTTTTAAATTGGTCCGCGTTAATTAAGGTTTACGTAACGCAAAGCTGTGGAGAAGCCACCAGCCGTAAGAAAATCCTCTCATCAGCGAGAATGTGGTTCTTTCTTCATTATTATTCTTTCACTAACCGCAACGAGGTGGCTACCTCATGAGTCTCTCAGTTTTCTTTTGTGCGGTAACCCCCGCGGAATTTCAGACGACGGCGCCTTGTATTTATGCAAATAGTGTCGTGTAACATTTATGCGTCTCGAAGCGTTGGAAACTCGGAAACACTCGCCACTCTCGCTTTTATTTTAGTGTCTTCCTTATTCCTACGCCGTGTTATTTTTATCCTTTTATTCTCGTTGAGAGATACGTACTAATAGTTGATGATCCTTAATTCGTCCAAAGTTCTTTGTACGTTTCGCCAGAGATGGTACCAGAATACACACACGCTTCATTAATAATATATCGCGTGTTATACATAAAGATACCGCCGATATATTTCAGCGGCAGAGCGATCGATGTCGCTTTAAAGTTCGTCCCGCTCTAGGGACGCGTTATAGTTGTACGTCGCCGCGTGTTGCATTTAATATTTCCTTGAACGTGCTGCGAAATCAGAAAAATATAATAATTTCGCTCGCAGAATTATTCCGCGTTTCTGCTTAGCATTGGCAGATCCAGAAATTTCCAAGGAAGGCTAATTGGCTCGCCGCCGTAAGCGAAATTTTTTTAAGGTCAAATATAGGAAGACTGAATATTAAATTATTATATTATTTAAATTATTACATTGAAAAAGAGTACTATTTAAATGCATAATTCATAAAATGTTTTATTTCAAGTGAACACAAAAGAAGAATAATATAATAGAATGTTTTTTTTATCTGTAGAAGTTTTGTAAATTAAAAAATATTTTTGAAATGTCAAGAATATGATTAACCACACACACACACATTTTAGAAATATTAAAAATATATATAACATTTTGTTATAAATACTTTTTAAAAAGGTGGTAATAAGAAAGGAAAGAGCATGACCCTTCCATGGATCCGCCAATGTTGCTTAATGACAAGATGACGACGGTCTGATAACGTTCGCGCTTATCCATCAGTATTTACTTGACAAAATGCAAATTGCACAAGCATCGCCGTCGCTAAAATGCAAATTACTTGTGTAAATATGTTATAAGAAGTGCCGCTTATGCAGTTTTTCACGCTCGCCTCACGTTTCTCTATTTTCCGAGTTATACGATCGCGCGTGCCGATTTTCTTTCGTTCGTCGACGATCTATCTTTTTACGCGTTCAGAGCGCCGCGCTACTACAAACTCCCTCATTATCATATCGCGGTCGCATATAGCAAGAGCTCACGTTTTATTTATTCTCGCATTCCATCGCGTTCGTCTAGCGGGATGAATGATTTATATACCAAAGACGCTTCATTAAGGGCGATCGATCGATCAGTGGTTGAAAAGCCGACGGGTAAAGTGGCGGATACACACGGTTCTCTTCCATTGCGAATTGACTGGAATCTGTAGAAAGCAGGCAAGCAATATTTCGTTAGAAACACGATTTACTCATGTATAAATGTGTGTTATATAAAATGTGCATAATACTGTGATGGTACATTACTGACAAAATGTTAAAGTAGTGCGGATGGAACGAATGTTTATCGCAAATATTCCTAACAAACATATGTTCCATGCTGTCGCTACTCTCTATTATTTTACGCGTTATCTCTGTTAATGTCATTATACATTTAAATGAAAAATTTTGCACGTACCGATAACGCAGTGTTTGCCAAGTGGACGAAAAATTGTATTTTAATTTTTGAAATGGAATGAAATTTCGAAAGACTTGGGTTTTTTGTTTATATAGTTTTTTTATGAGAGAGTATCGCTTTTAATTAAGGGACGAAGCCATGAGAGCACCAGGAAATCCGCGAACTTTGCTGAACGGTCTTGCAAAATTTTGTCATGCATTTTATCGCGCCCCTTTACCTCGTTCGGTATTAATTAGTCTATTCTCGTTGAAGCAACTTGTTCGGAGTGCCTGATATTACGAGAAGCGTCCGTAAATACTGTACGTACTCAAAATCCCGTCGTCATGCTAACTCGCGTATTATACGTAATCCTTTGCGACAGATTTACGCGCAGAATTGTCGGCTTAATAGCGCACACGAGTTAATTCATATGAATCTTGATTTAAATTGTTTTTTTTATAGAGATAATCCACACATGACGATGTAACGCAGCGAGTGCTAGAAAAACGCAGAATTTCTCTTCGAATCGATCATTCATCACGAGCAAAGGAATCGCGCTGTAAAATAATGTTATTTCAAAGATCTTCCAATTCGCTGATCGAAACGTTTTGCATTTCAAATTGCTACTTGATACACATTTATATACAATTGTGTTTCACGCGCTCTTATTTTAGGCGACAAAGTGGCTCGTGTACGTACCGTAACGTTACTTCGCGTTAAATAACGTAAAATGTTTTGTATGCATACGGATGGAAACGATATGGTGACAGTATGCGTGTAATTAAAACAGGAAGAGATAGAGAGAAAAAGACAAAGAGAATGAATGTTGTCATATTAAGACGTTTTTATTGTAAGTATAATTTGTAAGCACATCTGTAAATATCACTGTACTATAAATAATCGTGTACCCGTCGGTTAGATTCTTTTCTGACTGCGAATCGCACGTTTTTACATTAATCGAGAAACACACGCGTTGATTTAAGCGGCGACTTATTAAATTGTTACTATAAAAAAATGATAGATACGACGTATGCGCACATGTAAGTGTGAGTTAATATTTTGTTATAAATATGCAAGCGCGCGCGAGCGGAGCCTCCCGTTCGCGTATATAGGTTGTCGCCGCAGAGGAAGTTTGGGCCACGCATCATCTGTTAACGTCTAGAGCGACTCCGGTTCTTGAAGGTACGATTAATGTTTTCAATTTGTGTAACTGTCCCTTGGATATGATTTACAATTATAATAAATAATTTATGGAAAACGCAGTTCGCAATATATTCATTAGCTTAATTTATCTCCAGGAGGGTATTCTATCTCCAGGAGAAATTTTCACATTTTTTTTAGTGAGTTTTATATTTTCGAGATAATGAAAGTTGTATGAAAAAGCGTAGCACGCAAGGGAGAACGATAAATGGGGCTAAGAAATAAGTTTTATCGGCTTGGTCTTTATTATACATATATTTGCCTCATATTTTGTATTTATCTTACCTAAATGGAATCTTATTATGCTAAATTATAAGAGAGGAATTTCTTCAGTTCTATTTCAAACAAAGAATTATATTTTTGGATTAAAAATTGTATTGTCATTTGCTTTAAGTGTTATACTTAGATAAATTATTAAGATATATCTTAATAATTAGAGGAATCGTATTATGTAAAAAGATTATATAATTCTACTTGAAAAGTGGAGGTGACTTTTATATCTTTTTGGACCGTCCACCTAGAAAGTAAACGTGACCAAAAATACGTCTCTCTTAAAATCGTTCCATTTTCGTCTAAAATGTTTTTTCGTGTCTTCTATATTTTTTTAAATTATTAACTTGTCACACTTTACGTGAGTTACTCTGTACATCTTTTTTTACTTACAATTTATCTAAGTTTTCTTTAAATAAGCGCGTTCCAAATTCTTGACTGATATATGTTTAAGTGTAAAGTGATACAATATACATAGCGTTAACAACACATGGTTAGCAGCTTAATGCAGTTCCGAGTAACATACAACCTCAGTTGCATACAATTAAATTAGCATCTAAATAACCACGTGCGCGTACATATTATTGATTAAGGATTTAGTACATTTAATTACGGGCGATACGTCGTAGCGATCCGTGCTCTTTAATTGTCTCCGCGAAACATGGATTAGCAACCATAATCGTAATAACGTGCGAGGTGGGATGATAACGGGTGAATGCGTTGCACGTGGAGTTAGACTACCCTTGCGGGAATACTGTCGCCCGATAATAAACTGGTAGCTCGGGCTTTGAGCTTGTTTCGATATTACATGTTAATTGCTTATGAAGTGTCAGATAATTATGCGCGAAAATTACCATGTGTTTCGTTAAAACATCTGCCGTTTGCGAGACACGTCTTTTTTCTTGCTCCTTTCACGCTGCGTGAGATCCGAGGTAGATTTAATTGCGTCGGAAAATTTTATTGATCCAGATCGGTATTTATACGGTTCGTTTAATTCTTTGTTGCTTTAAAATTTCTCAACGAACTAACGTGAATTTTGTTACGCATACCTGTGCAATGTGTAAAGAATGTTTCATTTGAATTGTTCTATTTGATTTTTCTTCTAACGAATCGCGATCTGAAAACGTTTGCCTTTGTCGTTGTTCCTCGTTACTTTAGATATCTCGAATTGTATTATATATTATTACTTTTACTAGTTTTTATTGGATTATCGAACTAATAGTAATGATATTTCTATTGATTACTGTAATGGATAGTGCGAAAAGCATTTATTTCTCTAATTTCTGATAATTAATATCACAATTATATAATTAGCAATAGCATTTTTTGCGGGTTGATTGTGCCAAATATTTGTTTCCTATATGACTGGTAATGAAGTGAGAACAATGGAATATTTGTATGAATTAATTAGTGACATGATAAGTTGGCCTGCCAACGCCAATTTTCATATAGCTGAAAAGTTAATTAAAGGTTAAAACGCACATTTCTCTTTGATCAGAACGTAGTAATGACTGTTTGTGCTTAATATGAGCCATTCAAATTTTGAAAATAATAATTGTAAAATAGATCACTTTTTAAATAAAATCTTCATTTATATTATAATAAATATTAATTAAAATGTATAGAGAGGCATTCTCTATTTTTTTTAATTAACTGATTGAAATTTGTTGACATTGCGGTTAAGTGCTTAATCGTTTTCAATTTATTTTGCAGCAAATATGTATCGATAAAAATTTAGGACACAAAAACCGCAGGTTCTAGAGAGGAAAAATTCTTAACTGCAGTGATCGTTGCCTTTTTTTTTTCAAAACGTGACGTGAAACATAATGCGATTGATGCCGTCACGCATGATAATACTCTCTCGCACACGAAGCCGTAAAACGTGGAATATAACGCAATTATGCTATAGATTGCAGATATAAAAAATGCACGTGTAGTCGCTATATTACGTTTGCAGGTTTGTAAATGCATATCTGCACACGACGCAACAATTGAGGGCTCAAAGCACATGCAGCTTGACAAGTTGCACGTGATTCCGCATTCTTTTTATGGAGAAATTAAATATTACGGTGCGCGTATCGAGCAAATAATTTAAATTAAAAGTTTTGCAATCCGCGTTTAATATTTATATCGCATATATATTAAATGCAATAATAGAAATGTATCTACTTTACGCGTTTAATTTGTTTATCAAGTCTGAGATTGATTTAATTACGTGTTGATGCATATTTTATTGATAATCAAGCGTGAATATATACAAGATATATGAAGGTTTTATAAAAATAAACCCGATAAAACAGAACACGATCTGATGTAGTTTTTTCTGGCGTCGCACAGTCTGATGCAGACAAAACGATCATTATGTTATCTCGAAATCAAGCGATTTCCTCGGCACCCACATGTCGCGCATTCAATAACAGTTTATTATCAGTATTATTGCAATGTTGAGAAAAAGTTAGAAATTTTTCCTATTCTTGAATAAGGCTCCGATGATCAAATAAACTGGTGTTTCAAATAAATTTTTTTGTTTTTTAATTTTTAATTTAATTACATATATATATATATAAACTTTTAATTAAATTATTTATAAAAATTTCATTATGTTAATCATATATTGCTCTTTAATTATATTTAATTTAATTATATCACCAAAGTTTTTCTACATTTGTGCAAATATACAAAATTTCGAGATAATTATAAAAATATTTCTTTATATTTCACAAAAACGTTTTTCTATGTTAAAATACAGATGAATTAAAAGGGAAAATGCATACATACGTTTGTAAAAATATTTTTAAATTATTTCTAGTAAAGTTATAAAATTTCAATAAACGCAGAGAAATAATAAGATTTATGGAGTATAGGAATGAGGGATTATGGTGATGTCGAATAAAGTAATAGATATACGTAACAATTCTAAATTAAATGACTCGGGATACAGAATTTTTCAACATGATAAATCTGTTCTCGTGGGCGAATGATGGATCACGTTATATTCGATGAATTAATTTTAGAGACGTTATCAACACGTCCATTCTGAATTAATTAAAAGGCTAGACTACAATCATGATCCCAGCGAGATCGAAGATGTAATTTCGATGGAAGCGATACGAAATCGGCGAGCGTTCCATGATGAATGATTCAAGAGCGTCGGGGTGCGGCGCACAGCGGATGCAGACTCTCAATGTGCGACGATTTTTCTCCCTTCGTTTCCCGTTGATTGCTTTTCCGTTTATATAGGTAGTGACTGCCCCATTCCAGCTCTTCGTGTCAGTTGTAAGAAACGGCAAAACGTCGCTGAAGCTCCTTCCCTCACGACAGGACTTGCCTGCCGTCGTTCGACCGCGATCTACGTGACGACGACAGCTTTCCTACGGTTGCGATAGAAATATCACCAGAGTGGCATTCAGCGACGGTGCAATAACGCGAGCCACGTAAGTATATGTTTGCCGACGCGGGCACAATAAATGATTTAAAATCGTCGAATCAGTGACCCACATTTTACATGAGTTCTACGGCGCGATTAAATCGCGCGTATACGACCCGCATGACGTATAAAATGATATCGCGCTTGTCTTAACAATTGCATGTGTCGATAATGTGCGTTCATTCTTGCATAAATGATGAAGCTGAAAAGAACGATAAAACGTTTTCCATCGTATAACATAATCGATAGGATAAGAAAAATAGAATAAATCAGAGAAATCAAAACTCGATTGAATTTTCAATTTAAAGCGTCGCTTATATGTTCCGAATAGTTCGATAGGGATGAGTGGAGGAATTGCGATAACATGGCAAATGCGAACAGTACTATCGCAGTATATTAGAGTTACAATGATAACCTTTCATTTCTTACATCTATTACAGTATAGAGGCAGTCTGATATGTGTTGCATTATAACGTATACGTGACCATAAGAACGCATACATTATTTATATAAGGTAAATACCATTACACATGTTTTCGATGACTTTGATATACACGGAATAAACGGTTGCTCTTTTTTTTTGCTGAAATATTTCAACATTTAGCTGGATACAGACCTGAAAATAATTTCGTTTGGACCATCAAAATAATTAGAACGCTTAAACTGGTTGCTAGAATGTTAAACTGTTTGCAGTAATCATCATAATGTTTAAGCGTTCTGCATAATTATTTTGATGGCCCAATAAAATTATTTCCAAATTTGTAGCTAGATAAATTTTTAACTACTTTATCAAAACTGTTATTTTTACATGTATGAGTGAATTGCGAATACCTAAGGAAAAAGTTAAATAAAGACGACGAATATTTATTAATTATGCAAGTTTGTGTTCAAAGGATATTTGTTTTAAATTATGACAATTAACCTTTATATATTTTATTAATACAGAAATCATTTTAAATAAAAAATTGTTTTGAAGCGGATATTTCTGAACAACAAGAGAGGATTTTGTTTGTGTAATTTAAAATTATACTTTATATCGTTTTTACATTTATATGATGGTATAATAAATGATATAAATGTTAATTATTGTGATTTAAAGCTAAATAACTGGAGTATCTTCTTAATAAAGACTTCAATTAATCGCAATTTTCTCATTCTCTCCTAATTATTTGCACGTTTATACTCGGAAATAATTGCAGGAGTTATTTTGCAAGGAAAAGACAATTTGGGCTACGAGTAGAACGTTTTAAATAATATTTGTATCGCGCATTTAGGTAAGTGCAGAGTTAGCGTAATATTTTATGAAACCCTTGACCTCTCTCGATCCGCTCCATTCCGCTGCATTGTCTACATTCCATTTAATTCCACTTAAATTTTTCCTGTATTATATTGAATAACTTTTTATCATCAATATTCGTGTTAAATAGCTTAGAAAATTTTACATAGATTTTATTAGCATATAAAAGTTATCTGCTGGGATTTGTGTAAAGATAAAATAATCTTATATGATAAAACGCGTAACTTATTATACGTCAAATTTTCTACTTAATTTACTATGACATCAGTTTACTTTAGGAGTAGTGCTTTTTCTCTAACTGGTGATTCAAACTGCCGTTCCAGTTTTAAGCGAAATTTCCGATGGTCAAAGTTGCGAGGCGATAAAACTTCCAATGGCTCTCGAATGAAATTTTATTCGTTGCGTTAGGTTGGTTAAACATTCAAAGATTTTATTTTATCAGTGGACCGCAGGATCAAGAGCGGGACGAAGTTCTTGAGTTAAACCGAAAGCTATGGTGTGCACCTGGCATGTCCCACTTGCAAAGTTTACATGGACTGAATAGTAGATATTTTCATAACGCAGCAAAAACACGATGTACAGCAATGAATAATGAAAACAGTATAGCGATAAGACAAATTTGAAGAGTATACGAAGCGTTTTAATTAAAAACAAATTTAATATGTGAGAAAGGTACATGCGAGAAACGCATAGTATGTAAAAATTGATGCATGATGCACGAGATATTTTACACTTCGAGTAACCTAAGACGTAAAATACGATACGACAAATCATCAAAATCGCACTGTTCCGCTTGCTATATTTGTAAAAGGGTGGATAAGGCGACAAAGCAGAAAAGATATTGAGAGGGCGGCTGAAGATATCATTTGCATGGAATTACATTCAACTTGAGATACGTCAAAAGTGTAAGTGGACCACCACTATTGCAGTAGCACTCTCGGAAGTTCGCAATAGAAGAGGGACTCCTATATTTGTGCACGTACACAATCTCGCACACACGTACACAGTCGACAGACTATATTGGATTACGTACGCTATCGGTAGTGATGGGAATGATACGCCCATAGCAATCGATGAAGGATTTAAGTATATAAGACCATTAATATGAAATACAGATACCACAGAACGAATATGAGGATAGCTTAGCACTCACGTGTTAAGCATTAGGTTTTGCTGAAATATTAAAAAACTTACCTACACTGAATGATGTGTACTAAATTTTAATAAATATTTATTTTAATAATTTTAACTAAATATTTTTATTAAATGTTAAAAAAACACATATTTATTTGATCCAAAAACTATTAATTATGCAGGACATTCAAGCTATATAATAGAACGTCAACACTTTTTGCTGTATTACTTATCAAGTTTGAGTTTCCTATTTAATTATTTTGATTGTCCAACAAAATTGTTTTCAGATATGTATCCAGTTGAATTTTTAGAGATACTTTAACAAAATTTTTCTCTCCATTTATTTTGTCTAGAAAGGGAATTTACGTTTAGAAAATTTAAAAAATTTATATTATCACACACATTTTCTTCCTGCAATACATATTTTAATATAATCTCGGCAGAGAGAGCGCACATGCCGCACGTAAATTTACGCTCGTGCTCTATAATTAATGCAATTATCCTTCTGTGGTTTTGCGCAACAGCCTCGTCTAAAATACACCGCTGACATTAAATTTGTTGACCGATAGTGTCGAACGTTCATTGTTTGTTAGGAAGATTACAACTCTTGCACCCGTTACTGCTCGCAGGGTCGATACACCAGCCAAGGTCCACAAGATGCTCCTATCGGCCCATCACCTATTCGTTCCCCTCATTCTCGATCACTCTCGCATCAACATTCACGTGTCCAGAGTGGCTCATGCGTAAAGGATAGTAAACAGTATGCGTGGGCGTGTTTTATGCTTGGCGCGTCGATGTTCCCGAGGCGTGTAAATACGCGGCCGCATCTGTCACGGTGCGAAAAGGCGGATGTAATCAGATTTCTCTCAGTCTCTTCGCTCTTTCCTCTATTTCTCGCTGCATCATGCCTACGGGATTACAATGTAAGAGCGTCACGTTCCACGGTGTCCTACGGTGTGCTATGAATATGCAATCGTACGGAGCGCGTAAGAGTAATCCTCACGCCGTATGCGATTCTCCTGACACGTAACGTATAACATTAACGATGCGCAATATTACGTGAGAAAGAGTATCATCGAGCGATTTAAAAAGTCGCGCGGAATGACGAGGCTGCAATTCGCTATCTCGTGGTGCGCGATATCGATAAATTCCTCACGTCGGATGTGCCAACAGAATTCAAAACTGCCATAAAAGTTTTTTTTCCCGTATTCTAAACCGTAGTCTGCAAGCTATCGGAAAACTATGGGATAGGCTTCCTGTTTCTGTCACGAGCTTTTCAAAGTTTTGTCCGCGTTTTTTGGAAGCGCGTTTCGACAATTAACGATCGTGGAAAGCGCAAATACAACGGTAGCGCCTTTTATACAGGGTACATCAGGCCACACATATCTACCATTCTTTTTTTTTTTTCGGAAACGAATAGTGTTCGAAGTTTGGGAAAAATTTTCATTACTAAATCCTATATATCTCAACTATCTAACGGTAGCATTCCGGTTTTTAGAAACTATCGGGAGTAGGATAAATTTAGGTCAAGAGTTTGGAATTTTAAATAGGAAAAAACATAGATCGAGTAGAATATCGTCGGACAGTTCTTTTAAAACCAAACTTTTGTTTGAACTTTTTTTATATCGTTTATACAAGGTTTACGAAAATCATTTTAAAAAAATAAAGGTTTAGAAAAATAAAGAAAATAAATGGTTTAAAAAAATAAAGAAATGTCATAGAGATTACGAGTCATTCATTTGTTCAGATATCAAAAATTATTGGGAGTTTAAATTAGAATTTTTTAAACTTTTATGTTTATATAGGAATAAAATAAGAATTAAAGAAAACTGTACCGAATATTTAAATTTTTAATTGAATCATGTTTATAAATAGGTCTACATATTTATTAAAAAGAAATAGAAAATTTATAAATTGAGGTGTTCTCAATATTTTTTATCACATTGGATTTGATTTTAAAAATGCTAATTTAAATCCAAGCAATTTTTGAGAGATATTTGGACAACTGGATAACTCATAATCTGCGACGTTATTTTTCTCGTAAGTAATCGAAAAAAAGTCCGAGTAAAAATTGTTTGTCTCTAAAAGATCCATTCGATGACATTCTACTTGATCTATGTTTCTATTTAAAATTTTAAACTTGACCCAGATTTACCTCACTTTCAATATAGTTTATAAAAAATCAGAATGCCAACCGTTAAATAGTTTAGATAGGCTTTCGTAATAAAAATTTTTTTCTTAACTGTTAATCTGTATCTTATTTTGGAGAAAAAAATATAATATAAATGATCTGGTACACCCTGTATGTATATGCGCGCACATGTTTGTATGTTGGGGTCATGAACAAAACGAAGCATCGTCGTTACGGACAGTTTAAAATGTCTCCCATTTTTATAAAATGTGACCGTAGAGAAAGAGAGAGAAACGTAGGCAAAGCATAGTGAAAAAGCGGAAAGATAATCGCGTTGAATGTTACGCGGTGTTATTTCATTAAATACGATGACTCTGTTACCATGTCAGTTATATATGATGTTTCACCCGGGCTATTATAATAGTTTCAAAACATCAACGAGCAGTGAATTTGAATTTCAAACATTAGGGCGATCCTTAATTGTGTAGAATAAATGGAAGCACGATATTCTTCACTTAGGAAATGTTCACAAAAGGTGTTATAGGCATTATAGTTGCGGCAGACAGTAATATAAATCATACCTTTCTGTGTTGTGAAAAACAAAACGCTTTTTGTGAAGGTGCTTAATGTAAATCTTACTGCATTATTGCGGTACGTTTTGTCACGCTACAGAGAATAAAACGTAAAACTTTTTATATTCTGTGAAGATAACGCAAAGTTTTATATCTTTTCATCTGTCTTCATGAGTTATATCGTTATTTTATCTGACGGCTCAAATATATATTTTCAATTTAGTACAATTTTAATACAATATACATACATATTTTTAATATCGCAATGACGATTATATTTATACTTAACTTGCACATCTTTTGTGAAAATAAACTATTGACTGCAAACCTTCTGTCTATACTAAATAAAATATTTTTATAACTATAGATGAAAGCTTTCTTGCGATACTGTATTAAATTTAGTTAAGTAATCGCGTTAATATTTGTATTCTTCTTGCTTTCGTTTCAACATATCATTCTCTTAGTTAAAAAATGACACAACTAAAAAAAATGTGATTTTTTAGTTACCACCACGAATGAGTTAGGTAAATTTTACTCTATTAATTATCTGTTAAAGGTGAACTAACTTAACTTTATTTAAAAAATCATTAAAACATCTCAACTTAAAAAGGATGGTTTAAAGAACTCATAAAAATCGTATAGCAACTAAAAAGAAAATATTTTTAAATAATACATTAATGAGAAAATAAATTACATGAAAGTTGAAACACTTAAATTTTTTTTCCGGAAAATTTAATTTTTTTACTTGTGTGTATCATTTTTAACAGAGTGACATGATTTGTTTATGCAGCTTAATATCTCCAAAAATTGCTGCTAAAACGAGATAGATAATAAATACAATAGTTAGATATTCGGATGAAAAGAAAAGTGAAAATTCCGAGTGCGCGAAGAAATACAAGCAGCACGAACAATCTTTTCTTTTGTTTTTCCATTTTCGTTTGCCCTACGTAACCGACTATTATTCAATATTACGAAATATCACCGACAGTCATGCGACAGCATTTAGAGCGGATATGCATTTTCTGCTTTCAGCCGCGGTGTTCCTGTCTTGCTTCGTCAGCACGAATACGGACTTCCGTCAACGTCGCACAAAGGAACGGTCGAGTATCCTGCGGCTACTACCGGGATAGCGAAGAGTTGTTCGATATGCGTCTTTGTCTCGCGCTCTCACTCCGTGACAAATTGTCTCGTCCGAGGACTTTTCCGTGCCAGTTACGTTCGTAATGTGCATCGCGCTGCAGTTTCCGAGTCCACGAGCGGATCCGAAACGAGATCCGCTAACTCCCGTGTACGGTGCCTTCTGTGAATGCGTCGTTAAATTTTCCCAAGTACAAGTACGCTCGTTCCAAGGGAAAAACTTTATGGAATAAATACAGAAAAGAACCTATTCCTTTTAGGATTATGAAACCTATTGTACCAAACCAACCAGAGAATCTAATATACATTTGCACGCTTTTTATCATCTACTTTAAAATATATTACGAATGATAGAAAGAATCGCAAGTACTGCGTTTATGTGTCTAAATGATAATTTAACAAATAATTTCATATTTTGCAGCTGGCACATTAAATATTTTAAGATAAATCTCTGTAAAAGAAATTAAGTTTTTCTAATTCGTTATTAGACAATGAGAGTGTACGAGCTTCATCGAAAATACTTTTGCGCTCACCATAATATTTTTCCGATAACGTGAATGCTAATCGCGGCGTGCCGATCAGAAAAATTTCATGTTTCAATTTACTTCATAGCGCAACAGCAATGCATAGAGTTCTTCGTGTAATTTCCCGCTTTATGGAGGTATCTGATAAAAATCTCATCGTGTGATTTCGCGCAGCTCCCTCGTAAGCTCGCTTGGAGACTATCGATTTCTCATTTGCCGCCCTTATACAGGTATTCTATAAAATTGTTTTTATTAGCTACGAAAAGTGCGCTGTCATAATCAAATTTTACAACTAGAACTCCCTTACTAGTGAATACCGATCTTAAGCCACATAACTCCGTTCTTTTAAGTATGAAATTTGATTTAAAAAAATAAAGATTTTAGAATGACATTGCTTAATAGTAGATTACGATACTAAGCAACATTATTATTTTTTAATCTATTTTGCATCATGCAGTTAGCAAAAGAAACATTTTACAATGTTTTCAATTTAACTATGCATAACATATATAAATATTACGCGATATCAGTCATCTCTAATAATTAGAGTATATTAATTATATTCTTAAAAACGTGGCTATATCATAAATATGATAACTATATGATAAATAAATAGAATTGATTTTCTTGTGAAAAGAAAATATACGCATCTTTCTACAAATTTTAAGTTGTAATCATAAAAAACGTTCTGCGATATGTGAATTACATCAGTTACTGTTTTTTATACAAAAATTTTGTAGTATACAACGAACATACTTTTTACATCAAACCTTTCAATTTCGAGCAACTCACGTTTGTACGGTGTTTTGCCGTTGTCCTGCGACCTCAAAAGCCCTGGAGAACTTCTTTCATTCTTTCCGTTCTCCGTTACAGACGATCACGAAAAATACGCCCGATTGAACGGCACTCTAGGCGGGAATTGCAGTAAGAACAGCATTGTTTACAGTACAGCTGCTACAACAATACAGAAGTCGCTGTCAGCAACTTGGCTATTGTAAAAGGAAACTTATAAACAAGATTTATGTCTTTTAGTTTAGAGTTTATTTTAGAATTTCAAGCAAAATGACAAAATCTCCCATTTAATTTGTTCGAAGGAACAATTGTTTAAAATCAGTCAGATGTAATGAGGAGATTAAATATAATTTATGATAATTTACGTTATAACTGCATTTATAAAAAATGTATACGTATATATTCAAGATATTTTATAGATGATCGCGATAGAATGCAGAGCATATGTTCGCTGCCTTCGGGCAGTAAGTAAAATTTATCGAAGTAGATAGTATGGAATGCGATAAACGGCTCGATTTCCTGCAAATCGATTCACTTATCGTACGGCTAGCGTACCTGAACCAAGCGGCACTGCATGCTTCAAAGGCCTGCTTCTTCCGCGGTCGTTATTGCGCCGCATGATTTATGAATCAGACACGACGAATCCAGTTTATGCAAATATTATTGCAGCTGAATTGGTTTGGCAGCAAGCCCGATTGCGCGCGTATTGCTGAATCTTCCAATGTCCGTTGGGGGTGTCTTCAAACGTCGCCAGCGTCGCCGCATCGTTTTTCCCTCGGGAAGATCCATCCGAATTCTGACCTGTGTGGCTGCTAGGTAGTATTTCGGAAAATAATTAGGCCGAACACATTTGGCATGCATCCATCGAAACAGTCTCGCTAATTGTGAAAAATTAAATATGGATTTAAGGCATTTTCGCAATTGAGTAAATGGCCGCCGATGATTTACGGAGCTTTTACTTCTCATGTGAAAACATCGTCAAACACTGTATACACATGTTAATAACATACACGTAATCGCTAATTTCTTTTTTAATTAATTTCAGATTTTTGTGGAATTATAAATAATGAATTAATTTTATTAATTTTTGTGGAATATAATATAGAGAACATTCCTTTGAGATAGAGAAAAAGATAACCCAAAAAAGTATCTTAATTTACTTGAATATATAGTTACCGTTGTCAGGAGTATGGCCGTGAATTAACCGAGATGTTTCGAAAGAATAATTTGACAACCTCATCTGAAAAAGTTTCCGATCATAATCATTTGCAGTAATACAATCGCCGTCACGTAACTTGATCAAAAGCGTATCGCGACATGGAAAAAGAATAGTGAAAAGCTCGGAACGTGGAAAATCACTTTGCCGAGAGAGATTATCGGCCGACAGTGCCGAGATAAAACGTTGAAGGTTCGCGAGATGTGGAGCAACCACGCCGTTTTGTAAAAATTTGTGACGTCGTTCTCGATTCGTGACGAATATTAAATTACAGAATTCCATCCAATATTTCCAACGATAGTTCGCTTTAGGAAAAAAAATGTTTAAATGACACTCGAAAGAGAGAGGGAGCTGTAATATTTGCAGTATTTCCAAATGACATATAACATTTCGCAACTCCAATTATTATGATTCTGAGCATAGGAGACTTTTGACATTTCTCGTTATGAAACAGCTAATAAGCGATTTTATCAATACATAGCTTATATGCTGACATATTACTGAAATATTTAACCAAATGCTGAGATTATCAACAAAGAACCACGGTTATGACGATGTAATATTAATTAAATTAATTTTTAAATAATTTATATTACAATATGTATTATAAAATAATTTTGCAGAATTTGGAAAGATACGTAGCCAGGAAATTTGTGTGCAAAGCAATTGCTATAATTATGACCTACTGCAATCCTTCGAACCTAATTTGTCGTGCTTTATGTGCACGTAACGATATCCTGCTTTTCAGGTCAGTAAAGCACTAACTCAAAATCTGGATTAAATAGTCCACGTTTTATGTTATATTTTGTAGTTACGTGCTATTTCAGAATTTAATTTTTAATCTGTGTTATTGAACATTGTAATAACTACACTAAAAAAATACATGTAAAATTGCAATAATTATAAAGTATAATAAGTAATTTTCAAACTCATTATTAAAAATGTATACTTACATAAAGTTACAAATTATAAATAAAATTATTCTTCTTTATAATAACTAAACAATTTGAAAAAATAAATTCATGATTGAAATTAAGTGTAGCATATACTATAATATAAAAATATTTACGTATTAATTTGTTAATAAATTATGCACAATTTTCTTAAGCTATATTATTGATACGTATATAAACATAAAAATATAATAATGTATAAGTAATACATTATATAATACGCAGGGAATGGAAAGTTACTTTTTAAAAATAACTAGTTACAGTTACTCGTTACCGAGTAAAAAATGTAACTAGTTACAGTTACAGTTATCGCTTTTTAAAAGTAACTCGTTACAGTTACCGTTACTTGAAAAATAACTTTTCGTTACTTTTCCGTTACTTTTTTAAAATCAATTTAAAAATGTATTTTTGCATTTTTTTTTATATGTAATACTGACAAATATATAGTTTTATTAAAAAAAAAAAAAAAAATGTAGAATGGCTCAAATAATAAATTAAATAATAGTAAAATGAGAAGGGTTACGAGCCAAAAATGAAACAGTTTATTTCCGATAAGAACGACGATGACAATGTAATTAAATGTATAAATATATATTAGAACAATACATAGATAAAACAAGATAAAAACAAACGACGTTTCGACACTTATTGTCATCGTCTTTTAAACTGTTTCGCTTTTGGGTTCATAGCCCTTCTCATTTTACTATTATTTAATTTATTTTTTAATTTTTTTTAAACACAATTTTGTAATTCTAAAACCTGTAAAATATGCAGCAAACTGAAATATTTGTATGTCCTATGTATTACATAGAAGATAGAAGTGTAAAATAATTACTGAATCATAACGGCCGAATGTCTAAGGGCTTTCAAGTCTTATTGATAAGCGCTATAAATAGCATGTATCCAATCGAACCGTGTTCAATCGTGTGCAAAGTAACGACAAAAGTAACTGTAAATTTCGTTACCGTTACCCAAAAAATGTAACTCGTTACCGTTACAGTTACCAAAAAAAGAAAGTAACGCAGTTACCAGTAAAGTTACCAAAAAAGTAACTTGTAACTGTAACTTCGTTACAAGTAACGAGTTATTTCCATTCCCTGATAATACGTTATATAATATTACAAAAATGCACAATTTTATATATTTTTATTATAAATTATGTAACTTTTGTACATATTATTTATTAATTTTACATATTTTTTACAGTATGGTGTTATAGAATAATGAAAATACTGACTGTTTTTTTTTGTTGAGGTAGGAAACACATGTGATAATAATCCATAATTATGTGTCATTAGGCAGTACATGTACAAGATATCAAATAAGTGGATAATTAATATTATGATTTTAGTAAGATTTTAAGTCCATTTCATGTTCAAACGCGCTACATTTTTTTTTCAATTTCATAACGATCGATATTTCACGTACGATCGATTGACGGTTCTGGATAGTCCTTTGAAAAAGTAGGGCGACATCGAAGTTACGCGACAGTATGAAATCTAAAATCGATATTTGATGCCCCTACGCGCTCGCGCGAATGACAATCTTCGTGTCGATCTCGCATAAGCACCACTTCGGAGAGGCAAACAAAGAGTCCCGATACCAACGAAGCGCAGAGTTTGCATGATTTCCGCGACCGCAGGTTCCTTCCGTCGCGAATAATTTCACCTTTGTTCTAATGCATGCCGAATATTACCATTGTTGAGCGCGAAAACGAATGCCGTGTACAACGAATAATTTCTCAAATATCTTATTGATAGCTCAGAAGATAAAAAGAGATAAAATAAAAATTTAAACCAAGATACAATTTTTTTTTTATTTTCCTCCACGCAGGAAAGTGTAAAAATATATCAAATAAGCTCTACATATAATTGTATTTACATCACTAAAAAATTTATCTTGTAATTTCAAAAGTATAACTATTATGAGAGAGAAGAAAACGGTTTATGAGATTAAATTTCTAATTTTCAGCTTAAAGATAATGAATGTCTTATATGTATATTACTGCGGAAAATACCGGCATGAATCATATTTTTATACTAATAATCGAAAGATAAATCATACTATGTGTGCGTCCTTGATACTAAACAAACTCCCGCGTTTTCACGCGAACGCATCGGAACGGAATTGGCATGTTATACCTGGTGATATGTAGGTCAACGGCTGTATAATTTGCGGTGCAGGTTGCATGATTAAGTGAATAGATGTACACTAGCCTCGAGAAGAGAGGGAGGAAGAGAGAGAGAGAGAGAGAGAGAGAGTAGAGAGAGAGAGAGAGAGAGAGAGAGAGAGAGAGAGAGAGAGAGGGAGAGAGAGTCGGTCCGACAAAAAGGGACAGCTGGACGATATATACATTACCTTGACTGCTTTAAAAACATGACCGACTTGCAGCATTATGTGATCGATTTATTTATACTGGGGGACCAGCGTTCCGTCGACCATCCGCGAAGATTAATCCCACGCAATCTACGGATCTATACGGATTTATTGAGGACGGTGGCGACAATACGGGGAGAAGATCGCCGTTGTGCATAACGCGTGCGGCTCTATCGTGGATTACGCGACGCGCGTTGATGCATATACGCGTCGGTGGTTGCGGGGTGCATGACACAGGGCGCAGACACTGCAGTGCAAACTGACGGCGTGCAAACTTATGATATGAAGGGGTTTGAAGGGCGGGAGGGAGGGAAATGAGAGGGGTGACAGCGGCTAGTAGTTATGCACAGCGAATGCCGGCGATCCAGGTCAAAGTTGTTCTCATCATGCCTGTAAACTATAAAGTGCTGATCGGCTAATGCGACTCCGTCTCCTTTCGTCACTCTTTTTATGCCACGAATGACCTGCTTAAAAATCCGATTGGTAAACAGTGGCGTTCACGCGCGCTTGAATTTTTTATTGTCCTTGATTTGGAGCATAAATCTTTATATCTATAAATCGTGTTGGGGGTGCGACAGTAATATAAGGCGTTTTTCTTTTCTTATTAAAGAAAATGAGTTTGCGAAAGTACCGTTGCCATAAACGTTATTTAAAATTAACTGAAGAGAGTTCAAGTGACTCTCTCTTGAATTAAACATCGTTTGACTTTAACAGGCTATGTAAGATCGTCATAACGCGGCAATACAACTTTTTTCTTATAATATATCTTTCCGTAATATCTTTTTAACAGTTCCGTAAAGTGCGAACTTTAAAGTTTTATTTCGCGTTGTAAATTAGTTATGTATATATACACCAATGAAGTTATATACATATACATTAAAATAACATCTAATCTAATACATGCCAATCTCAGGAGATATTCCTGCGTAATATAATATGAACAAGAAAATCGATGGGGAAGGAAACAATACATGTATGCGCTCTCATGTAATGAAGCTATTCTGTAATTTTCTATTTTACGTAGAGAACTATTTTCATAATATGCAAACCTTAATGTCTATAAACCTACCGATCTGATCCGAACTACGGCGCGCGTATATTGAGGTAGGGGCTTCCGGTACTTCCGAACTATCGATTACTGAAAAGTATACGTACCGAGTAGCTGAGCCGCAATACGCCGCGAAGTTCGGGATATAATGAACTTGGCGAACTTTCGATATTCCGTAGCCTCGAAAGGTCGCAGCTACTTATAGCTGTCGAACAGCTGCCTTCGAGAATCCATCGAATTCTCGAATATTTGGAGAAAAGGCTCCCTCACCCTCTCATAATGTGTCACAAGAAGCTAGTAAATCTAGATAATTTTTAACGAGACTTGCGTGTCACCGTGGAGTATCATTGCGACTACGAGAAGGTTCCGACCTTCCACGTGGAGAGAGAACGTTCTTTGTTTTCCTTACTTACGAGCCTGTCCCTCGACTCGTGACAGAAAGATTTGAGGGGTCGTCGTGGTCTTCGTGGGAGGTGAAACTAGGTCGCTCTTTTTTCCATATTCTTTTCAAACCCCGCCGATGAATCGCTTCTTCAAGCTACCTGCACTTTTGCTACGGTCTATTTTCCGAAGCTTTGAAGTTTCAATGTATCGAAGATCCTGTAAGGATCCCATCCTCTCGCAAGCGCAAGATCCGTCTTCTGGATTATAACTTTTCTCTCTCGATATCATTTTTCTCGGATATTAAGAGACTCGCACAAATTTAGCTTATTAACCGTGCGCCTTATATTTAAACAAAAAAAAAATATATATGTATATGATGCAAATATATTCAAAATATCTCAATCGTCATCGTTAAACAGAAAATTATTTTCGTGTGTTTATGTAAATCTAATTGTAAGATATATATATATATATATATATACAAAGAAATCTATACTAGAATTTGTGTCAAACTTCTACAAAGATTTTTCCAGCGAATTCTCAAATATTTGGAGAAAACATCTTGATGTTGTGCCGTAAAAATATCATGTCATAGATTACTAAAAATAATCTGAATAGCAATATCAAATATATAATAGAATAATCTGAATATAGAATGTATAGGCGTACACATACACATGCGGCAATGTCGTGCATGCTTAACAAACACTAATTTACATAAAGATCGCTACACCGGAGGGCGAAGTTAAGGGTATTCATTCAAGTTCCCACCGCGCCCTGAAACTCAATGGGCTGATGGTACGTACAGCGGGTGCCACACCCTTGCAAATAGCTGCATCGTACCTCAAGAATGACGCACGCCTTCTCGATTAGGTAGGATCAGGAACGGAAAAGGGTCGCGTGATAGGTGTCGATCGGCGGATGGATGGAATGGGGGGGGGGGGCACACAATCAATGGCTGGGATGGAATAAAAACAGCCCGATTATGGAAGATCGACCGGGTACACCGTCACTATGCCACTAACATCCGGGATTTAAACTGGCGACGTGTATGCAATTTCAAGTGCGGTCGCTATTAACGGGACGTGAATGGAGGGCGGAACGTTCGCGGTCTGGGCGATCGAAGAATTCCATTTTTAAGCAAGCCACCACGCCAAATTTGCGTGTTATGATATAATTAAGATTTAATATTTCAGATTTTATAGCGATTTCCATTATTAATCAGGATGGAACAGTAAGAAATATGTAGGTAAAATTTCTAATTTCGTGACTGATCCTAAAAGAGCACCAAGTTTAGAAAACTTGACTACGGTATTAATTAACATCAATTACAAAAAAAAAGATGAGAAGACATTCATTTTCGGATAATCGTAATCGGTAAACGTTGTTCAAGAAATAGCAGTCGGTAAAAAATTCAAATACTCGTTTTACGCTTTATAAAACCTCTGGGATTCGTCCTGAGACTGTATAACGGTATGAGATTTTTACAATAGCGCTTCCGAAAAATCAACACTCTTTCTCCGGAAAATTCGTGTGATACGTGCAGATTTACTGCTCGTAAGATACATGATACCGGCCATGAAGACTAGTAAGAAATATAAAAGAGATCGCATATGTGACTGTCATGAATAGAGATTAGGATTTTAGTAGCCCGTAAACAGGGCAGTTTTATACATTAAATAAAATATTGCGACTCAAGTCTTTGCGATATCAGCATATATGTTTAACTAAACACAAAATAAAATTAAAACGGATTGACTAATAAAACGTTTTTAATGTTTGACATTTAGATAAAATTAAAAAAATATATTTTTAATTATTTACTTTTGTGCAGTTAAGGAGAAACTTTTGCTTTCTACAATAAATCATTTAGAATCTCCTTTTGAAATAAATATCATTTAGATTTCTGTACAGCAGAGTTATAACCGAGCACTGAAGTGTTAAACGTGTGTTTTCTATTTTATATAACACATCGCTTAAAAGCTTGATAAATATTTCTGAACAACATTACTCATATCTGGACCTTTTGACAGTTGAAGGCTTTGTAGTTTATCCTTTTTACCCTTTTCTTTACCCCAGAGATATATCAGAGACTTTTATATTATTTTAAAGAGGCGTTTTCTTATCGTACTTGTGAATCTCAATTTAATAACTTTTATTGTCTCGTATATTCAAATTTAAGAAAACCTGAGAGAAATAAAATTAAAAATTATTTACGTGAAATTGAAATTTACAATAAAAAATATACAATTATTTTAGAATAATGATTTATTCCTTAGGAAAAAGAAATTAAATTTCGTTTTCATATAGTTTTCGCATCTGTATACAATGAAAGAATGATTTTAAATCAAAATAAAATTAAATTCGGGCGAAAGGTCAGTTTAGGTACAGCACCTTGGGGCCGTATGCTGCCAAAGAATCCTCAAGACGTTTTACTGCTTTCCTCGAGAAACTTCAGCAGTAGTTACAAACCTGCTGTGCGCGTCAGAAAATTTTCTAGTGGCTATGACGTAAAGAAGATGAAAGACGTGTGGTATGTCGGGTAAGAAACAGTTGCTCTTCGGAAACGGGATAGCTTTTATAAAACCTCATATATATCACTTTTATTATTCTAGATGTAACATGTTTTGCTGCTTTTACAAAATCAGGACTTGTACATCGTACGTGTATAACATTCTCGTTGCGGCAAGTAGCAATCCGTCGACGGGATTATTTTTTCAAGTTTCTGTGAGGAAACGCGATTGACTATGCGGCAGTTTATACGCGGCAACGACGAATTATCACGTAATTGTATTCATTTTCATCATAAAATCAAGGAGAAGCGCTCCTTTAATGATGATATATTCGACGATAGAAATCTTTTGTAATTTGAAACACGATGTCCAGCAGTTCAGCGATCAGTTTGAGATTAGAAGTTTTAAAAAATATAAATTGCACCCCTTTTCCATATCGTCTTTAAATTTTAAATAAGATATTGAGATATCATGACCCGATATATCGTTCAGAAATTAATTTTCCTTGGGACACATACAACTGAAAAGTACATGCGTATATAAAATTAAGTTATGGTAAAACTGAAAATAAAAAGTTTGACGGATTGACAAGTTCTGTCGATGAAAACGTACGTTTCTGATGTAATCGACGAGCAGGTGTCCTGATGATACGAGAAGATTTTTCGATGGCGCGAAATGTGTTGCTGACACCTGTCCAATTGCAATCTGTGGGCGAGATTTTCAGGAAAGTTTTAGTGAGAGGAAATGATATCTCGTCAAATGCGGATGATCGATGCGAGACGGGTCACCAGAAGCATACATTGCTGGTTATTGAGCCATCTAACCGCGTTGTGCGCTATCGCTCAGGTAAACACGTCGACACGAGCCGACGGGAAACAATATCGCGCTCTGAAAACATTAATACTGAATATTACGTTTCGTTCGATTGCATTAACGAGCGTAAAAAATGTTGTGAACGTTTTTTAAATTATTCTGACGATTTTTATAATCGAGTACCTATATACGGTAGCGTCAATTTGCAAATTTTTATGCGATTAATTTTGCATTTATGTCAGCGACATTCTTTGCGTCTAATTTCTTCGCTGTGTTTTCGTTTTTTATTATTTCTTCAAGACAGAGTTTACTTTAAACATACGCAACGATAAAATCATAGAAATAATCCATTTATATTTTCATTAATTAATAATTTGCTGCTACAAAAAAGAAAGCTGTAATATTATCGATTCTGGGATAATACCATTATCCTCCGCGACCAAATTTAATTACTTAAGCCATTATCATAGTGACACGATTTGCTGACAATTTCAAAAATTAGCGATTGCGATTATATTGGTTGACACTAATTTTGTTAAATGAATAATTTTGATTGATTTTTATATATTCTCTTTTATGCTGATTTTGAAAAAGTTAGAATTTATCTTAACAGCTTTAATTTTTTGTAATCGATGTATTTCTTATTAAAAACTTATATATTTTGCTAACATCTGATGTATAGGACTTTTTATTTAATTAAAACTTATTTTTTGTTTGAAAGCTTTTATAACGAACACAAAATCATGTTAAATTTAATTGTTTTTATAAATGATTTATGTAGATCTAAGCAGAAGAGAGATAAGGAGGAATTTTTAAACTCATGTTATATTCAAAAATTCTATCTTCATAAATTTGACAAACAAATTTAAAATCAGTGCAAAAGATATCGTAAAGAATATACCATTAGATCAATTTAACATGGGAAAGGTGAAATTTTGTCGATTGAGATGAATTATCGGAAAATATTTGTAAGATTTTTGAATGCATTATTCACAAAATCCTCTTCGTAAATTTCGCAAACAGATTTAAAATCAATGCAAAAAAAAAAAGCCATAAACACTCTGTCAGGTCAATTAAACATAAAAAAAGTGAAATTTTGCTATGTTATTGTAGAAAATTGCAAGTAGAGAGAGGCAGTGGTTGAATATTGAAAACTCGCAACAAGACAGGGTGATCCGCAAGGCTTAATGACAAAGCAGGAGAGTCTTATCTGAGATTGTTCATTCGTCGGAATTGCCTCCGACTTCTATAATCTAGGTTAGCCTACAATTAAGGTCAGACCGACAAGGAGAGATCCGCGACGAGAAAGGACGGTAGAACAAATTGCATTCGCGAAGGGCGTCATGCATTCAACCCTGATGGGGTGATTTGCACCCTGAGTCGATCTCGAAACTCGGACGCGGAACTTGCCAGACATCTGCCATTAATATGCATGTGTTTCATTAAGGATAAGTAATTGCTTCTTAATTCATTTCCAGCACAGAGTTCAGATGGTAAACCAGAGGAGAGACGAATCTTCCTCACGAATCGGATGAATTATATCTCAATAAATTATATGAATTTTGAACTCTCCTTTTTCTTAAGAATTTTTTTTTTTTAATTAGAGGAACGAAAGTTCTTACTTTGATCTCCTTATGCCGTCATTATGCTGATTATGCACGCATTTCTGAAACGTTAGCATCCATTTCGTCGTTCGCCACGTTCGATAACCGCCAAATGGGACCGATCGGATTGCTATCGCGCACACACGTGAACACACACTTTACAAACGTCTCGGTAGAAATGTCGATTTTCAAATACGATTTCCCGACATTATAGCCTACGCATATGTATAATAATAAAGTATCTCACAATCGATTAAACTCAACAGTACTATGATTAGTAGAAACGAACCCTCTGCGATTTAGACCAGCTAAATGCCAACATCGGGCGGCTATTTAACGTCCTTAATTAAGTCACGAGTGATTTCATGCCGCATCGTCTTTATATCCGCGAGCTCCCATTCAACGAATTCGAGCCCTTTGATTAGCCTAAAGCTCGTCTAGTTTACATTGCGCACACTTATTCGCATGTATGCGACACGCGTATGTGTGTGTGTGTACATGTGTGAATATGAGGAGTGTGTCTGCGAGTATGTGTTAATCAATTTGTGTTAGTTCAAAATGCTACTAATTACAAGTATAATTTATTAGCTCCGTAAGTTTTTCTCCTACACCACGTGACATTCTGTCGCAGACTATGGAGGTCCATCGATCGTGCCAGACGAAAACGATCCATAATTGATCGTCGATGATTGCCTCGATCACGCGATATAACAGCATTGGCATTAGCTCGTCCTCCTAATTTCGTGCGGTGTCAAGACGCAAGCATCGCGTGTCGTGTACGAGGAAAGAAGTATTCTCTGTGATACCCCGCCAGCGACCTTGACGACCATCCGGGTCGCTCGCAAAGTCAACGTACAAAATCCTTAACGAACTTTCGGCTCGTTTATTTCTTTAGACATATTTAGGACACCGATCATTAATTCCTATTAGATGCGTTTCGCCTTCCCTGCTCCTCCCTTGACCCACTCGTCTCTTTTTATTATTATTAGTATTTTTTTTTTTTTTTTAGTTCATTAAGCTCGTGACCTTATTAATGCGGTCTTCATCGTGGCTTGGTCAGAGCTCTCTCGCGGCATCAATATGCAGGCTGTCTCCGAAAAGTGCCGATCGAACATGCATTAACGATAAACGTGCTCTTGCAATCTGCGTAGCTCGGCTTGATTAAATGCAAGGCACAGGCTTGTCCCCGATCTGCATAAATTTGCAGAAACTACTAGGCATTTTTCCGAGACAACCGGTATAATATAGGAAAATCGCCATGGTGCTCGATTTAAGATTCCGCTTAACGTGTACGTTTTATTCTTATCGACGAATCGCGGCTCGATTTGATTGAGGGTCTTTGATTAGTCGTGTCGGTGTACTTTTTGATTAAACTTTTGCAAGTCTGGCAGTGCCCATATAATTAATTAAACGCATCGTCTCGAGGGAGGCACGCGCCGCGATCGCCAGCGTTCGATCCTCCTAAATGTTCATTCTATCAGTTTCCGATCTGACATCAATTAAGTGGACGCGTGCCTCCATTGTCACTTTACCGAGTGACTCGAATCTATCTATATATTTTAAGCTAGTTTTCTCCTTATAGGATGCACGAGTTGAGAGAAAAACAGCAAGTAACGACAACCGTTCACATTGCTACATATTTTAAATCCGTTTACACCGCGTCATTGTCGATAAGTGACTTTTGAATTGTCATGAATCATGTTTCACTGGTTTCACATTTCCGAATAACCGACAATGACGGCCGAATTTTATAATTTTGGAAGAACAGAAAGATTTGGTTCAAAACAAACGTGAGTACAGAACGTATACGAATACGGAACATAATAATACAATAACATTGTTAAAGCTACAGTGTAATTAGAAGTTAAATGAACTGATACTTTTAATACGTGCGGTATGTATTTCTATGCATAACGCTGATATTAGTGTTAATAATAGTACAAGTAATATAATTTTATTGCAACAAAATATAGGTCGCTACTCATTTAGTTCCATTCCACTTGTACTAATCACATGATTAGTATAATATATCCGTAACAAAAATAAATATAATTATACGGTATAGAAATTCAATCCAAATCCGCGCGGATACCAGCTGAGGATTACCACGTGCGTGCGTTCGCAATGTACAGTTTTTATTTTTATTTTTATCGCTTGCACCGTATCATGACTTGTTTATACTGTTTCACGGTTGCATTGCGTTTTAAAAAGGTACACGGGTAGAACGATAGCAGTGAGCGAGATGTATTTGCATTAATGTATTGCCGTGTCGACGAGTGCAACAGATGGCACCGATTAAAAAACAAGCTATCGATTACTATTCTTTCTTTCTCTGTCATGTCCGGACGTTCGTGACGATTATTTCCACGTATATAGTTTTCTGCAACGTGGTCCTTAAGGACCACCTTGGCGTGCCATTATGTCGTCTTTACGATACCAAACGTCGTGACACAATGCCGTGTGGAAGTGGAACGGTTTTGTAACGAAACGAATGCGACTTTACGGTATGTGCTCGCGTTTATGTAACGCTCCATCGCTGTCGTTAATTGATTTCTCTCTCTCTCTCTCTCTCTCTCTACTCCTCACGCGACACAAACATCCGATTGCCCCAGATTCTCGTTCAAGATACGTGATTTGTGAAAACGAGCCATCTGGAGCGCTTACTGCGCTGTCGGTGTCTGCAATCAGATACCTTCAGAAAGGTCGCAACTGCGAAACGACATTATCGAAGCGCGATGTACCGAAGCGAAGCGATATAGATCAAAGCGCAGCGCTGTCGCTTCGCGATTAATAAATAATTTAGTGTAATTAATAAATAATTGAATGTTCTTAATAAACAATCAAATGTAATTACGTAATAACTGAGCTGCTGAGCGGAATGATGTATAAGTTATGAGAATAGAAGACAAATAAAAATAAAATAAATAATATTCAATACTAAAGACCGTTAACGTAAGAACATAAAAATAAAATACTCATTTTTGCGCTTTATTATTTAAACAAATTGTTCTTTTTAAAAGTGATATTATGTTTTAGCAAACAAAGGTTGGATTGTTATATTTTAGCGAACATATACAAATTATATACATATAATTATATATATTATTAAATTATACAAATATAAACGTTAAATTATTTTTTTAATAATGAAAATTAAAAAAACATTGTTTTCTAAGTGATGAAAGTTTTGTGCGCATTGTTTATTCCGCTTAATGGCTTGACCGATCAGCAGCAAAAGGCGGAAGAAGAAAACGAGTTGACCCTTGCAATCCTTGAAAGTCTTAAGCAATAGAAGCTCTTTTCTATGGTACGTTCATAGTTCCTTTCTGTACTTTCAAATCCGTGTACAATAAAGAGTAGAAGATTTATATCAATCGTGTGGAATATTTTGCAGCCGTTAGAGCTTGGAGTTTCTGATATAGAAGATTTTCCAATTACAATTCTCACATAGACTTGATAAAAAAGTCTTTTCTGATTGTACGGTGGTTTGTTTAGAATTATTAATTTACTGTTTAGCATAAGTTGAGCGAGTAATTATTTTAAACGTGAATTTCGAAGACTTTAATAACTTTAATTGAAAATTTCGTTACTTTACGTCAATCGCTGCAGTATTTATATACTATATATCGTTAGTGTGCGACAACGTAATGCAGCGTTCGATCTTCCGGTTCCGCATAATTTCACCGTACACGCTGCATGCCTGCCGACAACTTGTGTCATAAATTTTGCATTCCACCGATAATTAAGCACAGACACTGCATGACTCAGCCAGAAATCTAAAATTCGCGAGTCTGCCAACTGATATCATAGCGTGACGTGCATTATAAAGGAGTTAATGATATTTTTAAAATTTAATATAAAATTTTTTTAATTATTACACTACTGTATAAAAATAAAATTGAATAATATTGCATTGTAATGTCAATTGATTTTACAACGTGATACGCGTTGCGTATAGAAGTAATTATATCGTGATTAACAGCATTATACTGGTAAGCCATCCAACCGAAACACGGAGCTTATACACACATTATTTTTTGACTTAAGAGATCATATCGTACACGTAGCCATGTGTATTCGCAAATTCCAAGCGAACTCGCAAGCGCAAATCGCGTTGCATGCCGCGGCAAATTTCAGACTCTAAAAACCGCTGCTTCGTAAGCAGAAAGAAGCACGCGAGCGCCCATGAAACTTTATGTATAAATATCAGCAGGAATAGAAAAAGGATGAAAACCACAGTGCGGCACGAGCGCCCAATTATCGCTCCGAAATATATCCGAAACACTTTCGCTTATCATAACGCAAAGTAACTTTGTCATTTGCGCTTAAATTGATCTTAAATTGACCTTTAGTTTATAGGTTTTTAAAATGGAAAGTGTCTCCAAGGTTAAAAAAAGTGAAATTATTCTATGTATGATATTTCTTTCGTGACCATATTGTCGACAATTTCGTCTCGATTATCTTTAAAAGTTTCTAAATTACTGAATAATTTAGTATTATCGGCATTCAATTGAAAAGATTCAAAAAATAATACGGAATAAATAACGTCGTTGCAAATAAAATTGCGAAATAAATCGGTTTCCCAGGAGTAATGAGAATGTAAAGCAATATTAACCGCGCGTAGACGTTCCGAAATAATTAAATTTGTTACAGGCAATTGTACCCGCTCCCTACGGGCGCTTGGTGAAATTTATTAGAAAATCGTTGCACTCTCTCTTGATTTTGCATATTAATATCGCGTGAACTGGTAAACAGATAATTATTGTCGAAAACCAGAGACGAATCCGATGGTAATAAATGCAACCTGCGGATCTTTTCGCTCAAGTTAGACGGTGGTATGGATATTTTACCGAGATGAATGCGTTTCTCACGAGCGCGTACAATGTAATACTTAACTCGGCGCGAGATGCATCTGCTGCCTCTGGTACATTAATCACCGTCGCGCGTCGACCCGAGCCGCGCGCTGCTTCCATTACGCGACTCCACGGTACAAATGAACTGCCTCCGAGTGTGTAGTAGACGTTAGCTACCCGAGAAATTGATATCGTTTATCGAGGGCCAATTCGACTGTATAGGAAACGGAAGGCATATCAAGTACAATGTTTGAGCGGAAGTTTAATTTTTTCGTACCGGAGAAAGAGAGAATAGGGCGGCCATTAATACGAGAATGCAATTTGCATCGAAATCTGACAATGGCCAAAACAAATTCGTCGCTGTTAATATTCACGAACCGCGGTTAATATCTACGCGTTCGTGTCCTTCGCGAATTGTCGCTCTCGCCGCACTTGTTTCATTATAACGGTGCCTCGCGCATGAATTTACATGTAAATGAAGAACACGGAACCCCAGAAAGTTTCCGATCTCTCGTGAAAAATGTAGCTGTCGTGCGGTTTCTTTGCGTGAGGATCAGTGTAAGACGCTTCTCCTGTTCGAGATCAAAATCTACGCGCGGTATAAAAACATCGGACCGCGTATTTTACCGCTGTTTTATCGATCTTTTCTCTGTAAGTACCCGATGTTCGATCGGTTGACTTAAGTTTCCAAAGGCGAAAATAAAACGCGTGCTAGAAAACGTCTGCGGAGGTCGAATTACAGGAAATTTAATAGATTTAATCATTTACTGGATAATGAGATAGTCAATGTCTTTAACAACTTTGATTCTACTAACTTTTGTATTTTTACTTGTCTTTTCAACTTGTGATATCGAGAAAACGAGGATGCCTATTTCGCCTTTGCGAATTCGATTCTTCGTTTCTCTTTCTCTCTTTCTGCTTTCTCATTTCAGCGTTTTCTCAAGAATAACGACTTTCTAGTGGCAGTAAAATAAATTGGCTATCGCGAAGCCTACAGTCGCGCCTGTCGATTTCACAGATTGATTCTAGATAAGTTAATTTATTTTCTAGAGGGCAAACGAGAAGATTTTTCCGCGAGACTTGCTTCTCGTGTGTGAAAAAGAAACTAGCTTGATAAAACTGCAGAAGTTAAGGAAAGGTATGAAATACCTTTTTTTAGATAAAGAACGTTAAGTGACAAAACGGCATAATTTAATGTAATTTTAGAAATTTTTTTATTACTACAGAGAGCCACAAAGTAATAGAAATCAATAGAATTGAATAAAATGTAGAAATTTGATTTAAATGTATAAAGAATATATAAAAGCAACATAAAATAAATAAAAAAATAATATTAGCATAACATTATTTACTTTTTATATGTAATAACTCTTTTATTTTATTAAAACGTAAACACTATTAGTTTTAGCTTGATGTTTTGGTGGTTTAATCGCAATTGCGGTACTGAAATTTGAAACGGCTTGCACGTGATCCTCGTCTAATTTTGCAAACGTAGACTTTTCCGACCACGTGCGGAATCAATTGGGACGCATTGACTTCTCCATACGTGGCAGGAAACTTTCAATAAACGTGTGAGTACGGTTGGTTGTACAATCAGTATGTTGCATTTACGTTCATTTGGCATTTTCGAAAATTTCGTATGTAACACGAGCATAGTTTTGTTTGCGGGAACGCATGGATTCTTATTTACCAAAAACATTTACGAGGCATTATACGCTTTAACGTTTCATAAATTTCGTTGATGTTTGCACTTTGCTTCGGGCAGACTGGCAAATATTGATTGCTGAATTGAGATTCTGCATATATAACGCCCAGAGAATTCAAAGCGTGCAGTATTATCAAACGGAACCAATTAGTGTTCATACGTAGGCCAATGATTGTTTACGGCATGAAGCTTAGAATTCATAAAATATTTTTTAATTTTAAGGGACTGCGGGTTTTTCTTTTCTTTTGAATTAATTTGGGCAGTTGATACTCGTATCTTATTTCATAGCACTGTTCGAGTTCCAATTGTTAATCAATTATACCATATATATATTCTTGTCACAGTCATTATATATAAAAAAAAAAAAGAGAATAATCTTCTAGAGAAAAACTCGTACTTCTCTCGACAGCTTAAGAAGGCATCTTCTATGATGTCGCGAAAGAATATGTTCAAAACATTACTAATAGTTGCAAAACGTCATTCAACACGTGATGCCGTAAAAATATATAAAATCATAAATTTTTGTGCCAAATTATTCTCGTCCTGTACACGATAACCAATTTGTATGTACCTTTCTTTAGATCGCACGGTACAATCACGCACGATATATTTATTCACCCCGTGTATGCTTTTTATAATCGCACAATTACACCGCTCAATTACCATCAGACTCGTGTAGTCGCCGGTAATTACTAGCTGCGAACCGCCCTTGTACCAATTAACCACACGGTAACCATGTGCTAACAGCGCAGAAACTGTTCAGCAGGGGCCTCTACTCTTTATAGTCGGCGGACGAGTCCTCGAGAGGATCGAAGGATCATTTTCTTGTTCCTGCACCTGTGTCCATATGTCCGTGTGTGCCTGCGTGTGCATGTAAACGCGAATGTTCGTATGTATGTACATGTGTGAGAGTGCCGAGTGGGGACGGTCGGATTGAAGTACAGCCGGAGAACATGCGGAATTCAACGAGGGAGAATTGTAGCCGGGGAATTGAAAAGACGGTCGAGGACAAGAAAAAGTGAACGGGGCCTAGAAGTCGGATTGCGACGTGGCCAGAGCACTCTCGGCCGTCTCCTCGCGTCGTCATAAGGGCCTCGCTTCGCCACACTCGCAATGCGTTGGGTGTCCACGACGGTCCACGCGGTTACTGATTGAGTGGTCGCTGCAACAGAAAGAATGAATGAAATTATTAACGCAATCATCAGAACAAATAGTAGAAGAGAAGCTTCTTAGATTCACAAATATATAAGATTAAAGGCGAGAGTTCTTACTCTAGTATACCAATTAAAAGTAAGGTAATATTATATTACAATTTTGCACTTAACAATGTAACTGTTATATAACACCATGTGTTATATTACATTTCTATTGTTAAGCGAAGAATTGTAACATTGATATTATACTACTTTTAGTTGATGTCGATTTTATATTTAAATTATAATGTAGTGATTAATATCACAATGTAGTGTGACATTTTTTTTTTAATATTAATCGAAATTGGTATCAGTAATTAGCTGTGCACAAGTGAAGAAAAGAAAAATGTGAAGAGAGAAAGTTTCCTGAGAGGCAAAGCATCGAGCATAACATAAGTACTATATATAACATAAGTACTATATATACAGTTATAATGCAAGTTACATAAATAGATATCGTTTTTTATAGAAGCTTTCTGTTGGGTTCTCTTAATAAAATAGAAGGTATCAGAGGAAATTTTCCATTAAATTTGAAAAAACAGTGCTGCTGTTTCTTCCAACGAGAAGACCGCAATTTAATAAGCTCTATTAAATTAAAATAGTTTAATGTCCGTGGATTGCAAGTTGATGAAATTGCAAAATCCATTAAATTATATTGAATTTATGGTATGCGCCAAATGCATACAATTTATTTTGATGTTAACCTTTAGGACGGGGGGAAAACTTCTATTGCATTATAAGTACGGTGTCCTTATTAAGGCACTTCGTTAAATCAGTCAATATGAGATTCTTAGAAATGCAATTTGTGTTGCACGTCAGTGCTTCCTATTTACCGTAATAAATTTATGTAGCAAAATATTTCTCACAATAACAATAAAAGCAATAAAGAGGATAGTAAACATGCTGTTTCTTTCCTTTATATTTCAATAATGTTTTTTCTTTGCTATCTATGTTTGAATTTTCTTTATGAATAACAAGTATATTAATTTAAAGTACAAAAGATACTGGAGATAAGGAAAAACCTTTAATTTGAAGTTCCGATATCGACATTTTTTTTATCTTTTTGCTTTAATGAATAATATTGTTTCAGAAATCGATGAAAGAAACGCGTGCGTAATGAAACGATTGAAAACAATAAAGTACACACAGCATGGAATCCTTGATTGCACAACGACGAACTTGCTGTTATAACGAGTAAATAATCGAGTCGTTCCACCCCGTCGTTTATTCATGTATATGTATACGTATAGCGATATAGAATAATTTCGCAATATGAAAGATTCTTTCATTTGTAAAAGCAAAAATGCATTTCAGCGACTTTAGAAGTATACATTATCTCGATGAAATAATTAGAATAAAACAAAATTGAGATTATAAGAGCATTTCCAAGTCCTATGTCGAAATCTGTAAGCCACTGCCTTTCATGTGTTCCCTTATGTGGCTCTGCGTAGGCTATACGATTATGATTAAATGTGCAACTCATATGAATGTGTATGAATGAGATATGACGTCAATGAAGCGGTATATATGCCAATATTACAATATTCGCACGATGGTTTGCAATGTTATGTAATAATTATACACTTTTTTCCTGTTAGAAGCATGTTGATTACCGTGTTACATGTCTTTTCCAATATGTTTTTCAATATTGCAGTGACTTGTAATAATTAAAAGGAACTTTTATCATTTTTATCCTTATTTTAGAATTGTGAGATGAAACGGAATGGTTTAATATGTGTACACATTATGACAAAATATTCTCGCTGAGAATTCCACTCCTTTGCTTAAATTTGTTATCATAAAGCGCAATAACTCTTTTATGATGATTATATATATCACTGACATACACACACCTAGTAAAATGATTAAAATGCTACAACGGAGGGCCGAGGAATGAAAGCGCTGCGATGTATGGCGATGCCTTAATCTTTTACGACTTCATTGAATTTTTGCCACAATGCAGCTTGCAACCTACATGAGAATTGTTACATTTTGATTCGCTTTGACGTTTTATCTTTTGATACATTCTATTGCTGCCGCTAGTTTCTACAGAAACCACTTCAACCCGAATTCCGCGGATTGCCTCTTCTGATTATGTGCCGCAAAGAATAGAGGATAGCCAAAACCTTGGTTATACAAAAGGTTCTATTGTTAAATTGAGGACTGCCGACATTCGCTCGTGCTTTAACAATCAGGCTGAAGCTTAAGAATATTGCATATTCATACGGGCTTTTCTCACACAATAGAATGACACCGTCATCATAAAAAATATAATATAACTGGACATCCTAGAATTAAGTAGATGGCTTATGATAAGCATTTATCAAGTAATTTAAAGTCTCAATGTTGCCTTAAAAAATTAATTAAACATCAATTTATGAATAAAATTTAAATGTAGAGGAAATTAATCAAATAAAACATTATTACATTTTTAATATTAAGGATTAAGAAATTTTGTTGAAAAGGGTGGTACAATTTATTGCAAGGGAAAAGTCGGTTTGAAATTAAAAAAAAAAATACGTTATTATAATCGGATTAACTTCAATATCTCGCAGCGTTAATAAAAAGCAATAAAGCACAGAAAAAGTGTAAAATAATTTTTGTGAAAGATTAAAACTATCCACGGCAATGTAGATCTGACGTAAAGGGTTTATAAGAGAAATAACGAAGATTAGTACGTCGAGTTAGCGGAAGAGCAGACCGAGATGACAGGGATGGAAGCAGGCGGGATAGCAAATCGCCGTGGGTGATGAGAAAAAAAAAAAGAGTTCTGAACGCGATATCACCATGACCTACATCGTCCCTCTGAAAAAGAGCAGTGAATACTGAGTACATTGTCAGGCGCAGTAGTAGTAGACCGATGGTATCAGACAACGTTGCTCACGCAGTGGTTACTACTCAATAATGGCCCAACAACGTTTAGGTCAGATCGCGTGCTGATCGTGGCAAGTAGTAAGCAAGAATTTTTTAATTATTTACTTTCTCTGCCACTTTTTCATGTTCGAACTGTTTACGTCACTTGTCGATTCCCGTAACGATATCGTTTGCTTAGCGTGGAGCTTTCCGTTAGCTTTACTTCGTGGTATATTACGATAATAGCGATTCAAGTGGAGTGCGCGCATATGAAGGAAAAATAGAACGAGAAAAACCCGCATTGGGGTAAAACCGAAAAACTGAGTAACTGCGAGTAAGTTGTAACGATTTACTTGACATTTGTGAAATGAATTCCAGAGACTTTTGAATTAAACATTAAAAGGGGAAAAATAAGGAAACCGGATAAAAGTGATATTTAACCGCGATAGTCTAAATCGTTCTATGACGTGACTGTCATACCAGTAGAGGAAATCGATGGTAGGTGAAGTATTTGTTACGTTTACGAGCGTGCAACAACGGGACTTCGATAAGATCGTCATAAAGTTCATCGCAAGCTTTAGCGCCTTATTAATTCAAACTTTCATTGTAACCAATAAAGTTACAAGTCCCTGTGCGGCCAAAAGTGATTTCTACCGCCATGCTCGTACACGGCGAGTTTAAAGTTTGAAGTCGTACAAATTGAACGAGACAATTCGATAACTGGTTATGAATTAATGTCCTGTTCTGTGTTCTATGTTCTAATTTTTTCGACATTTTGCGAAGTCTATAATCTCTAAATGAAAATAACATCGAGAAAGATAGAATGATTCCAATAAAATGAATCGATAAAAATTATTTAAGTATTTATTATTATTATTTTATACAAATATATATTATACGAGTATATTTTTCTTTCAGTTTTACTCACAAAATTTTATTTAATTTTCATCTTTTCTCTTACAAATCTTTAAATTCCGTAATATAACGTATATTTTGTAAAATCAAATCTCGAACTGTTTGTTCTTCTCTGTAGAAACATTTTACTTGAAATTAATTTGAAAAATTTTATGATAATAAAACATATATAATTACAGAGCCAGTGGTAATGTATTTTAAAACTTTTATTGGACTGACTTTACTTGACGTAAAACGAATTTTAAAATACATGAAACTGTTAGCTGAGACAAGCAATGTCCACTTTTCACTTTGGTGTTAAAAATTTCTTCGATAGATAATGCCGCTCGGCCCGCAGGGTTGCATTTTATATGCAGTTAACTCAATTCTCGCTCTCTCTCTCTCTCTCTCTCTCTCTCTCTTTCTCTCTGTTTCTCTTTCGCGCCCGTCCATCAGCATATATAGCACCCGACCGTGGCCAACGAGTATGACCTTTTCAGAATGTCAACGAATGTTACAAGCACTTGCGTGACAGCAGAAGAGGTGGCGGATACGCGCCCTTATCCACGCTCGCACAACTCCCACGAGACGCAAAGTTATGATTACGAGAGCTCGCAATATACTCAAGGGACGTAAATTTTAGGGCCGCTTCGGTTGACATGCTCGATTGAAGTTCGAAATTGGAGTCGCCGACTGCACGGCGTTTAATAAGGACTTCGCCGTCAGCGATCAACGGGGGACTTGGTAGGAACCTGGATCTGACAAGGTCGAGGATACGTCCGACGACGCTATACGTGCTCGCTTTTAGGCGAGCTAATTCTTAACCGTCGTTACGGGAGAATGGGAGTTGAGATAATTGTGCCGCGTTGGCTGGCACAATTGTATTACTGAATAGTGAGTCATACATATTATAAAGAACACATTGTCCTTGTCATTTACCTTGATCTTTACAGTTATAAAAGTAATGGAACTGAATTTAATAAAATAAAAGTAAATTTAAAAAGTGAGTTTAATAAGTTCTTTATAAACTTCTCTCTATTTCTTAAAATAAAGGTTTAAATATATACCAATTAAATCGTTGTTACATTTAATTAATCAAGATTAAGAACTTGATATTTTTGAATAATCTGTTTTTGAAAATTTTTAATCCGAAGGGAAAATGTATGATGAATATTAAATGGAAATCTAAATAGGTACGTTCTTATACCACTTCGTTGTTATCGTCACTAATCCCCGACCTGCAAGCTCGTAGGAACCGCCGCTTTAAGCTATAAATATGGATTCCATTAGATTAAACGACCGCTCTTTCAGAAGCTTTGCCAAAAATCCGATAGATTAAGATAAGCTGGATATATAGTTTTGATCGCCATAACTGCAGTATAGTTTATAATTTTGCCCAATACACAGTTTAATCGATCAGTTAAATTGTAGTATTCATAGCAGCGTTAAATTGTAATCAATGCAGTAACAGATGTTGTAGTGACGGTTTGACATGCGCATATGATTTATACCATTATTTATTGTAATTTAATAATGCTTACGTATTATTTATTACAATTTAACAAACAATCGCAATTATATCAAATAGGCATGTACCGGCGACCTTCGTAAATGTAATCATGGCAATCGAAGCACGTATGTGATAATCAAGAGAGTTCGGTGTAAAGCTTTCAGCTCCGACGTAAATTCGTTAGTGTCACGCTAACCGGAGTACGCACGAACGCATTCATATACAGTGTACAGAAACACACGAAATTCGTGAGAACAGGCACATTAAACCACGTTGTTCTCATTGTATTATACTTATTTGTCGATAAAAGAAACATATATGTAAAGGAAACTTTTATAATAGCATGCAAAGATTACTATTTCGTTGTTATTATTGATGATATTAGTAAAATATTTTTATTTCTTTACAAATGTGCTCCGCTATATTTTTATGGATGCTTTTTTCCCCAATTTCCATTCTTGTCTTGAATTTTATTGCGAGTGACTTTTTATATAATAGTCAAAGTGACTATTCTCCTGTATTCTTTTTAATCTTGGTTTGGTTTTATATCCGTTTTTATATTATGTAGAATTACTTTTTTTACAAACAGTAAAATACACGACCTTGTATAAATTTGGATTAAGCTTGATCACATAATCGGCAAGAGGACTCGAGATTTATTACGCATAATCAGAGCTAAAAATAATCCTAACGGCGTCGTGTGCCTTACTCATGTCTCGTTTCGATCCATCTTCGCACGTGACACCATCCGCTGGCGTCAACTCCTTAGTCAAAGAATTATGAGACGGAGACTCGGGATCTCACGTTGCAATATAGCCAGCTGTTTTATTCCGCGTGCGTGGGACGTTGCTGACGCGGCGATCTTTAAGATGTGCTCCCAATTTTTTTTACAAGAACCATTCGTAAATATTCAACGGGGCGCTAGTACCTCTACTGCTGCCTACGCAAAGCTTTACCGCCTACCATCACTGTAATGCGTTCTTTTTTACTACATGTAAAATTACGCTAATGCAATATCATAAAAGGCGCTCCTGGGCAATCTTCTTTTCCGTTAAAAAAGTAAAACTACGAGAAAAGTCAGCGTCAGAACTTCAATGCACCTAATTTTTTAACTCGCAAAAAGAATGTTATTTCCGAATACTTCCTACAATTGTCTTTTATAGTTATATATTTTTAATTATATACATATATTTAGTTGTATATATTTTTATAGTCATATATTTTTTGAAAATATATCTAAAAGTATTAAACCAAGGTATATGAGGCGTCATTCATTGAAATAATAAGGACGCAATTCAAATAATAAAAACACGATGAATCTCACGCACAAATAGAGAGACAATGGGTGTATTTCTACCTTTCAATTGTCAACTCAACCATGATATCGCATGTAGTAAAGCGACATTCGTTCCAGTGAATGCCAAAGTGGCTTTTGACACACTGGGTGCAGAAGAGCGATAACAAATGTACGAAGAACTGAATTCTTTGAGCGCATTCGCCGAAATCACGTACAAAGTCATCGTATCTATTCGCCATCGTTCGAAGGCGTGGCTTCAAATTTTCAAAGGAAGTAATCTCGAGTAAACTTGAACAGAATTTTTATGTTTACCCGCAGTCGGGAATAGACGGTAAGTCTTTTGACCTAAAAAAAAATCATTTGTGCAAACTTTTAGTGTATAACTGAACAAAAAGGTATTACAGATACTATATATAGAATCTATTGTATACAAATAAAAGAATGTCATGTAATTTTACAAAGTTTATATATGTTTCTATAAAAAATTTAGTTTACGAACACAAAATGATAATAGTAATATTATTTAAAAAGAAAATTTAAAGAAGAAATACTGCGCGCGCTATGTGACGAATATATGCGAATTATTACTAATTGTGGATTATTATTAACTGCAAGTAATATTTTATGCGCATCAAACACTAGATTTTAGAAATTAATTTTATAAATTTTATAAGTTATGCACTTGTTCTCTATTATTAGAGAAAACAAGTATATTAGAAACACTGAGTTATATTCGCGGAGCCTCTTGTTCTGCACCCGAAAAGGGATGGGAAGTTTAAGCTTCATTAGTTTTCGTATAGATTCGTCGCAGCCGCAGCATAAATAGGATCAACTCTAAATCCGTTCAGGAAAGGTGCTTAATGTAATGTGCTAGAAAGATTGCGCGCGGTCAAAGATTGCCAGCTACGTTATATATGTTGGAAAATGGCTGAACATAGTAGAAGCGCATAGCGGTCGGTGATATCGTGCTTATAACCTGAAAAAAAAAGTTGGAGATGAAAGTTCCTTTTTCCCTTTCTCTTTCGATATATTAATATCCTTTAAAGAAAAACTGGAGCAGCCCTGACAGCGCCAGATATTTCTTTGACAGATTGTCCGCGGAGATTTCATAAAATTGATAACAAAAGCACTTTAAAATGTCTTCCAGCAACAGATTTAATTTAGATTTATATGTTGCTTGCGATACAGTCACATCTTATTCTCCTTCTTCTTTACTTTTCAAAGCACTTTGTCATACGAGATTATCTATTTTATTCTAAGCACGTATGTCGGTCTCTGTGAGCTTGGTACTTTTTCGAAATTTATTTTTATTCCCTGCTTTTACTCTACCGCTTTTGCTAAAGTTCGTAATATCGGTTATTAGAACGTTACCGTGTAATAGTTCGTTGGATATGACAACTCTGCAGAAAGTAGGATGACTTCAAGGAAAGCTATCGATCGTTAATTGTTTTTCACGAACACGAGGTCAAAAAATTAGTCGTGAATTAATCGACTGCCACAGGCATCAGCTGCCAGGTTATCAGTTTAACACGCGATTAAAAAATTGCGAACGACGTCGCGTTAGTGAAGTATATTTTGCATAAAATGTCTGTCGTCCCAACGGCGTTCTAGAATAAATTTTGTAAAGCAATATAAAATTATGCAAATAATTTTGCTCGTGCAAAGACTTGAATGTCTATTTCTGTGAGCGATTTTCGGAAAGACAATAATATTATAAACAGCAGCTAACAGAAAGAGAGAGGGAGAGAGACAGAGAGAATATAAATAAAAATTAGTAAAACTGGAGATACCAATGAAAAGAATAATTTTATTTGATAAAAAATATTTCTAATAATTTATATTTTAACATGTTAATTATATTTTATCATCCTTTAAATAGTAATAAACTAAACTTTTTATGTAAAATTCCGCTCGTGTAATTATCATTTTCAATTTCTTAAATGTAATTTCTGCTTATGCATGCGAAAAATGCGCGGTATCTTCTAAAGCCTCATATTTTTGCGAACACGTTAGCAGTAAAAAAAATCGTGCTACGTTGACATTTTAATGTCGAGTGTGAACTTTAAGATTTGCACGTTAATTAACTTTAGTGCATCGTCACGAGGTTTTCGCAGCGGTCGCCGAGCTAATCACATTTCCAATTATTCGCGGTGAAAAAATTGCGCCATTTCTATTCTTCAGGTACTCATAATCGAATCGCTACGCTTTGTTCTGAACGGATGTTGGCCGTTACAAAATTCAGGTTAAACGTTGATATAGAACAACACCGTCGAAGCATTCACGTACAGAATCTCGCGAATCCCTGACCTATATCCCTTAAAACATCGTATGACCATTACGTGTGCCTCTCGTTCACGTACTCTGCGCACGAATATAACACATGTACAAATATACATATATGAGATGACATATGTAATGTCGTTGTAGGGCGTTTTCTTCGAGATAGGGAGTGACCGTGGAAATCATAGCATGTGCGCTCTTATTCGTAAAGAGACCCTGTTTCCTTTACGGATAAGCCACTTCCGCGGCGGAAGCCCGTTTCTTCCAACGGCGCGGCGTTGGAACCCCGATAAAATTTCAGTCCGGAAAATTCGTCCATTTAATCAGCATGTGAAGAAGATCGCAAAGAAACGTAAACTTATTTTACGAGTGTCGTTGTAAAGGTGTGCTATTAAAAGATTCTATCAAGAAAGTATACGCGTTCAGGATAGGAGAAAAATTTTCGCTAGTGCTGCAGTGCAAATATAATTACCGACTTCCCTAGGTTTACTGATAATATCATTCTCTTACAAAACTATTTCGCGAATGTTATGACGGATTTAACCTTGGTATATAACGCAAATTATAACAGAATTGGAATACGCTTCTATTATCATCAAATAATATAGAATAACGAATGCTATACAAATATTTCTTTAAGATGTCACGACACTTTTCTTTGAATACCATTAATACAAGGCTATAAGTTTAATTTAATTACATGCACATTTTTAAACATGTTATGTTACAATCAACACAATAAATACATCAATGAATTATTTTCTTTATTATTAATATACCTATTTGTTTTTCATTAATTTTGTTTTCAATTTCATTAATTTCTTCAAGACTTTTTTCTTCAAGACTTCTCCAACAGTTCTCATATGAAATCTAGAAATTAACTCTTTGTTACAAGTAACTATTTATTATATTCAACGATCTTTCCTGGAAACGGATTTCCTGGGAAGCTTTTGACAAAATTTTCAATGAGAATTCACGTCACAATCCTACTGAGAATGTACTCTACGTGGACCATATTCAAGAATGACAGCAAGAACATACATCGGTGGCGTCTATATCGTGATTACGTAATGGAATAGAAGTTTCCCAAGTAAGTTCTAAGTCGCTTAGTTTCAGACTCGGTTTAGTTTACTACGAATGTAGAAGTGGTTACAAGACGAGCCTGTACTTGGAGCGCTGCGGGTGAAACTTTGGATCCGATTATAGGGTTTCAAGCCCGATTTCCGTATCAGTCGTATTTCACGCATTTGCAGGGCAGTCCTATATGCAAGTAAATTACTTATTACGCATCCTCAGACATGTACAATGTGTATAGGTGCATATTAACTTAATATAAACGTCATTGCTCTCGGTTTTGTATCTATATAGTCATCAAAAAGCGATTTACAGCGTAATTTTATATTTATGAACTAATTGCACAAACGCAAAATCAATTGTTTTATTATTGATCAATCTCTTTTGCGAGGTAAAATAATCCAGAATAATTCGCGGAACAATACATTAATAATAGAATTGCTAAAATCTGCAGCTGTTTTTTTTTTCAATTATTAAAATATCTTAATAGCTCATGCTAATTGTCTCGGAAAAGTTTAATCTGTTGCAATAAAAGTTTAATTAACTGAAGCTCTCTGTAATCTTCTGTGTAATATAAATAATAAAATATCTGTTGAAACTCGTTTTATATAATACGAAGTAGCCTGATGTGAATAAAGTACAAAATTACAAATAAAAGTGTAAAAATCCTCCGCTATATGGAATACTGAACATGAAAAAAAAGAGAAGTATAAGAAGTATATCCTTTGTAATCCTTTGTCAAACAATATAAGCGGTTATAAAGTAAGATTCGTTTTGACAAAGATTTAATTTTCAATTTAAACAGGGGCTTTATTATAAAATTGAAATTTATTTTTACATAAAAAAGAGAACATTACAATCTTCATTTTATAAAGCAGTCTATATTAGTCCTAATAGGGGGGGAAAAAAAAGTAAAGGCAATCATTACTTCGTAAGAGTGGCTTATGATCGATTTCGGAAATATAGCGAGAAGTTGGCGATCAAATGAGGCTGATTCCGAGTTGGAGTGCGTCCAGGAACTTTCAGCTAATAACAACCGATAGAGAGAGGCGTTTGGTTGCTGATCCAAGTTTATTTCACCGAGATCAATCTTCATCTCAGGATACACTCGACCTCCGTTAAATTCTCACCCTTTGTCGGACGTCACTGCTATGCGACGTGAAACCGTTGTTATCTCACGTTCGACGAGACAGATAATCGTTGGCTGTTCGTATAGCTATTCTCTTGGTCCTGTGGGATCGTGAGAATCTTACAAGTCTGATTACAACTGCCGGCAGTATGTAAGATGAAAGTAGTCTATTAACGAAGAAGTTCCTTTTTGAAATTTCATAGAATTAATTAAAATTCGACGACTTAGATATCACTTTTTTGCGTTATATGTGCGCACGTATAAGTTTCGTCAGCGAACTTTATCGATTTGTCCATAACTTTATTTGCCATATCAAACACTCGTTTAGCTTTCATCGCCATGGTGATACATCACTGTACGGAAATCAATTCGCATGCTCGCACGCAGCGATACACCATCAACTCTATTTGCGGTAAATTTTAAAGTGTACTAGCTACGATTCGATAGAAATAATTAAACGCATCTGGAAAACTGACGATAGGGAGAATTAATTATAATTTAAAGCTGAGCGCTTTCGACGAGCGCGTTTGTTTATGCGCGATGGGAATTTAATATTACTTATAAAAGCATCATATAAAAATTCATTATTGCGCCGCGCAATATCGCGCGTATACACTAGCGGGTTCGGTAATTAAATTACGAATAAACAGAATGTTATATTAATTTGAAATAATGCAGGCTCTCGCCTTAATTCAACGAATTATACAGAATGCTTAATCAAGGTGGCAGCTAATGGAAGCACTGGCGAACATTTCCGATAGATTCCTCACAGAGGAGGCTACTTCGATCGTAATATGTGCAATACACAACTTATGGTTACTCTACGATAAGCAGACTATGCACAGCGGGCTATATTGACGTTTGCTTCGTTGCAACTTATCGCACAGCTTATACAATTGTAAGCTGAAGTTCTTGCATTAACCAACAACCAGCGAAAAATCGAAGATGCGTAGTTCATTCTATGTCAATGGAAAGAAACAGTTGGCAAGCATTTCCGGAAAGCGACCTCAGCGTGAGTGAATCACTTTTGATCGAAGTTTACACGGATATAAATACACATTTGCAGTCTATATCGAACGAGCCGCTAACTTTTGCTCGCGCAAACGTTTTCCGGGTCGGTGCTGCGAGAACAACATGCTCGTAAAAGTAATCTAATCGTTTTCCGCAAAAGATTTATCCAAACGAAAAGACGAACAGAAAGTGCACGAGTCTTCTACAATTTTGTGAACACAGTTGGAAAAAATATGTTGAATTTAACACAAATCGCATGTCCCAAACAGTTTACTCAAATCTTTGTGTTAATTTAACATAATATGAGTATGTAACACGGATATACTATGTTTATATATCAACAAATATGGAATGTAATCTTGAATAAAACTTGAGGAGAGTTATGTGTACAATCAACATAATCGTTATGACAAAATTAACATGTAACAATGTTCTCTAAAAAGACGATTCGCTTAACAACACTGCCCACATTCCTGTTATAGAATAAAATCAACATCCTTATTCTGTAAATTTTAACATATTTACTAAATACGTGCAAATTGTGTTTTACGTATTTTTTAAATCGTTTCAATAACTTTACACTTAATATTCATTATATTCATTTAACATAAGAGACATATGTTAAATTTACATCTAAATGTGCACCTTACTTAACACAAAAACATTAACCAGCAGATTTTTCCACAAAAATACACAAATTTTCCAATTGTGTACTTCATCTTTTTAATCAAATTGGAAAGTTAGATACAAAAGATAAATAGATAATTTTTAATCGATTATTAAGCATAGGTAATATTGGGCATATCAGTATTGAGGATCTTAATGCGGATTATGGTGTCATGAGATTAATTTGCGATGTTCCGTGATGGACGTTAATAAATGAGGCCAAATAGCTGCCCTATCAAATCAGTGTCCTGTCCGTGTCGCGTATTCAACCGATTGGTGACATTCAGAAGATATAAACTCGAGTTTCAGTTAGTAGCTTTTAAGCTCCAATTTGCTGCGTATGTCAGCCAAAATTCTGCTGGAATACTTGCCTCGCATATAATTTTCACCGTTACGAAGATGAGAGACGGTACACGTTAATATGTCCAGGAATTCAATATAAACGCATGCGTGCAATTCGGCATGTGAGCTTCGAGGAGCGACGCAATTTGTGAAATGACATCAATACAGGGTAACGGGTTGTAAAATACGGTACAAAAAATCAATAAAATAAAATACAAAAATTGGTTTATACGCTGTGCAGCTTTATAAATGAATGCGTACTTATTTATCAGGTAAAATAATGTACAAGTAATTTGTACAATACAAATATGAGAACAAATCAATATCGATGCTATTTGTGCAGTGTGTGTACTCTCTTTTTACATAATACTTTCAATAAAACGCGACAAATTGCGATTATGTAATATTGATATAATGTCATTCGCAACAATTATTCCCAATTATCTGTGTTTGTCGAGTGAAATGTTCGAGTGAAAAGCGACACGATGTTCCGCCGGCGAGTACGGCATACTGTCGGAAGCGCGATCAAAAATTGATAGCGCGAGGTACAGTGCCAACGGTGTGAAATCATTGATGATCGGTGGAAACTAGTTTCCCGTTTAGCCTGAGGCAGTTGCTGAATTTCCTCAAGTTCCGAAACTGTTCTTCATTCTCTTTAAACGTACATCTACTTCAGATAAGAGAAATTTCGATAAATCAAATTAACATATTAAACGCTACAAAGTTCTACTTCCGTCTATATTTTAAGAAAAACGTTAATTAATTAATTTTTCATATATGACGTAAAACGAAAATGCAAATAAAACATATTTATCTCACTGAAACAAAAAATGTGATCACACTAAAATTTAAGAAAAATGAAAAAAGATATATAAAAGTTTTAACGACTTTTGTACAAAGGTCTTTACATAACGTATAATTATATCATGGAACGTATGAAATTGAACCTTACATCTTTAGAAAAATAAATAAGATATTGTTAAAAAACTATTTATTTCAAATAGTCTCTCTCGGTAAAATTTTCTTGCTTTTTCATCATTTAAAAAAATTTTTCCGTCTATATAGACACTTGTACTTTCATCACAATCATATATTTTTATAGACATCGAAATATCTGATCTAAAATGCATATATGATTTTTTTTCAGTATTTTCACTAGAAAGAGATCAAATATATTTTCCGAAAATTGATAGTGAATACGAGGAGATTCTCTACCACGTGTTCCTATATAGTTTTTCCTCTTTTCTTCATAATTTAAAAGAGAGTGAGAGAGAGAAAGCTGTTTCCGCGCCAGAAGTATATGTATATTGATAGCTAGGACGAAACTGGACAAAACCAGAATAGCATATTCTAAAGTGCTTTCAGTTTTTTATTAAATGGAAACAGCACACTCTTCTTTAAATCCCGCAGCGTCAAATCGACGTAAAGCCATCGTTCCGCCTAGTACACGTAACTCGTACTATTACAGTCGTAAAAATAAACCAAGAAATTTAATTTCACCGTGGCTTAAGCGGCAATTCTCTTGGAAAACGTGGTGAGTTTTGTTAGACCGCAGCATTGGTTTGCACCGTAGAGTCGGCAGCGAAGATATAATTGCGGAATTTTAGTTTAATTAACCGAATTCAAATATGAAATTCTAAATATAATACTAAGTGCGACACTACTTTCGTTTTACTAGTTGGCAACTGGAATCTTATTTTTTTCATCTCACAAAAAAGGAATCTTTAAATTAAAGTGCTGGCACGTCACACATTGTTCGTTTTTTGTTACGTACCCAAGGGAGCTTTTCCGAGAAGTACAACAAGTCGCTTGTGTCCAACAGTCTGGACGCGCAAATTTTCCAGCAGCAACTTGTGGCTGTCAAGCAAGTATATTTCTGACACTCCGCGAACAAGAGAAAAAAATAGCCACGGCAATGGTGTGACTCGTTACAAGAAACTGTTTCTTGCTGTGAAAAGTGTATAGAAATGTCGTGGTGAAGTGTTTTCGTAGAAAACAGATTTTGAGAAATTTTGCAAAACGCTAAATGAATATATTCATTAGTTTATATAAACTTTATTTTAAAGACAGCTCAGCCTGTTATGTAACAGATCTTTTATTTTCACGAATACGATAATACGCAGAAAATAAATTCTTTTTTTCGCGTTTGTCTTTACTCGTGCAGATTTTCAATAAAACAAAATTAAAAAAAGCTGATTGATAATCCGTTGCAAAATAAATATATAACGAAAATAAACGTGATAAAATGGCAAAACAGTGAGTATATCGGCCAATGCAGAGAACGAATAGAGCGGAGTGCATTTTCGACGCCCACGCCGCGTCCTTCGAACCGAAGAATGACGGCGAAAGAAATGCCGCAAGAAACTTACGATTTCTCTTTTTATTATACCACCACCAATGTCCTTGCCGAGCTGCATTCCTCTCAACCGACCACCTTGCATCGGTCACGGATTTTTCTCGCCCCGTTTGCAAGCCCTCGCAGTGTTTAACGGCTTTTTTTCTGTTGTCCTTCTCACAGCGAAACGTAGCTGATCGATTTAATTAAGTGACCTATTGCAACGTGTATTATATTGTACGTATGTAAACCTACATTTGCCTGAAGCAATTACGAAAATTAAGTAGGATTTTACTTGTTGTTTTAATATTATCAGTTTGCATAATATAATATAAATAAGTATAAACCATAATACAATAAACATAAATACAATAAACAGATAAACCAAACGTTCCACATATTAACAACGTAGAGAAAGGAAACAAAGAATGCAACTGCATCATCTAGTTTATATAATTTGTAGTTATAGCTATAATGTACAATTTCAAACGAAGAATGCCCCGCATAAGTTCTTCCGTTGATCCATATCCGTATTTCCAGACACATAATTTCGAAGATTCAACAGAAATTCGCTTGTGAAGCCGAGCTAGAGTTCTCTGAAACGATTTCGCTGGAATTGCTTCATTCGATTTCCAGGGAGACCGACTCTCTACTTTCGCTCGTATGCTTCACTCAAGTATATACTTGCATCAACTTCTTACTTGAGAAAATCTAATTTACCACACTTACGTGCTGCAAATTTAAGATGTAAGTTATAATATATATATATATACATATTTCCGTAATTGCTCATCGAATTACTTTTATTATTAAAAGGCAGTTTTAAAATATAGTTCACAATTTTTGCTACAAAGTGATAAGTTCTGAAATGCAAACGGTACATAGATAAATGTAAAAATAAATGAGAAAGTTTTTGTCCTTAAAAAATTTTGTTAACAATCTGCCTTGTTTATTTTCCTTCGAAGCCGGTTGAATTTAATTTAAATCTGGGATTATTCTCTTGAATTACAAAAATGGATGTTATATCGCAACTGTTTTTAATGTATTAACTGTTATATTCTCAGTATTTCTATTCTCTTTTATGTTTATATATAGTTAATATAGTTAATGTAGTTAATATTTATATATAGTTTTTACGTATAATATATTAATAATAAAATTCAACACGCATTTTAGTCACACATACATATTTCATGTATAATTCGTCACATATGAATTTATCATATATGATACATGAAACATAAAATCATTTTATTTAAACGTAGATAGAAATTAAAACGTGAATTTTGCGGAAAAATTAATTTTATTGAAATATAAAAAAATTTAGCTAAATACAGGTTCAAAATAGTTTTATTTCGATCATTCAAATAATGATGTAGGAAACTCAAACATGGGGTAAACATGCTGCAAAAACGTAGTGCTTGAAGTTTTCGTGATAATCTTTTTCTAATGTTAAAGTATGAATTATTATTTATCAATATCAATATATATTTAGATCGAATTAATGTCATTGGCTCAGTTATTACATATATTTAGGTTATCCAAAATAATTGATTGCATATACAAATAATATATGTCATACATTAAATAAATTAAATTTACATTAATAATTAATTTTTTCTTTCTCTTATATGCTGGATACAATAAAAAAATCACAAAGTTTATTTTATATTTTATTAAAATATAGCACTATACATGTATAAGAACGTTTATAGTCACTTTTTTTAAATGAGAATAAAGTCTTTTTGTTAACGTAACATTGCTAAGATACCAAAAAATTTTAAAAATTTAAGTAGATATAGTTCTGAAAATAATTTTATTGAATCATTAAAATAATTAGGAAATTAAAGCATGACGAGCATATTGCAAAAATTTGTGATATTCTAACAATCAGCCTAACGTTTGTCATAATTATTTTGGTTTTAATAAAATAATTTTGAGACCTATATTTCGCTAAATTGTTAGATACTTCAAAAAAATCATTTTTCTGTGTGGCGAGCGCATAAAGAAAATAAATTATCAAATCAAAATACTTTGTGATATCGGCGAGGTGAAGAAAGTACGGACTTATCCAGGTGAATGCATGAATCCTATATTTGAAATACTTTTCGCCGTATCGTGACTACCCTTCACTGGGAACTGGCAGCAAGACGACAAGGTACACGATCGATGAGCGGTGTTTCGCCATCTGTTCCCGCGGACCGCTTGGGAACTCGATTCAGCGCTCTACACTTCGTGCATAACTTATCCAAAAGGGACGTGCTAAACGTATTAGCATCGTTTTTGCACTCGACCAATGGGCAAAGATTTACCGACTCACAGACGATACCTATCTAACGTGCCATGAATAAATACTAAACGCGTCAATCATCACACGTCCCATTGCAGAAATCCAGACCGACCAATTTAGGAATCGTTTCGCCGCGACTCGTCAGAGTTGTCAACGACTGACATAAATTGAACATTATCACAACAGCTACACAAGCGTTGCGTAATAATGTTACAATTTATAGGAATACGAGGAACCTGAAGCCACAGGATTTCGACGGTACTTGAATTTGGAAACTCAACGGTCCTCTAAAATTCCGTTTCCGGATTTTTGAGCACGTTCGAATGTTATTTATATATACAACTCACGTTGTATCAGTGTATCTATAAAATATAGGACAAAGGTTATCAGTGTAAAAGGAATGTAATGGAATTGAAGCAGCCAGATTGAAATCAAAACTCTTTAGTATGGTAGCTCTTCATAGAAATGTCAATCGATGGTGATTAACGTCAACATCGGTGAATAACTGCAGTTTAAATGGAGATAGTGATTTTCATAGAATACGTCGTCAATAATTGTTACATGTGTTACGTATGGTTTCGTTGCCCATAGTTAAATTACTGTATATCGATTTCAGTCGCATTGACAGAAATCACGGTATCGATTGCATTGTGCATCCCGATGTTGTGAACACAGTTCACGCTTTTTTAATTAATTTTGATCTCGGGCAAGCTTTATACGGTTATATTATAAAAACTCAAATCACACAGATAATTAATTCAAATTCTTTGCGTGAAAAGTTCAGTTTGTTTGATAAAGGTACACGTGAAATGCACTCCAAAGGGGCGCGCCATGACCTGCATTCTACTCTTCATATTGTTTCTAATATAGCGACTTTTCCTCATTGCGCGTCAGACGGCAGCAAACTTTCAGTGCGACATCGCGGAACGGTAAACAACAACAACCGTTGGCACCGTTTCGAATAATATGAAGGAAATTGATGCGAGAGTTTCAATAGATAATTTTTCAGAGCTGCTAAGTTATGAATTTCCAAAATTTCTTAAGAGGTATTATCAAGAAGTATCTAGGATATTATTAAGAAGTATCTAGAATCTTAACTTTGCTGCTTAACTTTAGATCTTTGGTTACAGCGGTGTGCGATACGAAATTCCCACAGAACTTTTGACGATTCCTTTCTGAGGAAGCAATTTCTATTCAAATATAATAATTCTGTTCAGATAAATGTTGCAACAAAATTCAATTTGTTTTTACATTAATTAACAAAGTTTATGAAAAGGGATTATCACAACGGTCATAAAAATATTTTTAATTTTGCTCATCAGACATTTATAAGACATTAATCTTGCTTCAACTTTCGTCTCCTCCAACTCTTTTAATCATAATTAAAAGCGCAAAATCTCATAAAAGCCTTCGATATTTCTCGTGATTCCGTTCGCGTCGGTACCGTGGAGATTTGACTCTACTTTTAAAAGGACTGTGTGGAGTGGCTCCACGGTTGGAACGTCAAAAGCAATTAAACTACAATCGTGCCTAATGGCGAGCTAGATAACCACTTCTGCACCGATCGTACCGAGTAGTGGCGCCTGCTACTACGTGGTAGATGTGTGCGATATCGTAAGATCGTGTGGTGTACACGCGTACGAGCATGTAAAAGATGTACTTGTATGTGTAACGTGCGACCTCGACGCGTTGAACTGATTTAGTTTGATCGAAACCATAATTCCGCGAGATGGGAATAAATGGACGTGTCGAGCACGAACATAAGATTGAATAAATAGTCAGTAATGTAGGAATCCCGAATGGATCCATTGTGTGGGGATAGTGCATGAGACGCTGTTGCAGTATTCCTTAGAAGCTTACAACTCCTTAGAAAGTTCTACCTGACGAAAAGGCACTTGCGCATAACTCAGTTGATGGACAAAATATTGGTACAGACAACAATGCAAAGGAAAGTAGAAATATAGAATACTCCATTATGTTGATTTTAACAGAATAAATGTATGAAAATTGAGAACTATTTTATGCACTCTGATGATGAGAATTTTGTATATGTATATATATATATATTACGATATATTTATATGTTTTCTCTCTATACTTTGAAAATCTTTTTTTATGTAATATACAGTGTCAAATTTTTGTTCCATCTAAGAATCCCGTTTTTTTTTACCATTCCATTATGCCCCATTCCTGTTATAGAATAAAATCAACACTCTTATTCTGCAAATTTAACATATTTACTAAATAAGTTCAAATTGTGTTACTTTAACATATTTTTTAAATCGTTTCAATAACTTCACACTTCATATTTATTATATTTATTTAACATAAGAGACATGTCACATCTGAATGTGTACCTTACTGAACATAAAAACTTTAACCAGCAGATTTTTTTTTACAAAAATACACGAATTTTTTAACTGTATGAATATCGCGATAGTCTATTTATGGAATTCTCTTTATATAATTAACGAATCTTTTTTTATATACAGTGATGTCTCAAATTTTTGTTTTATATAAGAATTCCATATTTTTTCTTTCAATTCTCGAAAGGATTTTATCTCTCCTTTTAATCCTTTTAATAATATTTATTTTGTAATTTGAGAATGTACCGAATGAGAATACTATTCAATTTCTCGTAACTACATATTTTAAAGTGTGATCTTAATTCTTAAAGAATAGTGTTATATATAAAAAACATTCAGGAGTTTAGGAGAATTCTAATGGCATCGGAAATACCTTAGAATTAATATTCCTTTTCCGTTATCCTTCTCCGTCATGTAAATCCATTGCACGTTAAGCTCCATAGAGTTAATCTTCCTTCGATGTATCGCTGTTACCGCAAACGCCTCCACGTTGGAGGCTGAGGCAGTTATACGTCGTATGCAACACGAAGCAATTAAGCACTGGTATTGCAACTGCATTTTGCGTGTGCGTCGGTAAAGTCAGACGCCCTTAAGCTCTGTCTGATCGTACACGGGTTGTAAAATCATACGTACCCATGTGCGATTTTACAGATGAATTACGCGCCATACATGCGCTTATAACCCAATTATCCAAGAAATTATGTAGCGTACGAATTATTATGACAATGTAAAGCAACAGAATACTTCATAAGAAAATATGATAAATAAAAACTTTCACACGCAATATAAGTTATATCGAAACAAAAAGGTGCAATAATTGTGATATATCGGAATGCAGTTTACAAAGGATGCTTTATGTTTTTGATGAATGCACACAAGAAAAAAATTCTCTTTCATTTCGCGATTTAAATTATTACAACCAGATTAAATTGTCCGTCGATTTTGAAAAAGAAAAATGATTTTTCAACAATATTCCTGCACACAGTAAAAATTATTTTACGATGTTACTATCGATTATGAGTCATCCGTTAGACGCGTCAGCCCTCGTGATAACGTATATACGATACAAAGTAATCATGCGTACACGCGAGGATTGTAAACAATTGTATAGCAACTTTTTGAATTAAATAAATATTTAATTATGAAGCTAACGGCCTCTCACGAAATGCAGAGGACAAGTGCAATTGCAGGCAACTGCATTGCGTGAGACAGTGAACGATCTACCTCTACTCTGTTTATTTATCCGTCTCTCGATCACTGCCAATTTTTTGCGACAGTTCGCTCCGTCGCTTTGCAAAGTAAACCAGCCGTAACTTTATGCGTCCGAAACATACCGGGGCGGCATTGCTCAAACGTCAAATTAACCACCACGCGCCGGTAGAAGCCATGCAATTTGCCCATAATTGGAAATTCCAATGTTTATTCTTTCTATACCCTGAGTACGCGTTTAATAGGATAACCAGAATAAGAATGAAGTTACAACTTTTCAGACTAATTGGCATAAATGTTGATCCAATTATAAGTATTACGGAACGAGGGAAATGTAATACAATGTGCTTTAATCCATTATTTTTTAAATGTACTATTTACATGTAAAATGTACGGAAAATATTATCACTTCGTGTTAAGTGTTTAGCCATACGCACAAAATATAATTCAAAATAAATATGTCAAAGTGATTCATTTTCTTTTGAAACTCTCTCTTAGAAATTTTTATTTATATATTTCTGACACCAATTATATCTTTTGTCATTACATCACGAACATTTTAGAATTTAGTTGAATAAATCATTCGTGCTTACAAAAAATGAATACTGAAAGACAGTGATTATAATTATTTATTTTGATATTAAAAGTATTGCTATTCAGTGCTTTTTAATACTCAAAACAAGTAATTTTCAATATTAAATTTGCCAGTTTTAAATTGAATTTCTGTAATGAAAATGTATTTAAAAATAAGAAATAGCAATTTTAAACAGTTTTACGTAAAAATACCTTTTGAAGCATCTTTCAAGCAGTGTTGGATGAATGGAAGTTACTTATAAATTAACCCGTCAGCAAAGGTATATAAGTATATCCTTTTGTAAGTTTTTGGCCAAGATCCAGCTATGGGGAGGAGAATAGCCATAAATGTCATTGAGTAAAGAAAGATACAAATGACGTTAACTTTTGCGCGACATTCTTCTCGACTAACCGTCCTCAGTGTGTTCAAAGAGGCTACCTCCGATGTGCCAGTTTAAAATCTCATTCATTTTCGCGCTAATAGCCACGGAGACTTCAGTCGCGCCGTAAAACGAGTTTTCGGGACATTCTCTTATTCGCGTGTTGACACGAAGCTACGGCTCTTTCGGAGCGCTGTTTCAATTAAAAGTTTGAGAGGACCTTTTTTTTCATCTCTTTCATCCGCTTATGTATACGATGTCATCTCGCCGTGGTCGCAAGTTAATGAGTACGTTTAAGTATACCTACTGCTCCCTCTTTCCAGAAGCCTGATGCTCGCTGTGATTCTCAGAAAAACGGACTGCCAAATATACCAATTATTTTGCAAGATACACTTTGCGCGACATAAATTTGAGAGAGCTCTTCCTTTTCTTCTTTCCCTTTTTTCGCGGAAGCAACTCCTTTCCACGGGAAATGGAAGTGTTCCTTATCGCGATTACGAGTCCATTTATCTCGCATAATATATACCTATATATACGGTAAAGCGAGAGCGAAAAGTTTGCTGTAATCGTTAACATGATGATAGCACTGCACGAACTATATCTGAGTGAATTTTTCGCATTTGAAAAGAAATTCTCGTATTTCATAGCACGGCCGGTTTATCCGTCTGTCCCGTGGAAATTCTGAGGAAGGATACGATAACAGAATTTGCCGTACTTCATCTTTACTCTCCTTTGATACGAAACGTGATCTCGAGTAACAGTAACACGACAGCGGTATCGTATATCGCGTCTTTTCTCTGCCGCGCACGACAAATTTCGAAGGTATCGTTGAACGGGGATCAAACAGCGTGACATGCAAATTCGTCGATTTAATAGATTACTTTAGATTGGTCCTACAAATATCCCGTGGGATGCAGGAATAAGATACGGACTTGACTATTTTTCACAACATTTTATTTCATACTCTTTTTCTCTTTTCTATTTTTATAATCTTTATATAAATTCCGTGATGATCTTATTTTTACTTGTACTAACTTAACGAGAATCGACGGTGACAATTGCACTGAGAGTCGTTGTCAAAATACAAAAGCATGAACTGCAGAGAAATGATACACGCCAGTTTTATTCAGATAGAACGCGATTACCAAGATAATCCCGAAATCCAGTGTCCGGGCAAACATAATTACATATTACGGATTACTACGATTTGTGCGACAACTCTCGTGGCTTGGCGAGATAAAAGCGAAAAATCCTGACAACGAAAATACCGTTTACGGTGGAAATGTACACGATACGTTCAGTAGCAAACAACTTTACGAAGAAAAGTGAAAAAGAAGAGATATAAAAAGAGGGGAAGCGAAGAGAGAGAGAGAGAGAGAGAGAGAAAGAAAAATAAAAAAAAAACAGAGAGAGAGATAGAGAGAAATATAATAGAAGAAAGAGAGAACACGGCCAGGGTCGCCGGTTATTCCAAATTTGATGTATGACAGCCGAGGCTGCCATTTGCTAACTGTCATCCTTGCCACCCCCGATCCTCCGTCTTCTAATACCATCGTCATGGAAATGACAAACGGTCGAAAGTAGAAAGATAACAAGGTAGCTTTTGGAAAGGGAATGAGCCTTCGAGACGCGTCTCATTGAATCGCGATACTTTCATAGCAGAAACACGCCATGACTTTTGGTTTCAATCGCACATCAACTTCTTGCATTTGCCGTGTTACTCGAACGTGGATTTAATATCTTACCCTCGTAGAGTCGTAGCGCAAAACTCGATAAGTCCATTTCCAGCGATTCTTCGGTGTGTACGAAGTACGCATGAGAGATGAGGATACATTTAGAGATTATACAATACATATAATTCTTTTTGTTCTTGCTTGCCATGTGCGGGCTGCCATTACATTAGTTTCTTGATGACATGTGATTTTTTTTATTTTGGTACAACAGTCTGGTCCCTTTTATTTCTCTTAACATAGCATTGATCTGTGCGAGGAACATGCGATAGCGAAAATTCAGCAGTTGAGCGAAATAGTGATCGACAGATTCAATAATTGAATAATTGTAAGTCGTATATTTTAGGCAGTATAACAGTCGATATAATAATTCCGACGTGATTCTGAATTTTTAATATTTTTATTTCAAGTGGCTTTATTGAGATATTCTATTCAAGTGCTTTAGGCAGTCCTGTTCATCTAGAAAAATTGCTATAATACATTAACAGGATTTTATACGAGGCACTTTTATAAAACCTCTTATTTTAATGAGAAAAATGTGACTTACATAATACACAAGACTCGTTTCGCTCAACGACTTCATTAAGAAGAAAAATTAAGGGGAGAGGAGAAAAGACATTTCGAAAGAATTGGCAGATTACACGCGAGTTACACGAGTTACGCGCCGCTCAATGCTTGTTCACGCAACATATCAATGTTCGTGAAAGAGAGAGAGCTGTCGATTACTCCGAGTGCACGGAATTACTTACGGCATCCGATCGACAATTAGAGATCTCTTTTTACATGTTCATTGCGTTGCACGGAGAGCGCCGTCACGGCTTTTGGCAGCGCACACTCGTTTAATGAGATGAATGCGCCTTTTGGAGCTAATTAGCGGAGATTACGAGAGAGAGATGATGAATCGATATCCGATTTCCGTTTCTGCGATTCGCTCTTTTCTGTAATAATATGATAAATGTGTATTTCTATTCCTAAAGCAGCGCTCCGTGTTCCGTCGTGTATCAAAAAGCGCTGGTATTTGCGGCAAAGCGATTTACATGTAAATTATAGTGAGTCAGAAGAAACGTTGGTCTATATCACTTTACAGTGAAGTACTATAAATTGCATGCAGTAACAAGCTTTCTCGGAAAACGTCAGCAACGTAAGTCAATATAAATATCTAGATTAAACGATGATTGCGAAAGCGAAGAAGCGTCAAAGCGGTTTTAAAAATTTAATCGATGGAACAATTGTTCTAATTGTTATACAAACAGCTCGTTGATCGTAATCTTTGCTTTCGCGTTTCAACAACATAACCGAATATTAATTTTCACAAAATAATTTCGAAAGAAAAACTCTTCTGTGTATTAATTGGAATCTAATTTTGAATATATTGCAAATTCTAATATGAAAACGGTCGACGTGTAGTAGATGACTACGATTACATTTTCGTAAAATTTTTGATATTATATAGCGCGAATAAAAATAAGTTATTTTTACCAATTTCTTGAGTACATAAATAGAATGAAGAAAAGATTGTTTAACGAGAGAGAGAGAGAGAGAGAGAGAGAGAGAGAGAGAGATGAGAGAGAGAGAGAGAGAGAGAGAGAGAGAGAGAGAGAGAGAGAGAGAGTTTGATAACACGATCATATAAATAAATATTTATGCACAACGGAACACGAAGATTACACCAATCAATCTTTGAAAAATGATCTTTGAGATACCTTCTAAGGCAGTATTTGCAGCCGAAAGAGTTTAGCATCGTTTCACGACGACAGTAAGTACGGTGGTAGTAACATCATTGCCAAGTCGTCTTTGTCTTATGTACAGTTTAGAAAGTTTATTTGCCTCGTCAAATACACCTTCTAAATCGGACGACTTCTGGCACACTTCTAACTCGTTATCGATTTTTTATACTCATGCAGCAGCTGTAATATTACAATAATTAACACCAATTTATCAGCTTCGTGTGTGACTTGTCATTAATATGAGTCCATATTTTGTTAACTCCATTAATATCAGCGCGCGGATTTTCGACGTGTTTGTTAGGACGTTTGAACAATTATTTACAATAACAAAACACTTTTATTCCATGTGACAATTCTACTCTACTCTACTCTATTCTATATACGTTCCATTCAACTAACAAGGGCAAAACTTTTAACTCATTCAGCACAAAACGTGTGTATTAGCCCGAATCTACAATGGATTTTTAAGCCTTATATGCCATAAGAAATGGACGAATTACAGTCGATTATTATTCTCCTCGCATTTGACTGTAATTGGCCAATTTCATCAGGCTTAAAACATCTATTGTAGATCCGGACTTATGGATATATGATTCATAGCTAAGCTAATGATAATCCGTACGTCCGTCGAAAGAAAATTGTCCAAGTATATATCGAACGTGTGTGTGTGTTTCTGGCTTTATACTTTGGTGGAAACTAATTACCTGAGGTCGTTGCCCCTGGATCTTCTCATACCGCGCGGCGGATGTCGCGGTGGCGGCGTGCATCTGCAGTCACAGTGCATCACACACAGCGCGACGCTGGTCGCGAGAGTCACTACGAAAGGCGCCGCGAAGAAGTGCATGATGGTAGCGACCTGTGCCTCGCGATTATAGTTCGCCAACACTATGCTACCGTTCACCCGGCTATAATGGCAAGGAAACTTCGCGCCTTCGTAACCCAACTCGCGGGTGAAGTTTTTGCAATCGACTACCGGCGGATATCCGCAACCCTTGATGTTCACCAGCAGCACCGCCTCGACGTCCCCCGGAGAGGACACTGCTCGACAAAGAGATATTTTACAGCGAAGATTAGCATCGGGGAGATTTGAATTTTTGTGCTTGCTAAGCACGCATGCAATCCGCAACGTTGATCTACCAAATTGAAATGTATTCCAATTTCACTTCGATTTCCCAGGCGATACATTCTATTTTATAGTCAAATAGCAATAGAGAAAGAGGTAACGATACCCATTATCTCCTTTCGAACTTTACACAATAGATTCCATCCGTTATATGTCTCGAATTTTACGTTCAGGTCGGTGACATAAATCGTATAGACTATCTCACGTTCAACAATGTTATGTTTCGAAACAAAAATCATATAGTATGGTATTTCAGATTTTTCTACTTCATGTTTTAAATTTCCTGCCTCTTTCTCTGCTACTTCAGCTCTTTTTTTTTTTTTTTTTTGTCAATCCAATTAAACGTCTAATTTCATTTTATCATTCTCAATTACATTGGTCATACACGAAAGATATATACGAAAAAAAGAGTGGAAAAATGCTAAAGAACAACTGCGATCCTACCGGCAGTGACGGTGCTGAAATCAGCCGTGGTGTTCGCGGTGATGTTCCTGCCGCCGGTGTCGTTCTTCATACTGACGTTACTCCACGGCGTGTACGTGACATATATGTGGGTGCAACTGTACACATCACTGGTGCATCCCTCGCGGCACGAGCTCCATGTGCAGTTGAAGAGACCAGCAAGGTCCTCGCGCCGCGAGGTCGTGCAGATCACCGGCTCCGGCGAGAAGTCCGCCGCTAGAGTGCTGATGGCTGGGTCGACGTAAAGCGGTACCAGGAAAAGGAGTGCCGCGCCGCCTGAGGTGGCGACGAAGGCCAGCGCCGATGTCGCGTAAAAATTAAACCGCTGACGGCAGGTACGCCGTGGCGGTCGGCGCCGCGACGCGCCGAACCCGAGCTCCAACAGCTTGCGACGACGTAGCTCCCGCTCGTGGAAGTCGTGCTCGCCGCCGCTGCCCCGACCTTGATGTCCCCGATCGTAATCGCTCTGGCACTGGCTGCAGCTCGCCTCCAGCAGGAGTTCGGAGCTGCTTCCGCGCATCACCCGGGACGGCTCTCTCTCTCTCTCTCGAGATCGAGACGACGCTACGCGGCTAAGCTCCTTCTACGACTTCTTCTTCTTCTTCTTCTTCTTCTTCTTCTTCTTCCTCGGGTGGTGATGGCTGTTGCTCGATGCTCGATTCTACGACGATTCATCGAGCGCGCCGATCTACAGACCGATCATCGCTTCGTTCCTTTGACGTGGTTTATAGGGGGAAAGGGGGTCTTGATCCTCCGGGATCAACTGTCGAGCTGCAGACATGCATCGATCATTGGTTTCCTCGTGGACGAATTGTCCGGCAGAGTAGCAGGGATCAAGTGTACTTGATTGCGATTCCGTTTCTCGCTAGGAAGCATTGAGCGAGGCCGTTTCCTAACTCGTTCGCGTTTGAAATTCGATGTATAATCGTCAGGTAACTAGTGTAGACCGATGGGGATTTCATCGAACGATATGAGTTGCTCGATACAAAAAAATAGGATACAATTTGCAGCGAAGGTGCAGTTTACGTTTACGTCTCGATCGACGGATCCCGTGTGTTATTGTTGTTTCACTAATGCACGCTCTATCGTCGCGGATCTCTTCTCGAAATCTCGAGGGGCATCGTGACGATCTTGCAATCGATGCTGCGCGCCTCGCAAAGTTCTAAGCACGCCTTCTCGCGATGGCCTTGGCTCGGCATTACGCGAACAGGATTCAATGAATTTGATTACCGCCGCGTCAGCATCTTCTCAAGTTGCTCGAGTGAGTACTTGTAAATCTCGGCATCGTGTGTGTAGACGATAGGCCACGTAGTAGTACGGCACGTCTCCTTGGCTCACCCCCTTGACTTTTTAACCGTGGAAAGTCCCTGCTTTATCACTATACATAACGACCTTGCACACTTTAAGGTTCCTTTGGGTTATCAAATTGAGTCGATCGATCACGACCTTTCAGCCGCTGCCGTTTTGCAGGAAATCGTGCATTTCGATAATGCGCGCGCGTGGCAACCCCGCGCACATATATGAAAAATCTTCGAGAAGGCTGGTGATCCTCACACACACGTTAGAAAAGTCGCGTGCTACTTTGGAAATTGTTAATCTGTTGATCCCAAGTTAGGCCTGTCGTTCGTTTTCGGATTTTTTTTAAATATTTTTTTTATTATAACGGTAAGGCGCACGTTGTGATATTTGAACGACGGATATCGAGTCAAAGGAATTCGATATCGCGTATGTTAAACTTATATGACAAGCAGATCGACGTGACACAATTGTTTCTATATCCTCTACCTTGTGGTTCACCAGCTTTAAGACTGATCGTAAATTATGCTAAAGGAAGCCACAATTATCAACATTTTCTTGATTAAAAAAAGGCGCTTTTCGTGTTCCGGATGTTGGCCGTTGCATTATTACTAACGCCTGCAGGCATTCGCAATCAACAGCGGTCGAGACACTTGACGATTTGCCACGCGCTTCAGATCGATCCACCGAGGTGTCTGTCTCTACGGGAAGAATAAAATACTTGGCGTATACTGTTGGAAATTCAAAATCCGTGCGAGCCTCCGCCGATGAAACCTGATAACGTCTTGACGCGATCTACCTGTCGTCCTACCTGGCTCCCCTGCGCCGAAGGATCATTCGCGGTAACACTAAACGGGCCTCCCTTAACACCAGCTCATATCCGCAACTGGTTGCCGAATTCTTGGCATCGACATCGGTTGTGCCGCGATCCCGAAATTCCCGTGCTACTCCCCGTCGTGGTACCAATATAATCGATCCGCCGCCGTCGATCCTTCCTGGATACATGGAACACGCACACATACACACACACACATACACCGGCCGCCACGATTGGATCACAATGATCTTGTAGATCCTACGATCTTAGAAGGAGAACGATGTCGCGATGAAGGTGCGACGGACCGGGGGACCAGGACAGATGTTCCCTCCTCCTCCTCCTCCGCCTCCTCCTCACGCGTACGAGCACCAGCGGCGTTCCTGGCGAATGCCGTCCGCCTCGCGGATCGCGGGTTAAAGCGTGACTATTCGACCACCTCGGCGAGGAGTCCTCGACAGGACAGGCCGTGGTCCGAAGCGACAGGGCGGGGTTCCAGGCGCGCATGAGCGACGGGTACAACCCCTCGCCCTCGTACCCCGTCGTGCCACCCCCGCGATGCATTCTCCTTGTTTACGCTTCTGCCTGTCCCGCCTTGCTTCTTCTACGAGATGTCCCGAAGCCACCGTGTGATGTTTTAGCAGCGATCGAAACTCATTGACACACTGATGTCAATTTCTCGAGACGAGATATAATTTCTCGAGAACGGCTCCCACATTTTTATCAGAAAATACGTTTACTCGCTTTTACAGGAAAGTAAAATCCAATAGAGTTACGTGATTGTGTATTATCGTTATATTCGTTTGAAACGTCGCGTTTTAGGGATAATTCGAGAAAAATCATCTCAAACCTTTACATAAAAATTCTAAAAATATTTAAATATTTTAAGGGAAACAATTAAGTAGCGAGATTAATTTAAAATGTTAAAAATTCATTCAGAATGAAAAGCTTAAAAAACATTGAATTAAAAATATTGTTCCAAATTAAATACATTAAGCGAATTAAATTTCATTTAATTATGTTTTCATAAAAAGTGAGTTTATTTTCTCAATCTCTTGTAGCACATTGTCAAAAAAGGTCGATATTTTTGTAACCATTTTAAAAAGAGGTTTCTTCAAACGAATGGAAAGTCTTCAAAATATTACCCGATAGATCTGGGACACTATGTACATGACGCGCGCCAGCAAGACTTTAACGGGCATTCTACCTCTTCCCTCTTTTTATGTTCTATATATTATTACCTTTTAATTACATTCTGTAATGAAGCCAATTTTTTAATCATGGAGTTTTAACTTTCTCGCATCACAGCGTATGGATAGATGTTTTAAGGCTTTTTAAAATCGTTTGACGGACGGAAGTTCAATATATAGTTGACGATCGAATTTGCATAAATTAAGAGGTAATCCATGATACAAGAATTATCAAAGTTAGAATAGACTTTTTTAATGTTTTTAATTTAACAAGAAAATATAAAAGCTATTCAGGGTTGTAAAATCAGTTTTTAAAGGATTTTGTGAGTCGTTGGGATGATTAGAATACTCGTTTTCGTCAATCATAATTTAAAATTAAAATAGAAACACAAGCGGAGCAAAAAATCATTATGACAACAAAATCGCATCCAAAGAGCTCCAAAATAACTATTAAATGGCTCCAAATGACTATTAAAAACCATTTTTCGATCAGTCACGATTCTTTTAATGTTATTTGTACGTTATTGTGACTTGTTGTTCTGCTTGGAAAAATACCATTACACAGTCTTATTGTTGGTAGTCTATCGATCTCGTCTGTCTCCACTTTTATTTACGGGCCTCCTGAAAGTAGACTCCTACGTGCGGAGTCTACTTTTGCTGCAAAGTAGATTTTATTGCGCTTTATATGATGTTATATACCGATAGTTTCCCAAATCTTGGCGGAAAATGAGGCTGGGACTAACAATCTACTTTTCTTCAGAAAGTCGTCTTTGATTGTCACGTGTGTGTCATGGCAAAATTACATAATCCTCGCAAGAGCGCATCGGGCCTAACAATTAGCTGATGAACACGGTATTGTTACCGATCGTCCTAGATCGTCCAGGCTGCGACCCTAATTCGCCACTTGAATCGCGATACGAATCGCCCGACGACCGCCCGAGAATTTATTATAACGCTTAGCCCGCGCGTGCTTTTCTGCACAGATTGTGAGATCTGATCGCGCTTCCGTTCACGGCCGAACTTGCAGCTCGAGCTCCAGTGATTTAGGTGACGGGTCGGAAACATTAGGTCACACCTATCGTCGACTGATAGCGACGACTCCGAGCAACGCGTATCAGCATACTTATCGAAGTTCACGCTGGACACCACCCACGTCCTACGTTGATTGATGTATATGCCGTAAGTTCTTAAACTTGCGATAAACTTCCGAGCTCAAGCTTCCGAAGCTACCAAAGTTTATAGTAAATTAGTTTTTACACATATAATTTTCCGTAGTACGGTATTACGAGCGATAATTTTTTATTCTTCTATGTTATATCGAATTGATTTCGAGTAAATAATTAATAATAATTTTTATAAGGTATGTATATGTCACAATCAAAATGTTAATTCAGTAAATGTATTCACTTACTGTACTATAATTTGCTGTATAGTCGATGTATGCATTTATCAATAAAGTTAACACCATAATACACTAAAAGAATTTACTAAATTATAATAAATATTTGTTTAAATTATGACTAACTGAATATTTACTTGCAATAAATAAACATTAATTGATAAAAAATAATAATTGAGAGAATCATACAAATTAAAGGTTATTATATCAAATAAATATGTTTATATTTAGTAAATATAGACATATTAATATTAATCACAAATAAATATTTATTAAAATTTGATATACATAATATTCTTTTTGATGTAATATTCCAGTAGATTTTAGGAAATGAAGATTATTTTCTTTTTCTTTTTTATAAAATGTTCATATTATATTTTGAAAAAAATGTTTTCTTAATTAGGTAAACTTTACTTTCATAAATTAATTACATTTAATTTTTGTCCTATTATATATTATACTATACATACACTGATATGAACAAATATAAAAAAAATTGAAAAGCTACTGAATTTGTTCATGTTTGAGATTTTTCATAATAAATGAAATAAATCTGCAACAGAAAAGACCTCTTTAATATTTTCGATAGAATATGCTGTTTCCAAGATCATTAACTTTTTATCAAACAAAACAATTTTGCAATGTACAGTGAATTTAAATTTATTTTATTTTCTCGGAAATAATTTATTCTATCTAAAATATTATATTAAAGAAACCTATAAAGTTTCACCAAAGTATCTCGAATGGTTTTTCGAAATTTTTAGGAAAAAACGGTACTTTTTTTCAACTTTGACACCATATATCTTTAAAACTAAGTCGTTTCGGACACATAGTCATGAAGTTTTCATCTTGAATTTGTGGGAAATGTAAAAAAGTAAATTTTTTAATATATTTTTAGGAGATAACCTATATATGCAGAATAAAATATTTAAGTAAACATTCCAGAAAAAAATTGTGTCATCCCAAGAAGGAATAATAATGATGATAAAATTTTTGTAAATTTTCGGAAAAATCAATTATTCAATCAAGATTACAAAAAGGCAGAATTATCAAAAAATTGTGAAATAAATAGGAAAACTCTTGAATTCCAACACCATCCAAGATATAGACATTGTAGACAATTTCATTTATATCTGATGTAGATAATATGCAGAAATGAATGTAGCGTCCCTGAGATTAAGCAAAGAATCGCTTTGGGCAAAAAACGCGATGATTATAGATTGAGAACATCTGAAGGGATTAGGGAGTTTCTGGCAGGACAAAAATCCGCATTGTTCGAACCTTGATCTCTTCCATTATATTTTTCTACAAAGTGGAGACTTAGACCGTCTGAGCAAGAGAGTGACAGACAATTAATCGACGCGTTTGAAATGTGTTGGGGGCGAATGCTGTGAATTCCATGGACCGCGAGACGTATCAATGACGTGTTCATCCTTTCAGAGCTTGAAATAAAAGATCGACTATCCACTGTTAGCCACAAACGCATACTATCCCACTTTGACCACATAACCAGACGGCAGTCTTGAAAAATTGATAATTATTATATATTAAGTAATGTCGAAGGAAAAAGAGTACGAGGCTGAGCCCCATGGACTCCAGATGGACAGACCAACGAAAAGAAAATAACTTTTCCAGCACAATGAGGATAACCACTGACAGAAACCAATGGAGACAATTCATACTCTCCCAAGTGGTTGCATCAAATGGAGATTACGATGTTCAAGTCAGGAAGGACCGATTTGAGAGAAAGAGAAAGAGAAAGAGAGATAAAAAATCAATGTTTTACGAGGTATTTTATATTTCATGTCATGAAGAAATTTGTATGCGCTTATAAAAAGTTATGTAATTTGTAATATGCAACTATATACACATCTTTTTTGAAAGCAACTATATATGTGTTTTCTTTACACCAATTAATTCATTTTACATTATTTCACGCATAAAAATATTACGGTATATAATTATCAAAAAATTAATAGTTTGAGATCGAAATATTTTATATTTCACATCCCAAAACAAAATGTGCACACCAAAATAAAGTACAAATATAATATATATAGTAATACCTCTTAAACTTTTGATTTTCCAATATCTTTATTTTGATATTTTTATATACAGAACAATTAGAAAAATATACTATCATATTGAAGAAGAATTATATAGTTTTATTTTTAAAAAATAGTGATGATTTTTTTGCAATTTTAAAAAAATTCAATATTTTTGAAAATTGTTTTCACCATTATTTGTTCCTCTTTATACGACATAACTTTTGTCTAGAGCATTTTTTTTAAATTCTTTATTAAATTTTTTTTCAAGATATTTTTAATAATGAATTTAGTTGGATGCATTAGTGTATATTAAAGTTATTGTACACTGATTTATGCATGCAAAAGTAAAATATAAATATTTCGAATTAAAAAATACAGGTTTTACTTTATAGCACAATAAAATAAAATTATATGAATTTTTTCCATAATATAATTCCTCTGTGTATATAAAAAAATTAAAGTAAAGAATCAAAAATCAATAATGTACGAGATATTTTGTACTAATTATTCTAGCACATATTGAAAGAGAGAGAGAGAGAGAGAGAGAGAGAGAGAGAGAGAGAGAGAGAGAGAGAGAGAGAGAGAGAGAGAGAGAGAGAGAGAGAGAGAGAGAGAGAGAGAGAGAGAGAGAGAGAGAGAGAGAGAGAGAGAGAGAGAGAGAGAGAGAGAGAGAGAGAGAGAGAGAGAGAGAGAGAGAGAGAGAGAGAGAGAGAGAGAGAGAGAGAGAGAGAGAGAGAGAGAGAGAGAGAGAGAGAGAGAGAGAGAGAGAGAGAGAGAGAGAGAGAGAGAGAGAGAGAGATAAAATAAATTAAGTATTTTGCAAAGTTTTAATTCTTTGATATAATTGTACTTCAATACTTTTATAAATAAGATAAATCAATTAGTACAAAGTATTATATATATAATTATATGTATTGAAAAAATATATAGGTACTTTACAGAACATATTTTTTATATATTTTTATTCTTTATATCAGTTGTTGATTCGTCTTATCATTCTGTTCATAAATATGTGAACAACAATTTTTTAAATAAGCAACTATATTTTATCTTTACTTATTATACTCTTACTAAGTGATTCATCTTATAGTCTGTTCATAAAAGTATTGAGGTAATATTATAAAAAAATTTATTGTTTATGGAATATTCAATATTTCTTATCAATATATCTTAGAATAAAGTAGATATATTGTATAAAATATGGATTTCATAAAATTATTTCAATTTACATATCTCGCTATATATTAATACTTTTATATGCAAAATAACTAGAAAAATTATATTAATTAATTAAAAGTAAATTAATTAAAGTAAAAAATTAATTAAAAGTAAATTAATTAAAAGTAAAATTATACAATTTAATTCATTAAGAAAAATTGAAAAGATAATTCTTTTATCTTTATCAAAATACATCTTCTTTAAAACAATTCCACTTTTATTTATAATATTTTTTTTATATTTTACATATTTTTCAAAATATTGCCTGAAGCAATTAAAATGCGACACTATATATATATGTATATGTAGTGTTGCATTTTACTATATATATATGTATATATACTATATACACATATGTAATCTTCTATTTTTTTCATATTATTTTTATTATAACATGATCATGTAATCGCGTGGGGAATATGAACGAGAAATTGCATAAAATTCCTAGTCGGCAATACAGACGACCCTCTATCAAGCCTTGTTCCTGATTGGTCACCGCATACATGGAGTCTTAGCTTAATATACGCTACTATCCTAAAACTTAAAATTTATATTTGTTTACGTTATATAATGTAATCTACAAAATTCCTTTATCAGCAGTGTAAATTGTATAGCTATATATCCTCACAAACTTGCATAACCGCCTAAACGTATGCATAAAGAAAATTATCCAATCACATTTTACATGCATCTTTATAAGGGAAATGCGATTGGATAATTTTCTTTATGCATGCGTTTATGCAGCTTTCAGTAAAATTGTTTGATATGTCACTGCGTTGCGTATGCTCTGACTCTCTCATGTAAAGGCACCTTACTGCTTCCTGTCGGAGAAGTTGGCACTACTGGCAAACCTGCTAGTTCAATTACTGCGCGTCACAGCAACGTCCAACCATCCAATCTCGTTGCATCCCCCATAATGCACTGCGCCGTAACCAGCGAAGAAGGGGAAATGCCATATTTAATTGCCAGGATTCCTCGCGACAGCCTCTCTTCTCGTCGTTGGACGCCATAGTGTGCAGTTGGCTCGAGGGAACGCGTGGTGAAGGTGAAGTAGTTAAGACTGTCGAGAGAGGAGTAGGAGGTCTTTCGCTTACGGCATCACGAGATACGAAGCTTCGATGGCCGGAACAGAGACTCCGAACGTGAAATCGGAGACAGGGAACGCTCCCGTCGAAAACAACAGCGAGAATATGCGTGAGCGAAACCAAGCCGGTGGCGGCGGCGGCGGCGGAGGCGGCGGCGGAGGCAGCGGCGGAGGCGGCGGCAGCGGTGGCGGCGGTAACCGCGGAGGCCGTGGCCGAAAAGGCGGTACTCGTTTTTCGGGTGGCCGTGGAGGTATCGGCGGCGGTGGCAGGAACAATGAAGCGGTAATTTCTTTTCCTTCTTCTAAATTTTGCGAAATCTCCCTACATACCGAGAAATTGCCTCTTGTTCGGGCAACATCGTGTCCGCCGGGACGACGCCATTACGTTTTGGCAAGGTACGGCGTAATTTGCTTTTGATTCGAACCATACGCGCCTGTCCCATTCCTCGATCTATCTCTCTTTCGCGATCGTAAATTACGAAATTTCCGGCGCGCCGCTGTTGGCGCGTTTCTGATATTTAAGAGAAGACCGCGCTCCAAGATTTTTTTTTTTTTCCCTCGACGCTATTCGCTTCCCACGTGGGATTAAAATAGCTTCCGGGAGGATCGCTCTGTTTTCAGTCTTGCGGCGTTTCTCTGGTACGACGAGAGAGTGCCCATGCTACGAATCTATTTTCCCCGTTTGCTCCTCATGATTTCACGCGTTCTGGCTGCGTTCTGATTTGATGGCTGTACAATCAAATTTTTTCAATCTATCTTCTGCATGTAATGAGATGATGCAATAAAATAAGAAGGAAACTTGAAGCCAGTTCCTTTGCATAACGCATAATACATAAGAAAATGAATCATTCGAAATTCTTTGTTGTAGTGCATGAGCGTCTAAACTCCAAATCGTACAGTGTACACAATCTTGTTGCCGGGAAAATTGCTCCGTTTTTAGTAGAAGCGTTGAGATTGAAATCTTCTCTCATCGTAAGTTTACTTCTACTAAAAACGGAGCAATTTTCCGGTATTTATGCATTTGTATCTGCCTACGATATCACATTAGCATTGAAACTAAAAATGAGCAATCTGTAAAGGATATGAATCATGAATTCACTTCTACGCCGGTTAAGTAAATACAAAATGGTGCCTTTGCATGTAAGATGGCGGTAGGCATTCTTAAATTCCCGCGTTGCACGTGGCTCATAAATAATTACTTCGAGATTAAGATGTTTTTCGATTATTATATAAATGAAAAGTCATTAAATCTATTAAAATATTTTCTATAGCAATAATGCACTACAACTTTTGATAATTATGTTAGTATGCATAGTTAAGTTAAACAATGAAATAGATATGTAAGCGATAAAATAGGACTTAAATTTATTATATTTTAAAATTATTATAGAGAATAAAATTTACAAAATTGTTAAAAAGTAGAGTGTATTTAAGGATACAAAGGTGTATAGTTTTTATACAAAATGATTTAAATTGAAAATAATACAATTTTGTGACATCAAGGCAAATAGGAGTCCACGAATAAGATTAAGTAAACGTTATAAAACTAAAAAGTGTGTATCAAATGATAAAAAATAACTGTTAATAAAGTAACACAATATTTAATAAAATTACATTACATATTTCGGCTACAAATTCGAGCCCTCTTCAGATGTAAAGAATACAATACAAAAATACGTTATGTAAAAAAATTTTGTATGATGAAATATAACGGATAATGGAAAACACTGAAAATATATAATATCGTTGAAAAATGGTAATGTTGGATGAAATACTTGAAGCAGAGGAAACAAGTCTTAGTTTATTAACACAGTTACTTTTTATCATTTGATACACACTTTTTAGTTTTGTTTATTTAATCTTATCTTATTTAATCTTTACGTTTATTTAATCTTATTCGTGGACTCCTATTTACTTTGATGTCACACAATTGTATTATTTTAATATTGAGAGTGCTTTTTTTATTTACTTATTTAAATTGAAAATTTATATAAAAATGAGTATTGTATAACATATACAGAGTTGGGTTAAATAACATGTAAAAGCGTTTCTTATAAAAAATATATTATGTATCAAACATATCTTTCAATATCTATATATTCATAATATTTTTATATAATCATACATATAGAACAATTCAATAATCAGGGTTCCCATGGGTGTGGCAAACTGGGAAAAGTCAGGGAATTTAAAATTTATCAGGAAAATCGGGAAATGTCAAAGAAAATATAAAAGAATCTGGAATTTTGAACTTTGCTCGTAATTCTCTTAAAATGGTTTTATTCCAAATAATTGTTATAATATTTTAAACATTATATCTAAGGTCTATGTATGTATCTGTCATCATTTTTTATTAATAAAAGAGTAAGATAAATGTATCAATCTTTGGACAAAGTAGAAAAGCTAACTCATTGCAATTAAAAATTCTTGAAGGATAATGTTAAAGGTGTCCAGACATAGGTACGTGTCCTAGCATTGGTATATTTACTTAATCGTTCTTTTTTTTAATGTATAAATTAGAAATTTCTCGGAATATTGTTTTTTGTTCCATATAGTTTAATACGAAACTTAAATTTAATTGACTTTGTTACAATTAAATGTATATTTTATCAAATGTAGTGATTTATAAAATAATTAAAATTTATAATAAAATGATTAAAATTTATATTTTATTCACTTTTTATTTGATTACCTTTTTTGTTATAATTGCATTCTTTTTTTTCAATACTTATTTACCTGAATTTATACAAGATTTTATTATACTTTGTCTTTCAGATTTTCGTTGTGTCTAGTAATATAGGCTAATTTTCCTACTACTTCTGTTTCTAAACGTTAAAATTTACATACATGGAACCTTGATTATCCGAATCACAATTACCCAACACATCGCTTATTTGACCTTGCCATAATTAAATTATTTCTATTCACATAATGTCCCCCTCTTTTTTTAAAAACCTTAATAAATCTGATTTACATCAGGTCCGACAATCAATATTTTATATTGGCCAGGGAAAATTCTTCATTCTCATCTGGAAAACCTGGAAAAGTCAGGGAATTTCAAAATTCATTTTTGATGGGAACCCTGATAATGTTAATATTATATTGAACAATACAATGTTATAGTTTAAATGAAAATGTTTTCAATTATCTTCATTTTTAAAAATATAGTTATTTGAAATAATTTTTACCCAGATTTTAAATTACTACCAAACTTTTTGTATTACTTTCTAATATAATATAGAAATATCTATGATATTTTTTTATTTTAAAAAGTATGTGTATCTAATGGCTTGTATATGAAACAATTATAATTTTTTTACAGATGAAAATAAACGATTCCATGGATGGAGGCATGGATAATCCTATATCTGAAGGCATGGGTGGCAATATGGGTGGCGGTATGGGTGGCGGTATGGGTGGCGGTATGGGTGGCGGAATGGGTGGTGGTATGGGTGGCGGAATGGGTGGTGGAATGGGTGGTGGAATGGGTGGTGGAATGGGTGGTGGGATGGGTGGCATTATGGGTATGGGTCGTGGCGGTATGATGCGAGGAAGTGGAAGAGGAGGTCGCGGTGGTGGTGACAGAAACATGGCCAGTAGATCCCAAGATGTAAGTTTACATTTTTATATTCTTGTGTCTTTTTTACCTATGCTCATGGTACAAGTGAACTTTACATTATCTGTAGGATCGATTGATGGAACGCGTTATGGCTATCAGTGGACCCACTCATGAACTTCCACCACAAGACATTACGGAAAAGAAGTTTAGTGGTCGAAATCGTTTGTACATTGGAAATTTGACAAACGATGTAACCGAGGAAGAAATACAAACCTTGTTCCAAAAATATGGAGAAATATCCGAGCTGTTTGTGAATAAAGAAAAAAGTTTTGCTTTTCTCAGATTGGTAATTATATCTACGAATCATATATAGTTATTTAATAATCAAATAATGTTGTTACATCAACTTTTTTTATGACATTATAACATGATTATATCAATTACCGTTTGATATGAAATGATAAAAATTTCTGGCTGTTTTATTTTGAAATGATTACATATTGCTATTGCTAAGCTATTTCCTAACTTGAAACTTTAAATTAGAGAATGATTGTTCTTATTTTCTTCTATTCCAGGATTATAAAGCAAATGCTGATACAGCTAAGCGCGAACTAGATGGTTCAATGCGCAAAGGTCGTGCACTGAAGGTACGCTTTGCTCCTCATTCATCGACGATCAAGATAAAGAATTTAACGTCTTGGACATCCAATGAACTCCTTGAAAGAGCTTTCAGTGTCTTTGGCGAAATCGAGCGTGCGATAGTTAAAGTTGATGACAGGGGTAAAAGTACTGGCGAAGGAATTGTTGAGTTTTGCCGGAAACCGTCTGCTCAGTTAGCTCTGAGAAAGTGCACAGAGGGTTGTTATTTCGTTACTGCGTAAGTTATCACAATTTTCAACAAATTTTTTAACAAATCCCCGATGCCACGCTTGTTTGATGTGTTCTAATCTACAAGTGCCAGATAAAAATTGTAGGGGTAGAAAAAAATATAGTTTCATCTAGGAAACATGGTTGATTAGTTCTGTTAATCGCTGTGTGCTGACACATGAAACACAGGTTTATTATGAAAAGATGTTTATTTAAGAGTTGAAAGTATATACAAGTTGTAAAAAGTTTCCATTTCAGTTCCCTTCGACCAGTAGTTGTCGAGCCATTTGAACAACAAGATGATGTAGATGGCTATCCTGACAAGAGCTTACCGCGCAAAAATCCAGAGTTCTTCAAAGCGCGTGAAATTGGACCACGTTTTGCACAATTAGGTAGTTTTGAACATGAATACGGTACGAGATGGAAGCAATTGCATGAATTGTACAAGCAGAAGGAAGAAGCACTCAAACGAGAAATGGCGATGGAGGAAGAAAAATTGGAAGCCCAAATGGAATTCGCTCGATATGAACATGAGACGGAGCTTTTGAGAGAACGTGTGTATTCTAATATTAATATATAAAGTACTGTCTATCTTTCCTTTATATAAATTATATTTATGTTACAGAACTGCGCATGCGCGAGGCGGATCGCGAAAGGCAGAAGAGAGAATGGGAAATGAAAGAGCGACAAGCAGAAGAGCAGAGGACTCGTGAAGAGGAATTAAGACGGCGTCAACAAGAAGAAATGGCGATACGTATCAGAAGACAGGAGGAGGAATTGCACAGACGTCAACAGGAAAACAATTTGTTTATGCAGGTCCGTTGAGTGATAAAATTGTTTAACTTTAAGACGTTTACTGTATATATTTTTCTTGAAAGAGAGAGGGATTCAATATCTTAATTATCGTGTATTCAATAGCTTACTTATACTTGTATTTTTTGATTCTGTCAGTAGCAATGATCGTGATGGATATGGACAACCTGATGGTAAGTAATAAATTTTTTTTTTTTAGAAAGAAAAAAATTTATAGAATTACAAAGAGCACAATATAGTTGCAATCCGTATTATACATATTATAACTACATGCACTAAAACTTTTAAATTATATTAAATATAATTATATCTCTATGTGCAAGCTCTAAACTTGTTGAGCGTCGAACTGCAGAACAATTTTTATCATTTTTTTTTCAGTATTATAATTTACGTTATGTACTTTAATGATATATTTTAATTTTTTTACAGGTGGAAGCGGCATGCCAGTGGTAATGTATCTCTTTCATTTACTATTTTTTTCTATAACTTGTGTTACAGCATTATTAAGTTTTTTCTCAAACCATTTGACTTTCTTTTCTATGTGTATGGAATATTTCTTCTTTCTTCTTGGGCGGTTCAATTTTGAAATATATCCTCATATGCGCAAATCTTATTACAATGAGCGGAATACTGTGCCATGCATGACGAAATGCAATTCTTTCTTATGGTGTACAACATTATAAAATTAAATTAGGAGAGTTGATGAACTCTGATTATCCCCAGTTGAGCATGCTCTTCAATATCAGCAGAGTTCTAATGTCTGCAAAACCAGGATAATTGTAGTATCTTATTTTTAATTCAATTTAGTTATGAAAATATGTATATATTAATAAAAATTTATTTCGAATATTTATAACATGTGGAGGAATCAATAATGTGCATAATATTTAAAATTTAGACAATAAATGGCACTTCAATACTGCATGGAGTGTCAATATTAACACTGATTTTAGTTACAAATTTTAAATGATCTCCATTAACTAGCATTACCGTTTGCAAAGATCTGTAAACGATTATATAGCTATTTCTGCTATTTAACTCATAAGCATATTTCTACTGATGAGATATGCTTTCGTTTTGCATCTAATGATGCACGAATATTTGAATTTATATGATCTACTGTTCTCTTTATGAAGCGAAATCTTCCATCAGAATTATCGATGCCAATAACTACGTTTAACAAAAAAAAACTAATTAATGAGTGCTCAATGATTTGTTTTAATATTATTTATTCTTTCCTTTAGTTCTTCGTTGGATCTAAGCGTAGGAATCAATTATTAAAAAATCACTGAGCGCTGACTGGTCAGTTTTCTTTGATCGCAGCCATTAATTTTATACTGAAAGTTTTGCTCAAATCCTCCAACTTCTATATTATACGTATATAAATATGACGTATATAAATATACCAGCATGCGAAAAGCGTAATATTGAAATTTTATCGCAGCGTTGAAGCAAATTAATGAATTGTGATTTTCATAAGAAGCGTTTTACTACTTTCTGCTGCGAACATTGCAGCTAGAGATATCGACCATAATAATCATCCTGAATCGATTTCAATAAACAAATTAATTTTACTTAATAAGTTTTGCTATATATCGATTAAATTACATATATATATATATATATGTTACAGTCAAAGTATTAACTGTAGTAAATATATACACTTATTACTAGTCAATGTGTACATTTACATATAATAAATGTATACACATTTATTGATTTAAAAGTATGATATATATATATATTATATATATACATAGCATACACACATAATAAAAATTATAACTATATAATAAAAATTATAAATAGATATTAATTTGTTATAATAATATAGTATTCTTGATTTTTTGAAAATTGACTTTTACGATTATACCACACTTGGCTCTTAGATTGTAATATATAACAATTATTGTTAAATATATATTACAAATCTAAACTTTTTATTCTTCCGAAAATGATTATTTACATCTACAAATGTAATTGCCATATTGGCCTCTCCACATGATTGCAGACAGGAGACTCTGACTATTATTCTATTGTAGCATTAAGAACAATTTCATTTATTATGGAACATTGATACACGTACAATTTGATATAAATTTGTTATGTGTTTTTTGTGCTTTTTGTAATAAAATATGAAAAAGAATCTAACAAAAGTTTTACGAAATGATATTGTTCCATAGTAATTTTATTGACCAAGAAGTGCCCAACTAGACTTTTCTTCTAAATAACTGTACATTGAAGTATTAAACTATTGTAAGAATATTTCCAAAGAAATATTTCCAAGGAATATTTCCTAATAATATTTCCAAAGAAATGTATATATGCTCTTTGCAGAATCTCCAACCAGGAAATTAAATTTGAATCTTATTTTTATTCAATCGAAACTAAACTTGAACACGATTAATTGATTATATGATTGATACTTGATACTCTTGATACTTGAAAGCACGTTGTTTGTGGATTGCTGATGCATATGTTGATATATGCTCATTATAGGAATATTTATTATATGCTTATTGTAGGAATATATATTATAGTAGGTACTAATTCATAATATGACACGTCTTTGAAACATTACGAGCACAACAGAGTTTGCTTTGAGACCTTGATCACGCCTCTTTGCTGCTTACATTTGTGTTCAATGTTTTAAAATTGTGTGGAAGCTTAATGTCAATACTTTACTTATTATAAACAACGGTAATTATCATCGACGTTTTCTTTCTAATGTGCAAAACTAATTTAACATGATAAAATGATTTAACCGTTTTTATTCAGAAGTATCTATTTTATGACAATGTGTATCTATACTAGGATCTTATCATTCTTGTTATTCATAAAGTAAATTCCCACTTGTCATTTCTACCGAATATATACTTATATGACTAATAATTATGTACACACTCTATTGGGGTTGGGGAATTGAGAAAAAATTCTATTTAAGTTAACACATTAGATAGAATATATAGGAATACAAATTTGTACTTATATTTATATCTATATGCAAATTGAAACATCGACAATTCCTGTTTATTCATTGTGTGATATACAAAATAAAATTAATCTTTTTTTTATTTTTACTTTTATATTGTAATATATCTAATATATTATATATTTACATATTATATGTATGTGTGTATATAACATATTGGTTTCATTATATGTCAAAATAGCAACATCATTATATGAATTTATCTTAATTGTACTTCAACTCTAATTTGGAATTCAATTTCATAAGTATATAAAATATACTCCGCAATTATATTTAATGTTACGTTTCACATGCAATTTTCAAACTTTTATTTTTGAGTTGAAGAATGATTAAGGAAAGTATAGTAATTGTGTGTATGTGATACAATTATAAAGTTTCGCGTAAACAACCACATTGATCTGGGCTATGTTCCAAATTTACTAGCACTGAAAATCTATAGTTTACGTTATAGATTTTCAGTACTAATAAATTTTGGTCCACAGCCATATTTGCTGCATACTCATATATAACCAAAATATTGTCTGTCTACGTTGGGCATTCTCTTAGTCTGATTATTGTCACAGAACATATCCGCTCTAAAAGAGATATTAATAAGAGCAGTGTTTAATGTGCAGTTTGCACTATTATTGATACACAAACAGCAATCTAACATTGTGTTTTCCCCTTTCTTTTCTATGTGATTTGACGAAAATTGACGATGACCTGTGCTGCTGTCAAACATGGATGGTCGCCCTGAATCGTACGGAATGTACTTATGGTACATCCGCAATTTACGTGCACACGCGTATCGTGCATTCCTCTGATGTGAACGACATTCTCATCAATGATTAACAACAAACTCGGCTTCTCTATACGATTCGCATTCTCTATGCGTTTCTATAGGACCCGAAGTCATTTATGGATGCATACAATATGGATCGCGGTAGTCGAGGGGGTTATAATGATGATCGTGGGCAAATAATGGATTTAATGGATATGAGGGTTGACATGGGCAATATGGGTGGTGGTCGTGGAGGTAGCGGTGGTAGTGGACGTTGGCAAGGAAATGACCGAAATCGCCCAGATGATTATCCCACCAAACGTCGACGATATTAAATATACACAATACTAAGTCTTACTTTGTTGATTTGACATAATTATGCTATGTCCTTCGTTCTTTCCTCACTTTTATATTATTTACCCTTATAAGCCATGATGGAAGAAGATATATGAAATAACTTGAGGGATATACAGTAGCCGATTTAGTTATGGCCAATCAAAATTTGTCCTAAGAATACAAAAAACAATAAGGCAAATTTAGATTGGACAGAATTGAATCTAGGACAGACTTTGATTTTCTGGCTAAATGCTCTGAATTGCCTTTGTGCGCGTTGTTTCATCTGCATTCTTCTACTATGATTATAGTTGCTAACGAGGAAATGGGGGAAGGAGGAGTAGTGTTGAGAGAATATTTACATGTATGATGTTGGACATCGATGGCATTAACATGTTAATTTGAGATTTGACTTAGGAGTAGACGATGCGGGAGAGTTTGGGCTTAAAGCTTAAACATAATTAATGTTTTGATACTTTGACGGATTCTGTGTCCTCCAGATGACTTTTCTTCTCGAGCATGTATTCCGATTGAATATCAATAATAATATTGATGTTATTAGAGAAATGAACTTCTTTAGTATAGTGTGCGTTTTAGAAATCTGCTTTAAATTGCTGTTTCTATATTTAGATTCATGCAAAATATCATTAACTGAAAAGGAATATTTAGCACACCCGATATTTTATTGGACACAATTTATTCCGCAGTTTCAATTTCGGTATGAGATCATTGTTTCAAAATATATAAATTTGAGCTTTGCTTTATAATTAACCCTTAAACGACACATTTAAATATGGCGTACCCAATCTAATTCGATAGCTTGTAACTTTACTTATTAAACATTTTTTTCAGTTTAAACATCAGATTTTAAGGAACATAATGGTATCAAGTAAATGTATGTATCTTTATTAATAAAAAAAATATAAACAACGAAAAAAACATTGGAAAAAGAAAATTAGGTATACCACACCCAGAGAGATTTTTAAGGGTTAATATTTTATATCTATGATTATGCATAAATTTGGACGAATAGTATAGTCTATATGTCCATAAATATTAGATAAAATTATCATTAATTTTTAGATTTTCATAGAGGAAGTGATAAAGGAACTTTAGAGAGATCTAGGTCACGTTTAGCGGCTGACCTCACCTGCTGATTTTACTATTACTACTAGATTTTCATATTGCATTTGCATAAATACAAGATACATATATTTACTTCGAAGTAAAATTAGAAGTTACAATTTATTAAAGATCTTGAGAAATAACATAAAGAGACATAACCGCATACTTTTTTGTTTCGTAATATATTTTGCCTGAATATTATTGCTTTATTAAATCATTTATTCTAAATTTGTATTATTCAATCATTCTTTCAATAAGAATTTTACTATCCATTATGTATCATTAAAAGTTTATAATTTAATTTTTTTTTAACTAAAAGGACTGCATTTTTTTCACTTATTATCTTATACTCTTTATCTGAATTATAAAAATAATATTAATGTATAAGCGACAACATAAAAATGTCACGACTGAAATTTTATTTTTAATTAAATCAAGATTTCTAACTCTTGGATTATTTCGAAAATTAGTATTATGTTTACACTAGGTATGACGAATATAGTTGATCACAGAATTATGACATAATCAATTTTGAATATTCATCGGTAATTAGTTTAGTATATAAGTTATTGTACATCATATATACAATATATAATACATACGCAGCACTACTTACAACTATAATATTCAATACTTTGTAAAGAATCTTAATTTATAGCAGCGTAAAAAAATAAAGGTATTCAATACCAATTGATATAATATACCAACTTAGTTTCTAATGTTAATCAATATCACTTTGTCTTCTATGGATTACATACATAACTGATCTTCTGTGTAAAATAAAATATTTGTTGATTTATTCTCTAAGAATATAAATCTAATACAAGTAAAATATCGTGAGTCTGCAACTGTTGGTGTATAAATTATATATTTATGACCTGTGCATTTACAGATTACGGCTATTATTACTTGAAATATTACACAAAATATTTGATGATCTTGATTTTGCTTTCAGTTCAACGATTTTCTATATCTTCTACACATAGGAAAGGTTTGATATATTGATATTTTCAAAAAATTTTCTTGAAACATCTTCGGATGTTACATGATTTATTCCTGTTTAAAAAAATTTGTGATATTATTTGGTGAGATTATTTATTATTGTACTTTATATACAATTGGCAAAAATTACAGCTTATTAATAGTTATATTAATAAACAAGACAAACAAATGCTTTATTAAAGCAAATACAAATTAAAGTGTTCTGTAGAAAATATCGGTAATATACTTTATATACTAATTGAAATTTTTTAATATAAAAATTTCCTAATAGGTATTATATCTAAAACAGAGATTTTTTTTACGTGTGAGAATTTGAATTTAGTTATTATGTAATTATTCAATTATAATCATATTTGAAGTTTCTTTTTTTTATGCAATAGATATAAAAAAAAAGATATAGACTTACATTTTTCATGTTATAAAGGCTTATGAATATTGTGTCCGTGATTCAAAGATCCTTTATTTTTAAAATAATTGAAATTTTGGCAATTTTTTTTCTATTCAATTCCTTAAGAATCATTATGGGTAATAAGAAAAAAAAGCCTTTTTTTTCATCTTCAAGAATCTTCCACATTCCAGTGCTTAATAATATTTAGAAACTGAATATAATTAATCAAGAGTCTTTTAACGGAGAGGAGACTACAATCACAAGATAGGCTTACTTACTCGAAACTGCTAATCAATGAACTACCTGTTAATCTAAGGTGAGTAGAATTTGTAAAAGTATTATGCGTAATCTTACTTTAATCTTCGGGTGGGACGTTAAATATTAAGCAAAAATTATAAAGTGATCATTTATAGATTCAATAAAAATTCCATTATTTTTCAAATTATTGTTTTTGTTAGGATTGTTCTCTTCAGAATATTTTACTCTGGAGGGAGAAAAAACAAGATTACTTTGTAACGTTTGCTGACATTAATATTGATGTATTACAATGTACAACTAATATTTAAATAGGTGACTTTACATTCGTAATAATTCATTCTCCCACTTAAGAAAAACATTAAACGTCTTGTAAATAATTATATGATGAATTGAACGCTTATCAGCCTAGACAATACTTCTTTTTACCTATGACAACCACAATATCTGGATATTTTATGGAAAGGTTGTCTTGGTCTATCTATTGAAATCTAGGCTGTGATGACAGATAATCATTTAAGTAACAAGTATAACAAATTCTTACTTTGTACCACTTTGAGTGGCAAGGAATACTTGCGATGAATCTTTTATATGAATAAATAATTTTAGTATATAGCGACGATCGAAAATATTTTCGTGAAATAATAAATAGGTATTGACTATATAAGTGAATAATAGGAAGGAAATGTTTTTCAGCATAAGGATATAATATAATATATCATTAATTTTTTTTCTCTCTTGAAATACACGACACAACTTTAAGAATATTATGTGATGATAGAATGTGCGTAAAAACCTAAGAAAGTTCTGATATTTAAAAAAATGTACATGTTTTTAATAAGTTTTTCAAAATTATATTTTTTAAATTAATCAATATTAAGTAACTCTTAAAATTGTCAACAATACAATAAAGAGCTAATGAGAGTTATAGCGCGATAATCAGTGCGCAATGATATTTTTTCTCAAACAATACTAGATTTATTCAATGTATACAAAACTTTAAAAGCTAATACGGACTATGTTACTAATAATAAATCTATTATGTTTAATCCATGACTTCATTAAAGTTATTTATTACATTGTTGACAATTTTGAGAGTTATTTAATATTTATTTATTTATATAATACGTTAGCTGAAAAAATGCGTAAAGAACTTGTTTTTTAATTTTATACTATCGAATATTTTCTCTAACACACTTCGATGAAGTCGTGAATCATAGATTTCAACAGATTATAGATTTGTTAAAGGAGACATAGTCCGTATTAAGTTTAATAATTTTTTTATATACATTTATATTAATAATAATTTTTTTTGTACACATTGAGTAAATCTAATACTGTTTGAGTAAAAATATATATGATGCAAACGTAGACAAAGTTATTTAGAATTTATTTGTTTTCTTTCATATTATTAAAAATAAAATTGTCAAAAATACAAAATTCCTGTTACATCTTAAAAATCTTTCTAAGATTTTTACGTATTTTTATAATTATTACTGTGTTATATGACGATATTAGAAATTGCTTCAGTTAATATATTTCATAATTATCTTGGAGCACAAATTAGAAATTTGATTCGTTAAATATATGATTTATTTCAAATATAATGAATTTTTTAAATTTTTTCTAATTGACAATACAATTTATGATAATAGCATAATATATTTATAAATTTATAAATGTTTATGTATTGTAAATTTATTATATTTGAATATATTATATATATATTTTTTAGGATATTTTTATCATCTAATAGTTTTATTAGGTTTCTTATTTTCTAGATCAATATGAGACTTTGGAAATCATATACATATACATGTGTGTGTATGTGTGCGCGCGCGCGCGCGCGTGCGTGCGTGTTTATAACTTTTTAAAATATTTATGTAGTAAAAAAACTTATACACATAATATATTTATAATTGTATCATATAAAATTAAATTAATATACTTGAATCAAATTCTTGGTATAAAACATAATATAATTTAACAACTGTATTTACTAAACAATGCATACTTAATATTTTATAGATTGAAATTAATTATATACATGGATGTTTATTTTTTTTAAACTGAAATTGTTTAAAGATAATATTTTTAATAAACATGTGTATTTTTACAACATGTTATATGTTTTCAGATAAGTGCAGTACCACCAGGTTGATCACCAAGAAAATGCTCGCAAAATATAGGTATATTTTTCAATCATACACGTAGATTAACTAATTTTTATTTTTAGCTTTATTAATGTTTGTACATCAGTTTGAGTCTAAATATATATAAAACCGTTTTGACAGTCTAATCGATGTAATTTGAAATAGTTTGTGGTTATTTTTTGCAATTCTTTAGTTTGTTATAAAACAATGTCATTTTTTTTAAATAATTAGAAAATTATTGAAAACTAATCACATCCGTACAATTTTAATAATATTTATAAGTATTTTTTGTGTTTCATAATTTTTGCATATTTTTAGAGTTTGATATCTTGATACCATGCTCAGGCTTGACGCCATTGATGACATCACATTATAAGAACGTTATGTACCTAAGGTTTGTATAATCTGTAATTTCTCTTTTTGCGTTTACTGTTTACAATTATATCCTTGTTAATTCTTACCGATTTGATTGTGATGACAGTTTTATAAATGATTCTAATGATTTTAATTATCCTAACGTGTACTGAATAAGTAATCAAGATTTAATTTACATGATATATTAATGTACATATATTATTAACTTTGAATTTTTATTTCTGTGTTAAAGGAAAGTCCATAACAAAAAATTATCACAAATTGGTCTGATATATAGAACACATGAATCATATTTTAAAGGTGAGAATACTGTATGAATTTTCTTTAGAAAATGCAAAATTATCTTAATATTTAATATAACCTTTGTTTCTTTGTATGAACATTTAAAACACGCTCAAAATGTACAAAGATTTTTATCTGTTTTACTAGAAGGTTTGCGGGTTGTCGCCGTGTCTTTCTTCATTATTGATGCCAACGTTTCGTGAATCATGCCGTTCACTTCATCAGGGCGAGAGGTGCGCTGATACCAGTACCCTGATGAAGTGAACGGCATGATTCACAAAACGTTGGCATCAATAATGAAGAAAGACAATCCGCAAACCTTCTAGTATGATTAAAGAAAATACCTGAAAGCCTCAATGCGTAATCTTTTATCTGATATTGTATAAAAATGAAAATATGATTTTTTAATGCGTTTAAAAAATACTTATTTAGATAAAAGAATAAAGAATTATGTTTAATCAGGGTTTCCACAAAATGAGAAATCGGGTAATTATTAGAAAAGTTAGGGAATATTACGAAACTTTCTGGGAAATTAAAATAGTTGATTTTAAAGTTTAACTATATGTGTACATCACACCTACACAGTTTTGGAATATTACCAACTTGACAAGTGTAAATGTAAACAGTGTTAGCAACATTAATAGTAATTTATATTGCCATGTTAAATTGATCACTTAACAATATATTTAACAGTTTCCAAATTAGGATGAAAATAAAAAAATGTTATTGAAGTTAGGGAAAATCATGAAATTTTGTTTGAAAATCAGAGAAAGGTTTCTTATTTGTAGGATGTAAGGAATTTGTGATAATCTTGTCAATATTATAAATTTGTTGATGTAACAAGTATTATCAAGACTGCAATGATGATATTCTTTCGGGGCTGAAGCCTGATGTCAAAAAACTAATTCCAACGTGTACTTATTTTTGACTGAAGCAAGTCTTGAATTATATCTTGTCCAGATAATTAATTGTTTATATTTATTTTTAATAAAAATATAAATAGAGAATTAAAAGGCGCATTCTTAAGAATACTTTCGAATTTTTGTGTTAAAGGAAAGTCCGTAATGAAGAAATAACGCAAATTGATCTGATAAATAGAACATCAATTATTATATTTTAAAGGTGAGAATGTTATTTGAAATTTTTTAATTAAATGCGTTTAAAGAATTTACGTTAGTATATTAGAAAGAATAATATTTTTATGCTATGATGTAATAAGTATTGTCAAGATTGCAATGATGATAGTCTTTCGGGGCTGAAGCCTGATGTCAAAAAACTAATTCCAACGTGTACTTATTTTTGACTGAAGCAAGTCTTGAATTATATCTTGTCCAGATGATTAATTGTTTATATTTATTTTTAATAAAAATATGAATAGAGAATTAAAAGGCGCATTCTTAAGAATACTTTCGAATTTTTGTGTTAAAGGAAAGTCTATAATGAAGAAATAATGCAAATTGATCTGATAAATAGAACATCAATTATATTTTAAAGGTGAGAATATTATTTGAAATTTTTTAATTAAATGCATTTAAATAATATACGTTAGTATATTAGAACGAATAATATTTTTATGCTATGATGTAATAAGTATTGTCAAGACTGAAATGATGATATTCTTTCGGGGCTGAAGCCTGATGTCAAAAAACTAATTCCAACGTGTACTTATTTTTGACTGAAGCAAGTCTTGAATTATATTTTGCTTATATAATTAATTAATTGTACTTGTTTTTAATAAAAATATTTTGTGTAGAGAATTAAAAGACGCATTCCCTCTCAAGAGTACTTTTCGGTAACAACTAAACTGGAGCTACGTTAGCTTTATTTAATAGAAAGGTAAATTGTTTATATATCAAACTTTATTAATTAATCTATATTAAACTTTATATTCTTGTAAAAAAATCAAAATATTAGACAACAACAAATCGCCAGTTATTTGTTTTTTTTTTATTGTTAATGTAATTAAGATTTTTCATTAAAAAGAATTTTTATTAACATTATACTCGCAAGAAGAATAAGTAAATATAGGACACAATTTTTTATAGTTTTATGCTAAAAATAAATTGATGAATAATTGGCTAGAGTCCTGAATGAAAGATGAGAAATTGCTCGTTCATATACTGATTTCTGTAATGTGTTAATTTTTACATAAATATTTATTTACGAAAATAATCAATTTCTATTTGTTACAGCATTCTATACAATATGGTGCAGCAGTTGGAACTTTATTTAAATTTTATATTGATTTTTTATATTTGAATAAATATATTTTTTTTATTGAAAGTGTGATTTATTTTATTTTAGATATTCTTTGACTTTAAAACATTGTTATTTAGCAGATATATGAATTGGAACTGATAAGTGTGAGGATCAAGATGAATGGGTATTGACATTTAAGATATTTAGAAAAATATATATATATCGTGAAAAAAGCTTTGACAAAACATTTTATTGTTAACCGCAGAAAAAGCCATATACACTTTCACACGAAATCGATCATAGTTCGATAATAATATTGAAAAATTTACAATAATTAAAACGTACATAAATATAAAGACGACGATGATGTGCATGTTCCTCTCGTGTGTGCTAGAACTGTAGAAAAATTATCTCGAATATCTTTCGCAACACTCGTTGAACAACTTATTCGGTGATAATACGGGCACGTATATATATATATATAGTTTCTTTCCTTCATTCAATAAGATGACAATGCTAATTGCGATCTGAAGTGCGCATTTTATAAATTCACAGAGCTTTGACTTCACATATGAGATGTGATATATTTAAATCGAATACACGGCCGGAGCGGGTGGAAGGAACGATTTTTGGTGTTTTGCGCTTCTATAAATCTATCTAATCCTATATACTTTTAGCCGCGACGGTCAAAAGTGCCATATAATATATTTTATATATTTTTTTTTATTGGTACTATCCGAACGCAGCACGCACCTTTTTTTGCTTTTTTTTATATCGCAAGTTAGTACAGATTAACAATAGCGATTTAAATGTTCACACATTGCGTGCTCTATCGTAAAAGTCTATATTTGTTGTAATTTATATAATATATACCTCTTTTTCTTCTAGAATTCCTTTACGGTGATCTTAATTTTTTATGCAAATATTTTATTTCTCTTACTATTGTATTGCTCAATCAATGCCACGAGAAACCTGCGCTCAACTTGTACCAATAAAATCCGATCGCCCGGTTATTTCTTTCCCTCCATCGTTTAACATTATCGATATTATTTCAATTATATTTTTAACTGTTAATACTTATTAAATATTCTTTTAATTATTTTAGATCACAGACAACTTGTTCTTAATCCATAAAAACAATTCAATTAAGTTTCTTTGTCCATAGATTACCGATGTGTGTAGACTGTGCCTTTCACGGTGGTGTATCATGTACGTGTATAGGTATTGCTCGATGTATATATGATTGCAGAAATAGCATGAATTCCAGAGACGTAACCGAGATGTCGAGTGATAATTACATAGTCTCTTTTCGCATTTCGCCCGGTTTATTGCCGCGTGGAACACCAATATTTTCAAAAATGGAGACTTCAGGTTGTAAATAATCAAACAATTCATATATTTTCAGCAAAGTATTCCAAGTTTTTCGATACAAACGCTATAACTATAAATGCTTACGAGCATTTCGAAGTATTACTTGGCATTATTCCTAGGATCAGAGTTTCCATGCGGCAAGCGTTTGGTCGATATCCCAGGCGATGTTAACGCTAAAATCATAATGTAGCGTATACGTAATTATGTTAACGGCCGACATTGAGACGATAATAAGACAAGCCGTCCTTTTTAAGCCTGAGAAGTAGCACGAACCTTACTACGACTGATATTTATTGAGATTTCAATTTATATTTTTAATCATTGTGCTCCAAGTATGTTTCACCTTTTAAGAGATGCCTGTTAAAACACAAGTGTGCAGAGCAGCTCAATTTTGTCAAATATAACATTAAAATAAGCAAGTGGTATATGGTATATATTGAAAAAAAGAAGAACAATTTAGTTACAATGAATTTGCTTTTTTCAATTATGCTCTTAACACCTGTTCTTTTTTCTTGAAGGAATAATGCCTAATTTACCTCGTTTGAATGCAGAAAGCGCACACCTAAAAACAACAGGCTCTTTCTCGGATTTTATCTCGAGAGAAACCCTCTCCACTATATACCGAACGTTTCTTCGCTTCGTGCATTCGTATTGATTTAAATTCGCATATGTAGCAGTCGTAAGATTCGCGAAGGTACCTACGTTTTTTCGTGTATGTCGGTTAGGTACCTGAAAACCATTAGAATTTGTGCGTGTGGAGATCATAGTACATGGACGAGGCCGCAACGGGGTGCGGGGAGTGGACACTTGTAAATTGCGCGTTTTTTTTTTTTTTTTTTACTTGCAAAAGCGTGTCGCCAGTTAAAAGTGGAACGGATGTGATGTCGTCGGTGTGTTTGATAAAAGTGTCTAACGATACACGCGAGTGGACGCATCATGATCACACAGCAAGCGAATTACCTGATAATACTCGTAATGTTTAACGGTATTTAGCTCTTAGTTTTACTATAATTAAGTTTTAAGTTCTTAGCTATAAACTTGTGAATTTGATGCGCGTGATGTCGCGAGTAGAACCTCGCCACGCGTCTCCCTCCTCTGCGTTCTCCAGATAGACGTCCGTTCGGTATCGTTGAGTGAACCAGAGGTAGCGTGTCCTCGGTATGCGTTTCGTTGCAAGTTTGCATCAGTCGTTTCGAGAATGGCACGAACCCAGTAGCTTTGAGACCCAATCGGTTAATGGACATAGATGCGATAGACAGAAACTATTTATCGCTTATGTAAAAAATAAGTTTCTTTAAAGTCTGCAACTTGGTGTCGCATGAATGAAGACGTACGTTCCAGAAATTTACGGCTGGCACAGGCAGCTTTATGATCCACCGTTAAAAAATTTATCGCTTGTTACATATAAATTTGTAACTTAATCATACCCATTTTTCTATAATTCGAAAATAGTGCAGACTTATAAGACTTGCGCCATTTTCAAAGCGACCGGTTTATTTCCTCCCTACGCAAAACAATCGTCTACCATTGCGGATACATCGTGGAAAATCGTTTAAAAATATACGGTGCACTCCGAATGCTACGTATACGACAGTAAGGACAGATTCTTCGTTTTAACAGGATGCGATATACAGGCACGGGATTCACGAATTGATTTCGGATCGCGAATCGTACTTACATAAGCTATCGAAGAAGGCATCGTGCGAGGTAAATTAATCTTGGCGCGCGATATAACGACTGCCGCCAACGTTAAACATTGCAAGAAACGAAGAACTTTTCTGGCGTATACGAGCATCGCACTGAAGATACCGCGTTTGAGAGGGACTGCTGCCTCTCTGGCACGAGCTGCGTTGCCAATACGCACGACTTTGCAATTATTGAGCTATTATCGAGTAGGAAAAAGTACGTCGCGAAATGTCGTGATATCTGCAAGTATAGTCGGCGCTTAACGGGGACAAATTTACAATAGAGAAATGGCAGATTCGTCGAAGGTTCCCTTGAATCGCCGTGTAATCGCGTACGATTCGAGTGTCCCCGAGAAAGTACCGAATTTGCCTCTGGTTCACTCCGTGAATCGCGAGGGTGGATTTTAATCGATCCTGAGACAGAAAGATAACTTGGCTCCTTCCTCGGTCAAGAAAGCTTCTTCGGCCAATGTTTTGCTTCTTTACGGACGGCGATGAATTATCGCCTAATGTGGTCTCCACGAGATATTATTCAGACCTTGAAAATGTCGCTTCAAACTGCTGCCGTCGGCCCAGGGGGAATTGAGATACTCGTCGTCATCATCTTGTTCAAGTTTCTGAAAGGTAAAAGCAAACGTGAAACTTTCCTTAATAAGGAATATCTTATATCATCTTGTGGGCTTATTTGTTTCGATTCGTTACTTGTTCGCACCGTTATTTACAAGTTAAATTAAAAAATAATTAATTGTTAGTTAATTTATATTACAGTGAAGATTATGTGTAACATAAATGCAATCATCTTTAAACTCTCTTTTAAGAAAATCTACTTTCCTCATTTATACTTAAAAAATAATTCATATAATAATAAATTTTTAACTGTGCATTTATAATTGCAGCATTGCAGTATGTTGTTTTTCAGAATAAGAAATATCGTTTTAACTTTATCGTGTACCTCGATTCACTTCACCCTCAACGTTTCGCAAATTAGTTCAATTCGTGAATTCGAAGTCTCGTTGATATTCCAAACTTGCTCATGCATGTGCAATGGAGCGTGAACGACCCTAATACCTAGGTTTCTGCAAACTCGTGCAGTATTCGCGAATAGACGCGAGAATTCGGCAAGGTAGGCGAGCTCGCGGGGGTTGTCGCTGGAAGCCATAGCAGAGGGCTGAGAGAGCAAGGGTGAGTTAGGCGGGGCTTGGATGGTTGTTGGGTCAGAATCGATGCTCGTGTCCTTGCTTGGTCTCAGTGTGGCCTCTCTCTCACGCATTCCGTATCAACGTCAAAACCGCAGGTCCACATTAACTCGCGATTGATCATAAGCACACGTGCGAACTCGTGCCGCACGGAAACGTGCATGCGTCGAGCATATACTCCAGGAAAAGTAGGTGAACTAAACAAAGTCATTTTTGCTATGTTGAGTATCGGCTGTGTAACACACATCTCGAAGTATTGAAATCTCAATCACTGAAATTTGAATTCAAATAATAAAAAGTCTCTCAATGTTTAATATCTTTTCTCTAATAATATCAAATTTAATTTTTATAATAATGTTGAAATATATATGCTAATTAAAAAATTTTTTATATAATAAGTAATTATTGTAAACTTTTCAGAAGGAATGAAACAATTATTTAATCTCGATTGTGAATAATACAAAGTGATTCTGATACATTGAGAGTAAAAAAAAATTTATTTTGTTGAACAGGTTTTTTTTTTTTTCGGAAAGTAGAAGTTTAAATGATATTTTCTTCATCTACTTTCCAATTCACAGAATAATTGTAATTCTCTCTTGTTTTCTCACGCTGACAGGTGACAGAATAAATTGGGGCAAAGTGGTCTAAGTAGCTTTACATGAAGAATACTTGCTACTACATCTTGACAGATATAACGAGTCAAACATTGTCGCGCGTGTAATCCTTCTCAAGAGTGAAACGGATTATTTTCGGATGTAGAACACAACTCGTCCAGTGTTTACTTAAAAATGTTTCCCGATTTATTATCTCCACATCATATACATGTTGCAGAGATATTATGACTTTTTCTTGAGAACTCTTAGAAAAGTACTGCACTTTTGTGTGTATAGAAAGATTACGAAAACAAATTCGTTACGGTGTCATCGGACAACGTACTTGCGAAAGTTTCCGCTTGAAAGATAAGACATGAGGAAATGAGGGGTGTTCGATCGTTGCTTCTGTCGAAGTCTTTTGAATGGCACGTATATGAATCGGGGATACTTCAGATAGATTACTTTGTATATATATGCTGCTGAATGATGGTGGGAGAAGCGGCGACTAGCAGTCTATCGCGCAGTCGTTCGACCTATATCGTCCTGTATCCCGAGTCGCTATTTATAGATAGATGCGCCGGTAGTCTGGTTGAGAGCACTTTCTGTGCCATCACATTTTATTACGTCGATAGCGTTTTATTAACAAATCGTTCTTATGAAATTAATCACGAATTAAAAGAAAAGTTACTGCAAGAAATCGAGATATGAGACGAGATTTCCATATGGCCTATGTCGTGTACTATTTCTGTAACGATTCAGTGAATATTCTGCTGAATTCGTGGATCAATTTATCTTTCGAGAATGTATCCTAGCTATGTCTGTTCTACGCCCACGAACGCGACATTCGATCACGCATACCCGAACATATTGTTCTATTGAAAATTTGGATTGATGTACAGTTCAAAATTTTTTCTTCGATTATCTAATATTATTGAAAGATATATCCGTATCTAATATTGATGTATTTGTTTTAATGAATTTCTTTACTTTCTTTTCGATACTTTAAAATCCGCGATTAATTATTATTACGATTAAGGACGTATTAGATGTACAATTTCTGCCAAAAACGACTTGGAAATTTATACTTTTCGTATAAAAATAAATGTTATATACACAGTTGATAAGGTATTACTTGTATCGTTACAATTATTTTTTCCAACAAATTAATTATATAATTAATCTAAACAAAAATTATTTAATAAGAAATAGTATTAAAACAATTTTTAATCTGTGCTTTAACAGAGAAATAGATGAAAATATATTATAAAATAGTGACACAAATATCAATGTTTAAACATATAATGCAATTTTGTCAGGTTTTGAGCCATATTTCTTTACTAGAAAATTCTATAACATTTTTTACTTATATTTACCATATAAATTTATATACAAGATAATATTCTATTGATGTCAACAAAAAAGTAACGGAAATAGTATTATATAATAACGACTCGTTAGTTTTTCAGTAACGGTAACGAAGAGGTACGTTTTGTAAATCAGTAACAATATCGAGTTATATAGTTTCATAAAGTAATTTTGCCAACTCTGGTTATAGTTCAACAAAGTCATTATTATATAATAATAACACAATTTTACAGTTTAAATAAAAATTTTCTCATTTTTTTATCCTAAGCAACTCTTTAATATGGCTTATTTGGCTTTTCTCTTTCAATGCTTTTTTAATATTTTTCCATTGCTTATAACTTTTTATTAATAAAAGCACATGCATTTGTCTAATATTATTATATGTTTATATTATATTCTCTAATATCTGACGTTTTGATTAAAAAAATTATTTTAATTGTTTATAATATATTCACACATTCTCATGAAAGTTATAAGCAATATCGATTTGGGTTGGACATGCTATACTTAAATGTTTTTCTCGTAATATAACGGTTAATTAATTATTTTTTTAAAACGTCTCTCTACTTCTTATTAAAATAATTTTTGAGCCAGATTATAAATTATCATTAGACCTGTAATTTTTTCATAACTTTTATTAAAAATAAAAAACATGTAATACATCCTTAATCCAAATTAAAGTTGTGCCGGAATAACAAGTGTCATCAAATTATTAATAATTAAGAATGTACGTAATCTGACAGATTATTTTTACGTACAATATACTTGACATTTTCTCCAACCATATTTAGTAGCATGAAACAATATACACATGGGAGTTGAAGTATTATTTCTATCATTCATGTGGCAAATAAAATAGTCATAATATGTATTGATTGCTTATTTGTCACTTAAGAGGTGTACGTTCCAGCGAACGTCTTTACGTACAATGTCCTCAAAACGTCAATATTCGTAAAATTTACCGATCTGTTATTGTTAAATGATGCATTCCGTAATTGACAGCTGAATAGATATTTGAATATTTCGAGTTGTTTGTGAATAACTTGGCACGCCAATCCGATTGCTCGTAACCGATCAATTTTGTACAGAAGGACGGTTGTTCACATGGATTATCGAACACCTTCGGTTCACCGCAAACCACGAAGGAAATTGACTGAATACTTGTATGGCAATGTTATACTTGAACGTGCAGACTGCAGGGCGACATTTATACACTCAGCGCACTATCTCTATAGCGAGTCGTTCATTCAGACGACTTTATGTCTGGCGTAAAATTATTGCATCTGAGTCAAGTACTTGGAGTTAAGTTAGCTTTTACGGCAACATAAATATCTATCTGTAATTACGAAGCAAAGATAGATAAATGAACGAGAAGAAAGTTTCTGTTCTATTTTAAATTGTGCCTCTGAAAGTTTATTATTTATTTAAGTTACTCATTTTATATGTATTTTGTAAATACATTTATGCGGAAGGAACATCACGCCGCGATATATTTTCTGAGTCTCAGAGAGGATTACCATTCTTAGAAAATAATTCTAAGTCGTCGACGATCGTAGTTAAAGCGATTCTGCCTATTTACAATTTGATACTTATACGATTAGGAAATCTTTTAAGGAAACCTTACAAAAAAGACTTACAAAGATGCTTAAAAGTGAACGATAGTCATCAAGTAAGATAGCGAATTTAAACAGCCTCTTTATGCTGACTCATTCCCAAATTTAATCGATACCATGAGATTTTCGAAATCGTGCTTACCCCTGAACGGAGAGTGAATTAGGAATCCCATCAAGACTTTCCCTGCTGATGTCGTCGGCCATTGCGACCTTGAGTTGGTGTCCGAAGCTTGCCAAATCTTCCCTGAAGGCTTCACTTCCAGGCGTCAATGCACCGCTAGTGAGTGGCAAGGGTGTATCGGTGCCTTCCCTTTCTTCCCCATCCTCACCCTCTTCGCCACCTACGAGGACTACCTCGTCTTCGCTGTAGATCTTCAAGTAGGCGAAGGTGAGGTATACCACCGAGATTATGAAAGATGGTATCGGAATCGCCATCGCGTACACAAGGTTCATATACACCTGAGGAAGCGTTTCAAACATGTGACCAGAACTTGGCGGAAATTAATGCACATCCAGAGTTCTTTTACCCATACATCGATAGGGTTTTGTGGAGAAAATCCCACGAACGAATTTCGACTAAATGATTAACTTGATTACAAATATTTTCTAACCGCAATTGTTCATTACAAGGTATTCGAAAAAAAAATGATAAATATTGTCTGTGGATAATGCGACAAATAATAGTGGAACTGACGAACTGTGTATAATTTGACAAGTGGAGGCGATTGATCAGCTATTCATAGAGATATTTATATTGAAAAATAACTAAGCGTTATTCTCCAATTAAACAATATTAAGTAAAATTCGACTGAGACATGTCTAACACAATTAACCTTATAATTGTATTTTCCAATCAATTTACGTAAAAGAATAAGTCATAAAAACGTGACACGATATCACTATGAAGATATCATTACTAAGACAGGACCAAGTTGATCCTGTAAAATGATTTATCTAAAAATTCGGCGGAAGAATACCCCCGAGAGAGTGTTATTCGCGCCACGTGATCCTATTGCTTCCTGTCGTCCATTCGTTCGAAGGATTGGCATTCGTGCAGCATCGAGAGCACGACGCGGCGAGCTTTTCCGGGAACGCCGATGTTATCGGCGGTTTATAGTAGCACGCCGGCCGCACACTTGTGGAAATTGGATTTCTGCGCACCGGGAGAAAATTTCTTTTCTTCCGAGCGGCGCATCGCACGCCGCGATGGCTTCCGTCTTTGTCATCGGCCGCCTATTCAACCGCTTGAAATGCATTGTCCGTTCCTTGTGTAGATGGTCGCATTTCCGTCGCCGTTAACACTACTTCGTCGTGCCCCACGCTCGAAAAATCTCTTTTCCGCTTTCCTATCACTTTTGCAATCTTTTGCATGTAATTCCAATGAATTAAATTGGAAGATACGCGTACAAAAATACGGAAAAATTTATCTTATGCCGATTGTCTAAAAAAATATATATAAAATACGCGTTTAAATTAAACAAAATTTAGATCGCTCTCAACAAGATAGTTGAGATTATGAGATAATAAATGCGCGAGTTGAAGCATGGAATTATAAATTAATCCGGAATAGTCACCTCTGATGTATTTTTACGTAAACAATCATCTCTAGGAGAGATTCTTTTTATACTCCTCCCTCCTAATTAAAATCATTATTAATCCCCCAATCAGAACAGAAATTATTACGAAATTACATTAAAATGATTAAAAAACAATCATTTACGATATCGTGACTTGTTCTGTTTGGATTTAATCGATATATTCACCGGTCTAGTATACCTAGATATATGTATATGTATAGATTTGGATGTTTTTAATTTTAAGCAACATAATCTTATTTCTTTGACCTTCAAAGTAAAAGAAAAATTGTTCAATTATGTTAACTTTAAGCAAAGAAACATTAATTTAAAGTACAATAGAATCACGAACATATAAGTTAAAGAAACAGAATATCGATCATGGTTAACAGTCTTTTGTATATTATTAATTGTTTTCCGACTCATTAGTATTTAAAAATATTATAGACATGTGTGGATTTAATTAGAATTTTCTGAAAAAGGTAAATAGAAACCTTCAATATTAAACGAAATAAGTATAAGGTTAAATAGCTTATTATACCTAGCATTTCTATTAAAAACAATATAAATTTTAATTAATATATAATGTATTTTTATTGCAGTTTTTCAATGGAATATTTAAAGATTTGTAAAAAATGGTTATTAAAAAAACAGGTTAACGTTTTATAATTCACATTTTATCGCTACCTTAAAAATACCTTTTAAGTGATTATTCCTGGATTGGGTGACAGTTTAAGAGAATAACTCTCGGGAGAGCCGTGTTTAACCGATTCCGCAGAAATTCATTACCATGATCCATTTAATCATTTCATACGAAACAGTTTCGGTCGTATATTACACTCTATACTCCCGATAGGCAGCCGCAGTATTGATTCTCAAGTGCACAGCTCGTCCTAGTGTAAACTCGGGCAAAAGTCACACAGCACTTTTGCGTGATTCGCACATACCGATATACGGGGCAAAATCGCTAACTATAACCCGGTCACCGGATCATATAATACGGAAGCTATCATAAAAGCCACAACAGTCCAGACGGATGCCATCGCGTTGCGAAGAAATTTGTACATCCTGGATTTAGGGTTGAAAAATAGAGATAGGTCTAGATAAAGAAGGTCCACACGTGGAAAATGTATACAATAACGCCAAAGACCTGCCACATGTCGAGGTCGCTGATGACTATCCCGGGATCCACTTTCGAGTAGTAACAGCTAAAGTTCTGCCCTATGTTGGCGTACTGCCGGTAGAAAATACTGCAATTCAGCATTGGAGGGTATCCACAGCCTTTTACGTTGGGGAACAGCTTGGCCCCGGTGAAGTACCACTCGGAGTCGTTGCCCATGAGACCTGCGAACTTCCCCTCGTTATTGTTCGGCGACGGCGATATACTTTCCATCAAGACAACCGGAAGAACAAACCGGACGGAAACAAAGAGCACGTATAATGACTTTTATATATACAGTACGCTTTCGCATTCAGCGATGAATTGCTCAAGTTTTACTGAAGAAAACTTGTCTGTCCCGCGAATGCCACAATTACAGTTTTAGTTCTCTATATTAGCTTCGTTAAATCCGCACCTGTTTCTAACATTTTTTTACACGTAGAGTCAATCGGAATAATTTATCTCGATAACATTTTTTTAAATTAATAATAATGATTATAAAATCGTAAAATGTGACAAAAATACTTATTAATATTAGATAATGTAATTAACGATTATCAACGATTATATATATTTTGAAATATCGCAGTATTGCTTTTATTCCAACATTCCTATTATGTACCTCTGTTGGCTCTTTAACTGGATAACAGAAAAGGATTTTATAATTTCACATATTTCCAATGTCAAATTACAAACGTTTCTGATGCACATGTGCAATATCAATTACACGAATAAATAACATTACCAAGCTCTTCCTTTCGCTTATAATAATTATGCTCTTTCAAAAACAAATATGGATGGAACAGATTTAGATGACTGCGGTAGGATTAAATGTAAATCCCTCAGAGTGATATTACTTTGTACCTGTAGGGAAAGATTTCGGCAGTCCGTTCTCGTCATCCATAGCAAAATTCTCGTCGAGGTCCTCGATGTACTCGCCTAAGGAACGCTCATAACGAGGCATCCGCTTGTTCTCTTCGTCATCCTCGACACCTCCTCCCGCTCTGCCTCCCCCGTCCGCCCCATTGGACGTATTATCCGGTAGTTTATAATTGACGCGTATTTGCGTGCAATCGTACAGTTCCTTAGTGCAACCCTCTCTACAGGATGTCCATGAGCAATTGCTCGTACCTGCATCGTACGTCGACTCAACGATCATTTATGGAAATTTGCGCGGCCACGAAATATAAACCAAGCACAACATACAGAACAATCGCGCGTGAATAAATAACTGGAGAATGAAGGACATGTACACACATACACTGAATCGTTAGAATGAATGAAAGCGTGAGACAGCAGATTAAAAGGATGATGATTACATGATGAAGACAGTCCGGGGATAATTCTTTACGAAAATTTACGACTGAAGCTTAAAGCTCGCAACTGTCAACAAACATTATGCCGAATTATACATAATTCATTGAAGAATTGATGAATCGTTAATTTATTTCAGTTACTGAAGAATCATCATCCGTCGTCGACGTGGCATTTAAATGAAAAAGTATCCACAGTCGCCGTTCAAATATACGCTGAACGCGATACAAATAGGCACACACAATGCGAGAGAATAAACCACGTATGAAATAAATACAGGAAACGTACATGCACCAAAGACGAAGACGATGAAAGGAGAGACCAACAGTCTGAGATTGAAACGTCAGAAAGAGTTTTGCATGACGTAAGTTGCAGAGAGTGTTGACACGAGGCCGATGCTCAATCGTAAAGAACACCTGCACCCTATTGACGTCCGTGAAGAGAAGAAAATTCAAGTGACGAGGGAGAAACGAGGAGACTCGAATGAGTATGAGCTGTGGGGGTACCAACAGTACAAAGACACCAGTTGCGTCGATCTTATCGCAACTCGTCACGGTCTCTCTTCTGACTGATCATGATCCTTTCAATCTTTTTCATGTCTTTATATTTTTCATTTGCAAATAAGATTGATCCCGCAAATATTATTTAACGTATCCATGAACATATATTTAATCTCTCTCTCTCTCTCTCTCTCTCTCTCTCTCTCTCTCGGATTTTATTTGATAAAAAAAGAAACGAAGAATCAAATTCTATTCGAGCTATTAATATTGCGTGCACATGTATTACAGTATTAAATATTTTATTACAATTTATGCGTAAAGAAGTCATCTGAATTATACGTAGAGAAACGTTGTTTCCTGTTTTTTGAAGTTGTATGAACTTAATATTGCAGGAGGAGAGGGGTATTCGTCTAATAGCGAATGAAAATTTATAGGGTAGTATTAAACTTTTATGTTATGTATTCACGTACATGAAATAGACGATTCGACATGAAAGGTAGATGCGTGCCATTGGGGGGAATAAAATATTCATGAATTTTTTGTTACAATCTCCGTAGAATTTATCGTGATCCAGAGAGAGTTAGAAAAGCATTTCCCATGTGGCAAAGAAAGACGAAGCAATTGTAATGGAACAACGTTTTTCGACGTTTACCGTTATAATAAAAACACGATTACTTTTATAATTGTTGTCCATGTGCTAATTTTCCTTCGCTAAAATAAGAGGCGCATTGCCATTTTATACCAACTAAATAAATTATGTGATATGATAAATATTAAATTAAACGCGGAAAATGTCAGCTGTCCTGTAACGGACGTTCTTCGTCATTTTTATTTGCTCTGAAAATAGTCTTTTCAATCATTCATAAAACTCACATATTTTGATGTTGATCTAATTTTGTAAATGAGAATTTACGTCAGTTCCTGATTCGTCTATTATCGTCTGTCACTTTTGGGTAGAGAAAATGACCAAATTTTACAATAATTTACTCGGTATTTTACTGTAAATTAGTCAATAATTTATGGAGGCTAGTAAAATGGTAATTTAAAAAAATTATAAAATTAAAGTAATTTGACATAAGAGTATTTAGCCATTAAGTTAAAAAGTTTAAAAACACTTTATTTAATTTAAATTTTTATTTTGATACTACATATTGATATATAATAATAATAATTAAGAAACTATATAGGTAGTTACTAGAGAAACTTAAAATAAATTTTTTATTAAAATTTTAAAAATAAAAAGTGTGACAGGTACAGTAGTCTTAAACTATATTTTTCATACTTTATAAACTTATTACAATTTTATTTGCTTGCTATTTTAGCGACTGCCAAGGACAGTTTTTACTAGAGCAAAATAACAAAAATATAATTATTATATTAATCAAAAATATATTATATTATAACATATAGTATATGAAAAATAAAATAAACTTCTTGTAAAATCATTATTGCCAGAAATGCCAGAATAATTAGTAAAAATATAGAATAATCTTAAGCCGATTTCTATTGGGAATACTGAATGATTGTATAATTTTTAATTTAATTATACATAAGTACGAAAATACAGTCTATTTATGCATAAAACTATAAGAAACAACAAATTTTACCAAAAAATTACCAATAAATTACCATTTTACTGTAATTTTACCGCAAGTAATTTGACAGTAATTTTGCATCTCTACTTTTGGGTCAACGTAAAATATAATATGTATATTCCGAATTTTAAAAACAGTTTTGCTTTTTTATGGTATCGTATAATCAATCTTTTTATTTTAAAACATTTACATTTTAATATGTCTCTTTTATAATGAAATTAATGTTCGTTTTCCACCAACATATATTAATTAAAATCTCGGTCCATCTTACTCTTTATGTTATTTTAATTCTTAGAACTGTAAAAAGATTTGAAGCGAGATTAAAGTTAAACTACAGTGGTAGGAACAAACATAAATATAATTTCTTAAACGCGATTCTTTCTACAACTTTAAAAGACATCTTTCATCACATACATACAAGCGTAAAATGAAATGTACGTTCATATCAACAAACACACATGCTTGGACATAGAAACAGAGAAACATAAAGGACTTAATTGCGCGCGAAGGAAGAACCTCAGAAGACCGAAGAATAGAGAAATTCACAGTACACAGCATGCAACGAGGAGCGACAACGAGAGCGAACAGATGAGATAAGGTGCCGATTGTTCACCTCTTCGGGATTCAACATCGATGGTGACACACTCGGCGGGTCGAGTTTCGAACTGCATGAAGATGGTGGTGAGGGCGGGGTCGATAACGAAGGGGACCAAGAAGAGGAAGGCGAAGAGGCTGAAGGTGCTGAGGAGGATGAAGAACGCGGTCGTGTAAAACAGCAACTTCTGCACAAACGTCTGCTTCTCCTTTTCGTCCGCCATCTCGGAGAACAAACGGCAGTGCTGGTTTTGTGCTGGATACTCCTAAGCGACGTCGTCGCCGTCGTCGCCGTCGTCGTTGTCGTCGTCGTCGTCGTCGCCGTCGTCGTCGTCGTCGTCGTTGTCGTCGTCGTCGCCGCCGTCGTCCTCGGCGTGCTTGCTGCTCGTCGTCAGACGTCGGACGTCGAAGAGACGGAACGATCTACAGACAATTTGTGAATATTTGTCCTTTGTTCCGTCTAGAATCGTGAGTCGAGTTTTCTTTGTGCACGCGCTCCAAAAGACCAGAATCACGGAATCACCCACTGAGAAATGATTTCATCTTTCATAGAGATTCCCGGGGATTACAGTAAGCGCTGAAATACTTCCGTTAAATACGAGATTCTTTTGTACGCATTATGTAACGAGTGCCATTTATCTTGATCATCCTGAAGCGACGTATCGATTAAACGACTCTTTTTACCCTCGCTTGCGACGTACATTCGGTCGAATGATGAAAGAGTATAATTTTTTATATTATCTAGAGGTTGTGAGAGATGTTTCAGTCTATTTTATCCTTTGACAAACTAGGGGCACGTGTATAGGACCAACAAATGGCATATGTGGAGATAGATAAAATCAATACAGCTATCAGCGATGAATCTAATATTTTTTTTATCATGCTCACAGATTAAAGTAATTTTATCCTTTTTCATAAAAAATCAACAATATTTTATCTAGCTCTTAAATGTTCCAATATTCCGTCTTGTTTATGATACGAATGATAAAACTAAGCATTGTAAAGTTGACGATTTTAATTTCTCACAGTGTAATGACCTCATAGAATACTTTTAATTTCAACGTAGATTGACGTAGATTATTATTGCAGGAAGCAAAGTGTCAGACAATTACGTGTTTCCAACTTAGTCTACGGCACTATCGGCATTCGGAACAATGACGAGATTGTTCGATTCTCGTTATAGATAAATGAGACGGACAATACCTATTAACGTCGTATAACTCGGTTTTCATTGAGTTCTTTGAAGAATTCTTGTTGCAAAGAAGATATCTTTCATATTAATTTATATTATCTTCCATATTAACAAGATATTTCATAATAGACGTTTTATTATTAAATTTTATCCGATTTTTAGATTTATAAAATTTGTAATGAGAATTAAAAAGAGAAAAACAGAATCTGTGCTTATTAAAGTATAGTTGTTAATCTACAATTAATAATATTGTAGTTTTTAATCAAATTAAGCTATTCAATTTTCTTATTAAAAGGCAATTCGTAGACTTTCGCGCCAGAAATTTTTGATGTTCCTAAAAAATAAAACGATCGTTCTCAAAATTGATCCGGACTTTCAGTTCCGAAATATTGCCCTCTATGTTATTGGATTTTATTTATATGGATTACACCGTCACGCATACTTGTACACATTGCACGAAAGTCGATAAGGATAAAACATGCTGAGCTTTAAGGAGTTTATACGTGAGTATACGTGGAAACTTAATCGCGAAGAGATTAAAGACTTTATATCGTGTCCTTCGTACTTGAAAGTAATCATTTATGTATGCTCATACATCCTTTGTGTTAAAAAAATTGATTAATGTATATGAAAAAGAGTAAAAAATAAATTATTTATATATTTTCTATTAAAAAGACATTTTATACGTCTTAATAAATTGATTACAAGATAAAATAAAATAACATTTTTGACTTCACTAAAAATCTGTTACTTATTTAAAAAAAATAATGCTTAATTTCTTTATTGAATCTTAATGTAATTGCCAATTTGTGATGTGCAACTATAAGATCTAATATAATAATTTGCTCATATATATAAATTTATATATGATAAGTATATATATTTTTTAATTTTTTACGACATGCACAAAAAATGTCTGTATTACTTTCTCTAAAGCTTGCTTCTAATGTATGATTTACGTTGTAGATTATATATCCTATCGTATAGCGTGTTTCTATTGCGAGTCTATCTAACCTTCCTTTGATCTAATACAATTTTTATAGAACCTGGGATGTAGATTATAAAAGTCACGGTTATTTCAAAGTTGTTAACAGTCTCTAAAAAGAATGTTGTGAAAGCAATATCTTATTCTCCGATTTTGCTGTAATCACTAATTTAAAATAATTATAATCGTAAATATAAGAAAATAATATGGCGTGACTTCATTATAATAATAGATATATTCTACCATGTATTATTAGTAACAGCTAAATCTATTTACATAATTCTTTATTAGTTACTTTTCGTTCACTCACTTTTTAATATTTACATCAAAAGAAACATTTACTTCCATAATTATTATTTATTCTTATAAAATAAAATTGAAGAAAAGGGATACCACGTTAAACGACAATTTTAGAACCTAACTATTTAGAATCTAAAAAAAGAAAAATAGTCACTGAAGAGCGTTCTTCTTTGTGGATATTCCGAGTATAAAACTTATGAATTAATTTCTTGGACGTAAACGTGTTTTTAAAAGCTTTTCTTCGTGATGCAAACTTACACTGAAAAACAATGTTTTATTTTTACATAATGGTCTTCGACATTTATTCACGAATAGGTTTTATCAGCTCGCAAAAATTTAAACTTCCCTTTTACGAGAGAGATCTGCAATAATTTGCAATATTTTCAAAGTTATATATTTCAAAGCGCCTCAGGCGATGCTGGATCTGAAACGGTTTGAACCCTCGGGGAATCTCAATCGGAGTGAGTCACGCAAAGAAAACTCGATCAGTCTTCTTTCGTTATTAGGATCGACGTAACGGTACCCCCTACGTAGAAGATGCGAATGCATCAGGGCTCGGCGCCCTCTTCCTGTGCCCCCTCATCATCGTCATCCACCTTCTGCTTCTCCTCTTCCCGCGTTCCTCGCTCCACTGCCCTCCTGCCGATCTCTTCGTCTCCTACTTCCGCGCACTATGTCACACTGCTGTCCACCGTACACATTTGTCCCCACGATACGCGAATCACAGCTTTCGTCACGACGCCCTGGCCCGCTGCCGAAGGATGATTAAATCGGGAGCGCGAATAAAGAGAAGAAGGATCAAAGTGGAAAAAGGGTGAGACAGAAAGATAAAGAAACAATATACCGTCCCGCAATTCGTAGATCACGACGAAGTCCGCATAGCGTGTGTTTTTAGCGATGAGCTTTCATCGGCAGACTTCATATGATAGAACGAAGTTCGCGATGCATATAAAACTTTTGTCGTGGCCGCGGCGCCGACGGATGCCGGGCTACTGCAGTCGGTGGAGCTTTCGGGCGAGCTTATTTTCCAGCGATGCCAGCGCCAACGACGGTACCTCGTAGCATCGACCGCCACTACTATCGTCGACGACGAGGCCGACGACGGCGCGAAGCATCGCCGTCGTCTGGGGCGACCCCTGATCACCTTGCGTTCCCTCTTCTTCGAAGGCGTCCCTCGTGCTTTCTCTCACGATTACTCCGGCGTACAATTTATTGCTGCCTGCTGTCTTGTCGGACGGCATGCTGTTCAGCGATTTATATCGCTGTAACTGTCGCGAGCTTTGCACGAATACATGATATTGAAGCTAATTCCTTTCCTCATTGCCCCATTTTTTTCTTTAATATAATTTAATTCTTTTTCTTTCAAAATGTTTTATATTCTTTAATAATGGAGGAAAAGGCAGAAATATTAAAGTCGATGATCTAAGATATTATAAAGAGATTTGAAGCTTTATTTCTAAAGTATACAAATTTTTCAAATATGTATTGTGCTTACTATATAATTTATATTTATCATTTATATTTATCAAGAATATGGTTAGGCATTATACGACCGTTTTTAAAGATTGAATCTTTTTAGTGGGAATGGAATGCAAGAAAAAAGTTGAATTTTATTAATGTATTTTTTTCTATTTTATGTGTATGACATAATTTTGCAGATTATCTTGCAAAAAAATTACACATAAAATTATAATATTTATAGGATAATTTTGGTACTCTTTTAAAAATATATGTTTACACACACGTAAAATAAAGTCACAGTTTAAACAATTTGCAGAAGTAAAAATTTTTAATTGAAGTTAAGTATAATAGAATTAGTATTTGAGTATTGATTCATCAACAAATTATATAGAAAACTATGAAAAATTATAAAAGTTTTTTATATTGTAATTTTCGGTGTAATATAATACGAAGTATTGTATATTTACACAATTCAAGATAAAAGTACTATTTTTTTTTTGTAAAAATGCACAATATTATTTATTTCCATTATAAATTGTATAATTTTTATACATATTATGTACGTAATTTTACATTTTTTTTGCAGTTTATGGTATTAAAATTTTTATTTCTAATATTATTGTTTCCATCTTCCCTGTACTTTTTACCCTATTTCTTATTATTTATTCAATGCAATATACCACCCTCGAAAGACTGTTCTACTATCGATTCGAGAATTTCGAGGGATTCGTCGAGAAATAAGAATAATGCATTGCAATTAAGTCGAAGCTGAATGCGGTGGAGTTATGGATTTCGTCTTTCGTATGTAAAAAGAAATAACAGAGATTTTTATTACCGTTGTTCCAGCGTTACGATCCTTGTGTATTTTAATCTCGGATTCTTAGGTCCATATTTATAGCTGTCGCTTGAAATCTCATCTTAAGGGAATAACAAGTGGAATGCTTAGAACGGAGACATTTTGAGATGCGAATGGTTCGATATATAGCGACCTTTCGATTACAGAACAACTGCGACTCGGGTAAGAAGCTTATTCGATTTAACTTGACATTCAGATATTGATTAAAACGACTTATGTGCTTTTGCCATAAATCAATATTAAGATTTATTTATGAATTAATATTTCTTACTGGGAAATAAATTTATATCTCAGAAAAGTCTTAAATTTGAAGAAGATGAAAGACGAGAAGAAAACATTATATCTTTTTTACATGCCGAATACACTTTGTTTTTATTTGACGACCAAGTGCTGATATCTTTTCCTTTAAGAAGAAAAATCAATAAGTTCTCCGGTCTAGTTTGGAACAGTGATGAAGTCAACGAAATGAAGTTAAGCCCTTTACTAAACTTCGCTTCAGTTGCAAGATGCAGAAATTTTAAAAGATCCAGTACTTTCGACCTATCGTCGATGGTTTTAGTGACACAAACTTATTTTAAGTACCTGTTTATTAATAAATAATATACCATGTCCTAGGTGCTATTTTCCCAGGTGTGGTTCGGAGAGTTATTATTATCATGAATGACGTAATGAACAACTCCAGACGATCAGTCGGACGGGTCTCAATATTAATTTCCGTCTGACGACGAAGAAAGCATCAGTTACCGAGTAATGTAACTTCCGCGTCAGTTGCATCGCTAAAATTGTGTAAATGCTTTTAAGAAGAATGTCAACTGATTCGCAGCGGCTTCCATTAAGACGATGAATGCAGTTTATTGTACGCTCTTCGATACTTCGCGTCGCAATGGCTGCGAAATGTGGAGCACGATTTGCATTTTGTGATTATCAAATTTAATCACATACAGAATTTAGTTACTTAAAGAAATTGAGCTAATTTAGTTAAAGAAATTGAATTATACTATTGATAAAAAAAGCGAGGTGTCAGCACAAAAAAAGAAGATGTGATTATCAAAGATGTTCTATAGAATAAATTGTCAAAAATCGATGTCTATGTATTTTCAATTAAATTTGTTAAGTGTCCGAAAATATCAATAAAGATCTTACAATCCTTGAAAACCTAAAGTCGTTGATAATTCTAATTGTTTCTAAAAATTTTCAATCCTGATTAAATAGATTCGCAAACTGGTATATAAATCTTTTGCATCTATTGTGTAACCTTTTTTTCTCTTCTACAATCGAGAATCGACCATATTAAAATAAAGAACTGAATATATTTGAGCGCAATTAAAGTGCTCTCGGCTTTTGAGTGCATTATCTAAAGATAAAAACTATTTACGAGTGAGATACAGTGCGTTATAATAGATGGTAGATTACGAAAAATATCTCCTCTTATTTAACAATAATTTATTCTAATTGATTCTATTTATTGTTAAGGATTAAATTTCCTAAAATTGATGTAAATCTTTAAATTATATAAAACAAGCAGAAGATTACTCTTTTTTTATATATAAGTTCTAAAAAGTTATATATTATTTGATTATATATTTATTATCAAAGATTTATTAAATTTTTGGCTAATTTTCTGTTTAAGGTCTACATTATTTTACTTTTTTAATTTATCTCTATATCTATATATGTATTATAATGAAAGAGAGTGAGAGAGAGAGAGATCTTATATAATTTGATATATATAATTAAAAACAACGATGAAATGGAAGTAAAAGTCATAAATTAATTAATTAAAGAGGGAACGTTACGTTTCTACGAATACGTGTAATAACGTGAAAATATATAGAAATTTTAATTTATAATAAAGAACCAATTTTATCTCTTTAAAAAATTATTCTTTGTTCATGTGAAGTTTTTTGTGAACAAAAATGTGAATTATTATGTAGGAATAGTAAATCCGCCATTGTACTATCCTCTTTATCGGCATGGCACGAGGTGCCACACTGACACAGTGAGGCGGATTGACCTTAATGATGTAACTGGGGATAGTTCCAGCCTGATTCGTCCCCCTCGTTGGCGATCCTATGGAAAATTTGGCCGTCAGCCAATGAACCGAAATGCGAGCCAATTCCCTCGATTGCTTGTTTTTGTGTCACATCGAATGTAAATAATGATGCTAAGTCTTTGCTAATTATCAGATTCGTACGATTCGATATTTAAATTTCTTGGCAGACACAAACTAAAATTATTTTTATATCAATAAGAATATATATATATTGAAATTGAACACTGAATAGGCAAGATCATGATCACAGAAACGATTACAGAATTTCTGAATAAGTTAATAAATTCATGACATAACGAATAAATTTTATGAATTTTGTTACCTTTATATATGTATATATAATGCATATTTATAATTTGGTCTTTTTAAACTAATAAATGTATAGAGCAACAAGTATAATTATAATTTTTTATTATAAAAAATTTGATTTGTTAAAGAGAGAAATCACGTTGAAATAATATCCAACCTGATAACTAAGGATTTCACGATAATCCCATTTCGCAACAACAATATAACAAACGATAAATCTTGTAAACCTTGCTTGAAAAGATTTTAATATTAGTATATAATTACATTATAAAAATATCTTTTATCAAACAATCCTATTAAGATAGCAAACTAAGTTACATGTCATCATTTTGATACCAAAATGTCATCAGACATTATTTTGATATCATCAATTGACGACAGATACCGTCACATTGCTGTATATAGATATACTCCTATAGTTGAATATTATCACAAATCGAAAGAATAAAAGAAATTTTTCAAGTTAATAATAAAAAAAACGAAAATGTTCGTCTGAGCATTTGTGTAGGAGCGTATATCTTCGCACTATATTTTTCTATAGACCGTTCGGAATACGGAAGAGTCAAAGGGATGGATTATTGGAGATATCGGACGCCGTTTCTATTTATGGCCATGAATGCGCGCACGAGTGGGTGCAAATATATCTCTCGGACGAGCCGGTGATGTATCTGTGCGATGTAATCTCAACATCCTTTTCAATTCCGACTAAATTAACGACGCGCCCGAAATTAACTGCACGTGTTTGATCCACGTGTCAATCGTTGTCGTTTCAATCTGGAACAGTGACACTCCAAGAGAATTTCAAGGCAATTAAAGGAAGCAGCGGATAATCTAGGATCGGGATAGTAATTAGGACATTCCTAGAATTCCAGTGTAATCAATTCCTGCAAATCCCTTAATTGGATGAGCAAGTCAGTGATGGTAAGTCAAGTGCTAAGAAATAGAATCGATCGATCTTCCGACTTTTTATGTCCCAGGCCGCTCTTCATGACGTCAAAGGGGAGAGGATGGCCATTTCTTTCGCGAAGATTCGCCCCGCCGGTCGAAACGACTAGAAGTGTCGTTGAGACAATACAGGAACACACGCGAGTCGGACCGACTGAGAGATTTCGGGTGGATTGATTCGCAATATCGATTTCACCGGGGTATCACCAGATGATCTTCTGATTCTCATTCAGGTAAATCCTTTAACTCCCACAATTGCCGTGATGAGGCACCCGCTGATCGACGCGTGGGTGGTTCATCGGCACAAGAGCGTGCGGATGTGCGTGCCCACCGCGGCTTGCTCGCGATGACAAAACGATAGTGTTGGTAGCAACGCGACGTATTGATTTTGTGGTACAATACGGTAACTGCGAGGTGGAGCCGTTGCAGCTCCAGTACGACTGTCATACCGCCATATTTGTTTCCCCTCGGCAGACCAGACGAGACTGCGGAAAGTGAATTTTCTGCGGTTTACACCGGAACGGCAAATCGTCCCACCATTGCGTAAGTACAGATTGAAGATCCGGACGCAACCCCGCGTAGTTCAGCGCGCGTTCTCCGACCGTTCTCACCCCGCAAGGAGCGCGGACTCCAAGAGCGATAGCATCCCCTCAGCGAGCAGGTGGCGAATCCGCGCACGACGAAACCCCACGTAAACAACGCGTGGCAAGTACTTGACAGGCGATTGTTTCACGGCGAAACTACTCCCGCAACTTTCTGCAAGGTGCATCCGAGCTCCGCGTACGTACTTGACGCGTGTCACCGTTCGCCGTTTGATCGGCTATCGCGTGTCGCGCGAATCCGCAATGCTATTGCCGGCTGATCAATGAGAGGAGCAAAAAAGCAACAAGCCTTCGTCTTGTATCTTCGATGATTTTGGAGAATTGTCGGCGATCTGAATCACCGTAGAGATTTGTGAGTCATTATAATTTCATTGAGAGGGTGGTTCGAAATACAGTATATGAATAATTTCAGTGACGTGTAGGTATCTTTAGTGATTCACGCGTCTGTCAAACAAGAAATGACGCAACGCGTGGGAAGAAGCTATTATTAAGGTTTCCCATAAATGTTTCTCTAAATGTATCTTTCCGCACGAGATTAAAATAGTATCAGCATCAAATGAAAATTGCAATTGCAGAGTAGACTGCTCCATTTAATCTGTTTGTCGTAATTACGCCTGTGTTACAGCAAACAATACGTTTTCTTTTCTGTTTCATTAATTGAAATCTTTTTTTTCTTGTACGTCAGAAGAAGTTGTAAATTATAAAAGAATGGAATTAATTGAGAATGGTCAGGTCTAGGCGTATTGTCAATCATAGCCCGATCGATCATTCATTCTTGGTTACAACACGTGTCAATCACGCGTTCGTTTAAATGTTTGATCAAACAAAAAACGAAATACGTTCTTTTCCTCAATATAGCTACAATATTTGTTTAAATACAAAGTATCTATTTTTTATATAGTTGTTATATTTCAAAGAAGGAAGAAAGCTTAAACAAATACATATGACATTACTCTTTCCGATATTATCTTAAGTATAAAATAATTTTATCATAATATATGTTTATATTATTGTCTTATTACTACTTTATTTTATTGCGTGACAAAACGTGCGATAAGTCATGTATCATGCGGGGTTGTGGCATTAGCTGTGAGTATTATAGATTGGTATCTATAGCCTTTATAACAAGATGTAAAACATGTCCTAACATTGGTATAGATGGAATATTATCGAGTGATAAAGGTGACACGTCTATATTGGTCCACCGATAGATTGAGAATACATACGGAAATATATTCGCGTTGCGAAAGGTCTTTGCGCTGAATAATTTAAAATCAGGTGATCGATTCTCAGGTGAACCGCAGAGAGACGCAACAAACTCTATTTCAGTCGATCTCATTTAAGATTCGATCGAGCAACAACAATTACGCCGCATAATATTGATATGTATTTTCTCTAATGTGTTACGCATCTGGAATTATTTATTTATCAACTTGTAAGTTTCTACGTATAAAAAAGTAATAACAGAGAATTACTATTTAACAAACGCACACACATGGCCCACAATATTATTTATTTAAATACTCTTGGAAATTATTATAGATTTAATCTCTAGAAAAATTTTCGCTTGTCTCTGTTCTTCTTTATCAATATATACATCTTCAATTTAATTATGATACACGAATCAGTTTGTAGATTCCATCTTGCTGTATGAAAAGTATAAAATGTAAGGCAATTATTAAAGAAATCGCGCGTGTTTTCCTGTGCCGATCGATATGAAAAATTGATGTTGACACGATTCTAGTTGCGTGATTCTGTGCGAATGATACGAGAGTCCAACGCGTGTTATACATTGGAGTTGTATTGTACAGTGTTATTATACAGTGGAAAACCGTATAAAACGGAGGCGCCACACCGTCTAAGCCTGGCGCTCGATAAAATACGAACACCGTAAGCTTCGTTTTTGTTACACTCTTTCGCTCGCGTTATGTCAGCATTTTCTCTCTTCTCTCGTTCTCGTCTTTTTCTATGGTTAAACTACCACATGTTGCAAAGGTCGTTAACAAAACTGTGTCACAATATCACGGCAGATTCATTTTGTGTGATGAAGAAAAGGAAAGAATTGATTCTTATAATTGAAAAAGATTCTGCATAAAAATTCCGCTAAACACAATTTAATAATTACATTGAAGCACATTCCTACTAAACAAAGTAACGTATTATATTTATAACATTTATATTGTTGATTGGAAAATTATAATTCGTATAATGTTACTATTTGTATTTATCAAGATATTTAAGATCATCGAAAGATCAGATAAGTCTAGCTTATGAAATTTTTGTAAAAAATTTAGATAGAGAATTACATATTGTACATTTACGATTGCGAGAGATAAAATATTTTATATGTTCTTGGAAAAAACATATATGCTTCGATATTAGAAAAGACACATAAAACTTTACGACTGACATACCAGTTATTTTTCAAAACGATCGCCGGAATTTGTCTTCAGTATTGATCTACGAAATGTAAAATATCAATATAAATAACGATCATGTATTAGTTTCGGTTTTCGTTTTAGATTTCAATTGCGAAAAGAAAACAAAGCCGAACTTACACCGCGCTAGGTATTGTCGATCATTTTAATGGAAACAAATGGTTGTCGACCTAGTTTCGCCTAGACTTCTTAGGAATTCCTTGCATAGAGGCCTATCACCCGCAATCAGTGACGTAGTAAGGCGAGAGGGGTGATCCGTCCTGAACACCGTCTTAGCAAAAGCGCCAATTCAGCAGTACATATATTTCCTCGTTACAGAAATGAAAGACTTATTTGTAATGGAATACAAAAGGCCATAAATTATCTTGATTGCTGGGGCAAAAAACAAAATAGGTGTAATTAATTAAAGCGGTGGAATTATTAGCTTTTACAGCTAACTTTTTTGCTATAACAGGGATAAATTTCTGTTATCGCGAGAAATTTTGTTGCTTATAAAAGGAAAGTATACAAGATGGATACTAAGTATTTAAAAAAATTTTAAAGGACAATTTCTCACATCAATTCAAGATAAAAACTTTATTATATGTGATGTATTCAAAATAGTTTAGTTTCAAAGATAAGTATTAAAGTTAAAAGAAAAATTTCGTTTTCTCTACAAATTTTAGAAACCAATTTTGGGTTATTTTGATAAAATTTTTTTGTATGTTTCTGGAATATACATTAAAATAATTTGGTTTGCAAAATTTTTGAAAAAATAAAATTTTTCCTTTAACGTTCGTTATACTTAATTTATGATACTAGATATTTTTTTCTAATCTAATGCTAATATAGTAGTTAAAATAAAAAGATTATTATTATACCTCCTTAATATGCTTTTTTCTTGTCCGCGCGTTAATCGTCTCATTAAAAAATTGATTTATTTAAAGTTTTTAGTTGATTCAAAATTTAGACTTTGCTGTCCATTTTTGATATGTCAAAATTGCAAGTACTGGTATGTAAGAGAGAAAGGAAAGGAAACGGGCGTTATCTTCTCTTACTACGCCACTGTTTGCAGCGCATATACATATAATCCACATTAGATGAATGCAGCTGGAAATTATTCCGCTTCGTACTTGGACACTGTTCTAACCTACTTTATTCTCAGCAGCGATTTTATTATGGTTCTTCATGGCAAGCCTTAACTACTTTAAAGTTTCCTTAGAAAATCTTTACATAACTCGCATCATTACTAGCTCAGGTTTTAACTTTAAATGAAAGTTTTTAAACAATGCTACTGAATTCAATGTAAGAACTTTTATGCAAACCATGTAAATTTTGAATTTAAAAAAATAGGGAGGTATAACAAAAAATGTCCCACTAAAGAAATTCTGACGTTCTCCAGGTCGTATTGTCGTCTGATGACTCGCAAAAGATTTCGAAAAATTGCGTCTAGGTGGTCCGAATTGATCGGTACCCGCCATCTCTGGAGACCATTCTGCATCATCTTTCCTTAAACGTCTTCGTAGTATACATGACGTCAATTGCGGTAACGCGCACGGTATCGTTGCAGTCCGACGACGCGCAGCCGCGCGGCACCGCGATCAATGTGCGTCTTCGCGCGAGGGTGCTGTCGGCGCACATTACACGAGGACCAGGACAGAACATGCGCGCGGGTAGACTCGTCCTGCGGTAAAAAGGAAAGAGACTTTTAAGCGCGTGGAAACCTCTGACGTGGAATGCCGATGATGCAAACGCAAACTCGTACTTCTGCGTGAAGCGGGATTCGATGAATTCGCGATATTGCGAAAAGTATAACGTAAAGGTAGAAGGCCGAATCGTGTTTCAGTTTCAACGCCGCGTCGTGTTTGTGATGTGGTACGGAATGTTGCGACGAACGGTCCTCGCGACGAGATGTAGTGCAGCAATATTAATCGCTTAATTTTTAGTGAAACGCTCGAGAATCTAATAGAACTGTTTTTGTTAAAATAACTATCGCGTTTTCCATTCAGCAACGAGTGTCGTGGAACTTATCGATAAGAGTGCAATTTTGACTTACATAATAAGTCATGCAGTAACAATGATATGGACAATTTGAAGCTTTTGGCATATCTTATCAGGATGTTAGAGAACTCAAGAGTGATCTCTTTCTTTTACAAATACTGACAAGATTGTTGATGAAAAATACGGAAAACCTTCGATTAATTTATGGACTCTAAACAATTGTTAAATCATTGTCGAGTCTTCTCTAATCTATTCAAGTGAATATAAATAACGCGTTTATCTAACAAACACCAGTTACGCCTTTAACCACGTAAGATGAACAAGTGTACGTAGACAATCGATTGGCGAGCGATTAATTTAATCGGAGCAAGATGCCGAAGCCAGTTCCGGTGGAGAACCTGGTGATACCACCGCAGGATGGCCGCATCTGCGGCACGATCTGCATCTGTCAAATGACTATGGTGCTATCCTCGGTCGCGTTGGTGTATCTGACGGTCGCGATCTACATGCCCAGTGGACGGGCGTTCCAATCGGGCATCAGCGAAGTGCCCGTGATGTGCACAACAATTCGAGCGGTGAACGCTGACAATTGTGAGTGGGGTAGTTGTGGCGAATGGTGTCTGTCCAAGACCTCCGGGCCTTGTGTGCAGATTCACGTGAATCTCCGCAGAAACGGATCCACGATTCTACTAGCGAACTGTACAAACACAACGAATAAGACTTGTTACGGTATCGATCAGGAGAACGCGAAGAAGTCAAAGTGCATCGCGGACGAGTGTCGCAATCTGACCGGTACATTCAACTGTTCCTCGGGCATCTGCATCAACATCACCGATGCCTTCGAGTGCATGTTCCACGACACGGATCCGCCCTTGAAGTGTTCAGGTCGTCGTGGCAAGATCACCTGTATCGACATAGACGGCCTTTTCAATTGTAATCGCGGCACCTGCGAGCGCATACGCACCCCGTACAATTGCGATCGCAGGTGCGTCGATATTCCAACTAGAAATAAGAATATGATCCTTCTCAGCGGCGACAAAGTGTACTTGAGCCAGTGCGAACGAGCTATAGACGTGGCAACCAATCGAGAGATATGGCACGAAGATCGTGGTGACATCATGATGGCCTCCTGCTACGGGATTTTTAATTCCACGTTGGGCGTGGAGGCGGTGGATTGTATCAACGGTTCCGTGCTAGAGAAAGATCTGCTAACCGATCTGACGAATTTCACGTACTTGTCCTACTTAAATATATTCGCCACGAAACCGCTGGACAACGACAAGCTAGTCGCACCGCCGGAGCAGAGCCTGATCATCGCCAACGAGAGTAAATTGTTGATCAACCTCGAGGGATGCGTGAACACGCTTCGGGATGAGTGCAAAGAATTCCTTCACGAGTACGGGAAGGACGGGTCCGATCATAACGCGCGTGCTAGATTCCCGTGTTACTACGCCGAAGATAACACGGGCGTTGTCGTGTCACGGTTCAATCTAGAAACAACTTATAAAGAGTTCTTGATTGCGCTGTTGCTGCCGAGTATTCTGTTTGTCGTCAGCTGTCTGACTCTGATCTTCTGTCAGAGGACAGTCGTCGTCGGGGACGACGCTAAAATGAGGTTCAAGGGCACGCCCGGCACGCTGGTCTCGATAGAGAGAAGCGCGTCGGGCAACTTAGGGGATGCTGGCGGAGGAGACTCCGTTATGGCGCTCTGAGATCCGTCACGTAAGACATGTTTTCGGCAGAAAATAGTTGCGTTCTAAGGCATGGTGTTATAATTAGTTACATCGCCTTCTAATCAGCTCTTTTACATTACAAAAGGTGTTTTATTCGATTCCTCTTGTCTTGTATACTTTTTAATATTTTTTTTTATAAATTAATTTTATCTAATTTTCATCCGACTCTTCGATAATACAATCATCCACACAAAATCATACCTCCTTCTCTTTTCTTTTCTTTTTTCTCTCATTAGATAGAAGTTAATCATTTTGCGCGATCGTTGTAGTAATAATAACTTTTATAATTGTTTAGTAACTATTATAACTTTTATAATAATTCTTGTCATTGTGCAAATTTCTTAGTTTATAAATCTAAACCATTTTTAAATGGCATGGCATGAAGATACTGTAATTTTAATAAAATCAGATCTAAAGTAATATATGTGAATTGAATTATTTTTCCAATGTGCTCATTACTCTCTCTAAAATATTTTCTTGTTATCTTTCCATCAAGGAAAGATAACACGAGCTTTGGATATGTGTAGAGTTGTAGAGTATACATATATATACATATCAGTGTAAGAAATACATTTTTTCTGGATACAAATGTTACAGGGATTAAAACAGCAAATGCGCATTTAACATTCATGTATGCAAAACGTTTAATTTTAAATGTATGTGTTGTATCATTTGTCATCTATCATAATAAAAAAGTATGTATATATTTTCAGTTTTGATTAAATTTTTGTTTGTAAATAAACTAATATCAGCGATTGTGTTAGTGTGTGTATAATGATATAAGAATAAATTTAATCCTTTAGCGGCATTATACATATATATGTATATTATATTATTCAAAAAACTTTTTAAAATTAATTCTTCTAAAAAATCTTGTAAGTGACGAGTCTATTGATGTCTCAATTTATCGACGTATAGCTCTTTTGGCAGTAAGAGGCATTGTAATACTTTCAAAGGCTTTCACGGATATCATCTTCAAAGATACCAGAAAGTTTGCAGGTATTGCCGTGTTTTTATACATTGCTAATGCCAACGTTTCACACACACACACACATACACACACCACACACACACACACACACACACACACACACACACACACACACACACACACACACACACACACACACACACACACACACACACACACACACACACACACACATATGTAGAGCGCTCCTCGTCCTGATAAAGTGAACAGCAAGATTTACGAAACGTTGGCATTAGCAATTGATAAAAATATGGCGATAACCCGTAAACATTCTGGTATCTTTGAAGAAGTATTACAGGGCGAGTTTTTTAATTTATCGATTGATCAATTATGATATTTCCAACGTTCAATGCGCTACACTTTTTTCTGTATCCTCAATTCTTAAGTGTAATTGAACTGCATAGATTCCAAATTTTGCAATACATTCATACACATCTATGATCGGAGTGTGAATGTTGCAAATATGCAACACTCGCTGTTAGAGGATTAATTTGTTCAGAAATGCTGTCGTATTGAAGATGTGTTTGTTTCAGGCTTGAGAGATACGACGTAATATTATATTCCCTTATTTTACAATCCGCAGATTAAAAACTTGGTCGACATTATTACGATTGAGAATACTGAATGGAATTTGAACAAATGTTTTTTATTTGACTACTTTAGAAGAATATTTTTAAATAAACAATATTCAAATCTAAAGACCGTCAATGTACGAACGTAGCTAATACGAATACGAAGCCTATAAGAGCATAGTTTGGATCTTTAATTGCTTATATATAATTTCGCGTGAATTTATATACTAATATTTTTAAATAACTTTAAATAAATATATCATACAATTAAATCTGCATTAGAATAAATGTATAAGAGACTATTATTTATCTTGATCTAGTCTACAAAGCCAAAGCTCATTAAATTCGAAAAGAAAAATCCGCGAGCTGTTTACTGATAGACAATTATAATCACTTTTATTAATGTTGCAATATAGATTTTAATGTTATGTTAACAGGCATTCCCCTCCTGGAGGAGAGTCCGGCTCGTCAGTCGATATTCTCCCTGCGCGGGCATTACTGAGGTGTGGGGAGGGGGGGAACGCGTGATAAAAATTCTCATCTTGCAATTTAATAAAACAAAAAACGCAACACGTACACATTCCCGCAAAAGTACCAAGAAACCGAAGCGAAAAAAGGTAGTCAGACAACAAAGAGATCAAGAAGAATTTATCTACTCGCACTGCCTGCACTAAATATTTGAAAAATCGTACACGCATGCTTATGTGACACGAGAAGATGTTGTCACGAACGTATATTACTGCACGATTCTCTCGTTCAGAAGGAAATAACGGTTCAAGAAAGAAGATTTACTCGATTTTGGCGTTTTACGCACGTGACATTCGTAGCTTTTAAGAGGTTCCCCTTTTCTGATTGATTTGCCGCGACCAATAGCTAAAGTTTAACAGCCAAGAGGCGCGCCTTGCCGATGGATGATTGACTCGAGACGAGTTCTGAAGCCTTGCTTATTTAACTACTACATTATAATCGCCAGAACTGCGAACGACAACGTGAACAATCTAAAAATATCGACAAAAGTCGGCCTACTCGAAGATCTTTATCTCAAGAAGCTTCATGTATTCAAGTTTTCTACCCATAAGTCCTATTTACAGCTAAAAAGTTGATTCTTGAATAATTGTTATGTGATTATCTTCGTGTTATATCTTGCCCAATTTTATAAGATTTTAGATTAATTCTTAAATAAATCAAATTATTTTTATCAAGATTGCTTAATCAGCCTGCGTTATAGATATAATATTTCGCTCCTCGTTCGTGGAAAATTATTTCTTCTCCCGCTGCAGCCATCGAACAAGAAGGAGAGAATTTTCAGTGTGAATCGAGATGTTGTAAGTGGACCATAAGCACGTTTTTTTCGGACGAGCTCTGAATCGCGGCCACGCAAATCGTGGCTGTACATACGTATCTTTTGAGAAACTTTTAAGTAAATCACGAGTAGGGTCCTCGTGACCCACAAAAAGCCGTCATCATTGATTCTGACGAATCGACGGTGATAATGGGCGTCCAGGTGGAGGAGTCCAAGATCGGCGCCATGATCGAGAAGGCCAAGTTTTACACATCGGTCTGCATGGGCACTACAGCAATCCTTGCGGTTTTCGCCTTCCTGTTTTTGATCCCGTTTGTCGTCGAGCCGGCGATAACCACCATCCTGGCGGATTTCTCGCCGCATGCTGTCGCCTGCGTCACGACGGAGCACGTGTACGCGGAGGGATTGAAGAACTGTTCGTGGGCGAGCTGCAGAGAAGGTGACTCCTCGATCCCTTTTATTATATATTCGCGTTTCACACGTGTAACCGAATGTAATCGATCATATATATATCATTGTCTAGGTTGTACCAGCGCTGCGCTTCGTTGTCATCAAATCAAAGTCAACTACACCAGACTCCCGTATGAGGAATTCACAGCGAAGCCATTGGGTTCAGTACCATGGGACGTCACCGATACCAAGTTCTTTGTGAACACTGAAGGATGCGGCTATCCGCCCACAGTTAACTGTTCTATTTTCGCCAAGAAATACGCCTATGCAAATATGGGGAAGATATTTCCCTGTTATTACAGTAGAACACATCCGGAGATAGTTGTCGCAAGGTACGATCAGTGAGATGTATGTATGAATTTATCAATCCTTAATGCAAAACATAGTGCCCTGTATGTTTCTCGTATAAAAAGGGGCTCCTTTAAGTATACTATCACGAAACTAATTATTATATAATATCGATTTCTTCAAACTGTTACGGGTACTAAAAATTGTGGTACTGATAGTTACACAATTAATCGTCCAAATATAAATATAAATACTGAACAATGCCGTAATGCTACAATTTTTAATCGGGACACAAGTTTGAAGAAATCATTGATAATATCGTAATATCAATTAGCTTCATGACTGTGCTTTTATTTAAAAAAAAAAAAAGAAACCATATATTTGGTTTGCACAATCGCTAATTTCTTATTAGTAAAGAGCATAGCTTTACTATCATGTGTTTGCAGGTATTCATGGGATGAGAATCTGAGGCATTTGGTGTTGGCCTTGATCGTGCCCATAGTACTGTTCGCTACGACGCTCGGTGTGTTGTGCTACTGGTATTGTCCACCGATCAACAAGACCTGTGGCGGATCGAGTCGCAATCTCATGGACAAGTATGCTAGAAAGGAAGAGTAAGTGTATGTATGCAGTGTCCGGTACGGGCTAGCAGAAATTTTATTCTACGGAATTACTTTGAAGTCACCATACGATCGCTACGATTGTCTATGTCGAGAAAAATACTCGATAATTGTAAATGAAAGATCGAGCGTTGATAAATTCGTTTTTTAAAATTATGTCACACACATTTTCTTTGAATTTTTAGCTTTTAGACATTATATGATTCGCAGAATTTCGCAATTATCAAAGTAATTCCTCCATTCATCTTGTAATTTTTATATTCTTCTTTTCATGTCTGTAATTGAGTGACTTTTTTTACTCTTACAGCATCTTGGCAGAGGACGAATTCGAGGAAGACGAAGAGGAATACTGACTGCTACCAAGGGCTCACCCCCCGGCACGGGAGTGATCCCAGTAAAATCATATCCGAATGGCTCCAGCGTACTTTACTTTCTAAGTTTAAGCGATCGAGCAATACCACTTAGAAAAATTAACGAAGGGTGAGGAAATGGATCTCGTTGTTATCGATTTTTATCGAATTTACTCAGAAAAAGTCTTAGAGTGCTTAAACGCTACATCCGATCTTTTTATCCTCTTAATTCGACTCGTGCTTTCAATTAAATAAAACATTCTTAGGTTCATATGGTACAAAAATATTTCTCTCTTTCTGTGTCTTCTTCTTGATATTTCAATCGCACCGAGATTAGTTATATATATGCACTTATTCGAAAGAAATGTAATGTCAAACTTATTTGACGATTCAACAATCGGAAGAATTGTTTGCGCAAAGTATTTATATCTTAAATTTATGATGTCAAGTGAGCCATGAATATGAAAACTCGAACTTTTGAATTATCTATCAGTATTCCATGCGAGTTTTGAGAGAATATGGGTCGAAACATGCGGCAATGTCAGAAAATAATATTACGCATTAACGCGAAACCGCAGTGACACATTAACGATTAATTTAATTAATAAATACATTGAATACTAATGCGATACGTTGAGGCTTGCTAAATTATTCATTAGTGTAGTTGCGCATTTTAAAATCTTGTAGAAATTAATTACGAAAATAATTTCAAATGAAGTATAGTTACGAAATGATAACGATGAATTTCCGTGTGTTTCGAGCTCAATCGTGATAAAGGCGCGCCTTCCTACTTACGTGATAAAAGTTGAACCAGTACGATAGTTTTTAAACGGCACAGAGATTAGGTTTTGCAGCAGCATCGGGTTTAGATTAAGCTACGTAGCCGTGAATTTACGACTGAAGTCACATAAGCTGCCCTTGTGACGATAAGTCGATAGTCAAATATCGATCAAAGCAGTACGAGCCCGTGGTTCGACGCTAAGTGCAATATATGTATCTTCACTCTTCATCGAGCTGAAGAAATAAATTCCAATGCGGACTCCTATTAGGCTAATCGCGTTACTCGTTACACTAAATTACGTGATTTTTTAAAACTGTTAATGTTTTAATCGCCCTTCATGCCTGATCCTATTGTGATTTTTTTTCTAATTGTAAGTAGATCGAGCAATGGCTGCTTTCGCGTATACTTTTAAATTCTCTCCGATGTAGCGTTATATAAGAAAAGATTTTTACCTCGTAAAAGTAGGATAAAATTAATAATTAAAAAATTTTAATTAAAAATGAGATTATGTACTTTCTGAAGAAACCCTATCAGAAAAGCGATCTAGGAGGTGTATTGCAAGTATTGAAAAGAGTACAAAGGCAATGTATTGAGTGGAAATTGTGAAAGTGCTTTATGGAGAAGAGAAGTGGAGCAAGTGACGCGGTTTGCTTTTAAAATCCGCTTCCGCACCAAGTAACATAGGTTAAGACTAGGCTGTAAGTTATAAGCCTGTGAATATTACCGATCATAATTCTATTCGAAATCGATATAAGAGTTGTTACGAATTTTGTATGCGGACGCAAGTCACGTCGTGGATTCTATAGAGAGACAAAGAGAAAATATATTATATAAATATACGAGTATGTTAAACGCATAAAACGCACGTGGACGCTGGTACGCATTGTGCGCATAGTTTATAGGCATAGATATAATGATATACTTTTAAGTTGAATTTTTTGCAGGGACATGCGAACTACATTCCGTAAGCTACGAAACGACATTGTTTACCATTATAAATGCTCGCTCAACAATAGCATTTATTCCGTCAAACGTAATTGTTAAGTTTTACAAATAAATTAATGCAGATAATAATTTATTGGTAATTTTAATCAAGGATGCCTCTAAAATAAAACAGAAAACGTTCCAAATTCTTGGTATAGGGAATTTATAAAATAATGTTCGAATATATTAAATAATTTAAATATTTGCTATAACTGCAGTATATTAATTAGTTTATATTTCTCGTTTTTGTCGATGATTGAGTTTTGCGTTGTAATTATAATATACTTGAAAAAATGCATAAAATGATTTCAAATATTAAATAATTTAATTATTTGAAACAAATTACAGTATAAATGAAAAAAATGTTATTATAATATTAATTATTTATGTGTATATTACTTAAACTCGTTTTTATTAATTGATGACTGAATTTTGCATTTTATAATTACATGAAGATACATTTGACAAAACTGGTTAAAATAACGTTTGTTTCGAAGCATATGGAAACCATATCGTAATCCTTTACATCTAGTATGGTTGTGAATCCTTACTCGGCCTTATTTTAGGTGTCTAAAATGGAAGAACTCCCATGTGGTAGCAACTTCTCATAGACCCTATGTGCTGGCACTCATTCCCCACTTGAAGCTTGCTAGTATACTTTCCATTACGATCGCTCGCTCGATCGTCTTTGAATCACGAACATTTGTCGAATTCATCTTGTGATTAACTATACACGATTTCGTCCGACTCGATTCTTTCTCGCTGCTATTTTTACCAGACAAATTGGATGTATTTTAAATGACAATGCTCTCTAAACTTTAGTTACAGTAATTTACAGTAATGCAATATTTAAAAATAATCAAAATTAGGAATCGGATAAGTATAAATTTGAAACACCATTAAAGCATCGAATTATAAATGGAGAGGTTCCTGCTTCTCTAGCATTCTTTATCGCGATAACATTTGCTCAAGACGCTCATATTTAACGAAACCATGGCGCAAACTGAAATTTGCGTACGCTTTCTAAGCCGCAAAAGTCGCATCTAGTTCCCCATTAAGTCATCGCAAAATTTTCATCTCCTTCGGTTAGAATTAAAACTCTTATGTGATATTAAAAAAGCTTTCAAGCGTATAACACCAAGAAAGCTCTACGCGGACAATCTAGGAGCGGTGTAACTCGCGTATAGGTACAATTTTCGCATCACGTATCGGTTCTAGTGCCAATTGAATTCTCTAGCTCGACTAGCCGGTCGTAATCGTTGTAGGCAGCATACTTAGAGCATCGATCGCGAGAGAAGATATTTATATACATATATTAGAAACTAGGGATCTCAAGCGAATGACTTTTCGTTCAGTTATAGAAAGTGTGAGTTTGTTTTGTAAAAGAGAGTATGAGATCTTTAGAATTTACTTAATCTTCTAATAGTCATAATTTATCCAATTTTATAGATAACTTTTCAATCTAGTTTTGTTTCATACAGAAATTATAAGACTTAGATAATAATGTTTAGCACAACATAAAAGAAAAAATTATAATACACGTAAAAGTATTTCGCGTAAACAGTACGTATATTTAATCTCTTTAAAAAGTTAACTCGAAAGTACATTACTCAAGAAAAAAAATATAAGATACAAATATTCTCTTGAGATCTCTCTTTAGATAGGTGAACAAATTTTAGTATAAATTCAAATGATTTATACGCAAGAGTGATGTAGAGTAAATAACTTTAAGCAATTTTAACTGACAAATGAGGAATCTAATGAAGCACGAATTGAGAATAAACGAGGTATTGCGCGAATTCTATTTCCACACGATTTAGCTATCATACTCGATCGAAAAATCAGCAGTACTGTTTGTCTTTAACAAACGATAATTATTCGATAGTTATCTTCACACGTTGTATGCCCTCGTAATGTTACTTGGCTACTTAATAATATTCACATTTACTATAGCCAGATATTTATCATGCTATTTGATTTAGTTTTCTCTTTTTCTCGCCTCTTTACCTATATATAAAAACAGTCTATAATATAAATAAAGAAATACTCTTCGAGACGCTTCCTTTCTCTCTACTCGAAAGTTTTCAACTCGTTCACTGCTTCTTACATAAATCATAAATATTGTACATAATATATTCATACGGTGTGTATATACAATATACGTATAAATTACATACTCGCTCTGCGATATAAACGGACTATTGTATATAAGAGATTGTACGAGTTCGTTTAAAATATATAAAAAGAACGTTTTCTGTTAATTCTCGATACATTATTTCTTTTCCCAGCTTCACAATTCCGACACAATTCTCTAAATACCTTGAATAAATTTTTAATTTAGGTAAATTAATAAAAATAATAATTTATATGTGAAATAAATTCAATAAAAAAAAAAAAATGTAGAAAATAAGTTTTATATTTAACAGTTCATAGATATCCCATCATTTTCTTAATATTTTTAAAAGTTGTAACCTTACAAAGTGAACATTTATGATCTATAATATTTTTTTATCTACCACTGAGGGATAATAAAATTCAGACGCGTTGCATCTATCGAACTTCAAAACTACAGTATTACATAAAAAATCTATCTTGACATGTATTATGCGAAGATTACATAGCATTAAACGAAGACGTTTGACCTTTTGCTTTGAAGGTCGTAGAAATGTTAATCCAGCGCAACTAACATTCCGTCCTTCTGATATCGAGGGGATGAATCTAAATCGATAAAACAGATATCAACTGACTACGCGTTTCATGAAACAATTCTACTTATATAATTTATAATGTAAACGATGAGAGAAAAATTTTACATTCTATAACTCAAAATTGCTTGCATATTTTATATTGTTAAATTCTTCATAAGTATAATTGCGATTATAAAGCAAAGATAATGAATTTAATTGACACTGGAATCGATATTATTTTAATTTTCGTAAGTATCAATTAAATATAAATGATTAAAGTACAATATTATAATATTTACATAATTGTTAATTCATCGGGTTAATAAAAAAAAATATATTATTTTTTTCTGATTTTGAAATCAGGAACTTATATAATTTTAAAAGAATTTTAAAATAATAAGTTAAATGCCGAATATTATCCACAAATGTTTGCATCTAAAAATATACTAAATCATTTAAAAAGATAATTGTGAAGGAAAATAAATTTTTCTTCAATATTTAAAAAATAAATAGTAATAATTTATAAATTCGCAAAAGAGATAATTGTTCTCTGTTGCGCTTTTTATAACATTTATAATTAGCAAGATCGCGACGTTTCAAAAACTTTATAATTCACTCTCACAATCAAGGATAAGATAAGTTTATGAACCGTGGGTCGTTTCACTCAGGCATTTCATGGATAGAAGAAAATTTCACCCCCATAAAAGCGTGATATACTACGGCGCAAGCTCCGTGCGAGAGAACTCGCGGGTTGCACGGTTGGACTGGCAGACTTGTTTTCAAACAGTCGTCGGAGTTAGTCGGTTGCATGGCTATCTCTCGTCTGTTCGCGTGTTCGCGAATCTCTTCGTCGGGATGAAAAGATTGTGTCGATATGATAATAATTTTGCAAATTGCGGATAAAAATGATCGTGAGATTATTATTCGACATTGATAATTTAACGAAGGACGCGTACCGATCGCGTATATGTGTGAAATTAATTCTCGTGATTAAATAATTTTCTTCGTAAGTTTCTTCGTAATCAAATGTCACTTGTGCAAATATAATTCGTAATAAAATCCAAATTTAAAAGTAAAGTATGAAATGGGAATAATAAAAATGATGAAAGTGATTGCATCAATAGTGAATCGCAAACGAGATGTAAAGAAGCTACAGCTCTTTCGATTATAATCCGAAAAATTTATATCAAAATTTTGGAATGTAAGAAATTTTTTAGAAAGTTTTACGAAAACTCGCTATAATAAGGAATACAATTGTCATATTATGAAGATTTCAACGTTTGCAAAATATAAATCGTCGAACTTCTGCAATTATTTTCTTTTCGAAGAAAGCGCAGTTATTTACATTAGCTGCTTTAAATTCGGTGATCGAACGAAAAAAATTCATCTAAAAGAGTACTTGATGCCCATGAAAAGTTGAGACACGCAATCAGCTTAAAAGTAAAGCGGCTTCGATTTTATCGGAAACTCGCTTCAAACAAGTAGTAAATCTCGCTTTAGTCAGACGACGAATATCGAGAATATAAAGAATATTCTGTAGTTGTAATTTTTTCGAAGGGAACTCAGATTGATGATATATAATCCTGCAATCGTTTTTCTCGCTGTGTCCATACTAGTTTAAATAAAGAAAAAGGTAAAAAGTTTACTACAAATTTTATATAGGAGAAAGGAAATGGAACATAATGAAATTATGCGTGCAATTAAAAGACGATCAACAGAAACAGATAGCACGTTTTATGGCACTAACGTTTCAAGGATGAGAATCCCAAAGGTATTATAGGCAAGATAATCGCTTATTCCAAGGTTATACTTGCAAGTGGAACAACCATTAGAGATTTCGTCGTGGGTGTCCCTCAGAAAAAAGTCACTCTAACATCAACATCGATTCTTCTATAAAAAGCGCAAGAGTGTACTATTTCCTATTTTCTGTTTTAATAATAACATATTGACATTGCCTTTTAAATATACAATGAAAGAAAAATTTCTATGATAGAGACTTTTGCGTGACTAAAAGGTTGATTTAAAATTTATCAATGTGCGCCAGGTTGTTCATTGTAAAACGGCCTTTTAATTTTAAATCATATGCCAGCAAAGTTATGAAGGACAACAAATTTTAACAACGTCACTTCCGACGGTGACACACAAATTCCGGATCAATAACGCATTTTTTGTACAGTTATTTAAGCACCCGCTTGGTAGTGTCGTGATAATGGGATTATACTAGCGTCCAATTCTACACTGTTCTATGTAGAGCATCCATTCGCAACTACGCGGCTAATGAAGTTAACACGTGGTAATTGCCCTAAGTGCATCGGACAGGTCGAATGCTTCTAGCAAAAGAACGGTAGGGAAAGGTCCGCGCAAACACAGGAGGAGACTTCTTTGTTATTACACGTTATGCGATAGAGATCGACAAACGACCGATATCATCACAAATTAAATTTTGATCGAGAAATGGGGCAACCTTTGACACGATTCAACGGAAATGTGACTCACGTGTCTAATGAGTCACTCGCGTGAGACACGCTTAAAGCTTACTACGAATCTTCGGTACTGTTGAATTGTTAATGTCAATCGAAACTAATAAAACTTCTAAGAAGAAAGGAAAAAGAAGGAAGAAAGAAAGAAGAAAGGACGAGCTATTCGTAGGATTTGAAGTAAGCCGATTAATTTTTTATGAACGCTTTTTCATCCGCTAATTTCCATCGCTCGAGAAAACAAAAGATTTGAGAGCCAGGATCATCTCGTACTTTTTGACGAAATGACATGACGTGCGTCACGACGCGTGTCGTGCTCATAAGAGAATGGTAGTAGCTATAGCGAAATCGTCTAATCGATGGAAGTCGTGACACATACACCTACATACACGCATTTGTCGACCGACTTTGCAAACTTCTACTTTTCGAACAGAAATGACTGAAACAAAAAGATTCACAACCAAATATTTTGCCTGCACGCGTGTGCGTTTCAACAGATATCACGAAAGAGTAAAAATGGAGCTGTTGCGAACCATCGATTCTTAGCGCGAAGCAAGTGCGGTCCGTTGATCTCTTGATTTGTTTTTTTTCTTCGTGTGAGTGCGATTAAACTTTTACGAAGCTGCTCGCTCTAATGGGAAATATCGACATAAAATCGCCATTTTTTGGGTCACATATTCCGAGAGAGGCAGTAAACATAATACAATATTTACAGGACTATTTGATGTGAAAATGAATGATCACATTCGGACAGTATTAATTTTCGTGCTGAAATTCAGTATTCTGGATCATACGTTTGTTCATGAGTATATACATTTATGAGCAGCGTGGAATTAAAATACGTGATATCGAAAAATTCGGCGGAAAATTTTAAGGATATATATAGGTGCTACAAAGGATTGTAAAACGTTACGCGATGGGCCGAAAGCAGAAACGTCGCCTAATACCGGAACAGGACCGTAGAATTTGCGGTAGCATTTGCTTCTTCCAGTTCACCTTCGTCATCAGTTGCGTGGCTTTGGTTTATCTCAGCGTAGCAATCTACGCGCCGTCGTACAGGTAAAAAGAAACGACGCATTAAATCTGATTGAATGGAATTAAAAACTAATTTCCGGCATATCTCGATTCCATTTCTTCGAGAGATATCGCTTCCTTACTCTTTAAAAGTGACACACTTAAAAATGTCATTTTCAAGTTATTATCATAAATAAATTAAGTAAATATTATTTTATACTGAGAAAGAAATATAGTCAATATATTAGATATTTATAGTTCGATATTGTCAAATAACATTTATTAAAAGTCAATTAAATATTTATTAAAAGTGAAATAAGGCTGCTTTCCTTTTAGGAAACATAATCGATATGAGTTTTATCTTTATTATTTACTGAATGCTAAGAGACAAAATGTTTGAGTCTCTCCTAAAAGAAAAGCAGCCTAACTTTATAACAAATCGTTAAAATTGTCACAATTAGAAAAGGGTGATTTAAATTTAACAAATAAAAGATGTTATCAAAATTTTTATATGCATTTCATTTTTAAGGATTGTGAAGCAAAAATGACAAAAATAACGTTTAATAATATTAAGAATATATTCTTTCTTCGATATTATTTGATTCATTGACAGTTTTTCTATTAAGTTGAAAAATAGTTTGTTTCTTTTTCCGAAAGACTTAATTTTTTTTTAGTTTGTGTTACTTCTCTGAAGCAAGGGAGCGTTATATTTAATTGTTAGGCGCATATAGGTAATACATTAGTTTCTCTCTATTCAAAGGATATTATCTCTCCCTAAAATCTTCTTGCAAAGGGCTGTGGTATATGTATAACATGTAGCATCATTAAGGAGAAATTATTGACGCTATTCAAGTCAGAAATATTATTCGAGACAAAGCTAAAGGAAAATGCTCGCTGTTTGTTTCTGGTGTAGTCTGAAAAGTGCGTTAACGATGCCAACGTAATTTCAGAGCTTTCCATACTGGCATTGAGCCGGAACCGGTGATGTGCCAAACCGTTAACGCCTCGATGGTGAATAATTGTGGCTGGGCTAGTTGCGGCGAATGGTGTTTGACGAAGTCTAGCGGCTTTTGTCCTCAGTTTCACGCAACCGTGAGACGTAACGGCACTGATGTAATTTTCGAAAATTGTACCAAGTTCAACACAATCGCGTGTCCTCAGGTGCGTAGAACAACGTAACAATACTTAGTGTTACAATAGATCTTTTGCATTGTACTTGAAAATCTAACTTTACTATAGTTTAAATGTGTTACTTAAACATGAACTATTTGGAAAATTCTTGATAAAGTACACATTTACAGTTTTTTCTTAAGTAAGATTTATTCATTGTATATCTTGCCTCAAACATTATTTCAGAATTATTATAGTGATTTCCCATTCGTTATCCGCGTTATGATAATGCCAATATTTAAAAATGGACAAATCTAAAAATTTATTATGAGGAATTTTTGAGTTCACTGAATTCAAATTTCATATCAGAAATTCAAGTTCAAAATGGCAAATCCCATTTAGAGACTTAGTAATCGAAAAAATAAATTTTCGTGAAATTAATGCCTAAACCTCAGAGCAAAATCATAAGGCTCGTAACATGTTCTCGTAAGACTTATAAGAACTTTTAATTGCTTATACCTTTATACAATATTTTTCACAGGCAGCTTTTTACTAACTATCAAATTTACAAGAAATCGTAGATATTTATTAACAATCGTACTTACGATATATATACGCATAAAATTAGAATACTAATCTTACAAGTTTACGAGAATAAGTTACGAGTTTTACGATTCTGCTTAGGATTGATCCATAAGATGTTTTTGAAGTTAAAAAGTAATAATTAGAAAAAATATATGAAGTTTCAAGAACGTACTCTCTAGATTCTTTGGAGTCCCTTTAGAATGTTATTCTAAAGAGTAAAAAGAGTGGCAGAATTTTCAATCTTTTAAAGAGTAGGATTTCACCCTTTAATATAAGATTTTACTTCAAAGAAATTAGAGAATATGAAATAAATTGAAGAAGACGTATACGATATACAAGCGGTGAAACACGAGTATAGTTTCTTGGTTATATTGTAAAATAAGGCGAAAGCTTTTATTTGCGAGTACGTTTTATTTGCAAACAATTACTGGTAGCCGTTTAATGATTAATTTTAGTTATCATTGATTAATTTTAGTATTAAGAGTTCAAAAAAACAAGTATTAACAATAAGAACAAATACAGAAATTATAACATAAAAAATAGAACATTATAGTAGTGCTCTCATTCTGTAAATACAGATTAAAGAATTCAAAATAATTTTTTTGGGGATACTTATACAAATTATATTTAAAATATTATAATGAAAACATAGAGATTTGTACAGAATCTTGCTTAATTTGTTCTTTTTATGAAAAGAAGTAGAAAATAATTGCGTTGAAGAAAAGAGTTTCTCGATTTGTTTATTTAAATATTAATTTCAATCATAATTAATTTAAATGATTAATTTGATTGATCTCTCTCACTCTTTCTTTCTCTCTCTTAAAGAAACATGAAATTTCATTAAAAATTTTAATAAAGAACTGAGAGAGAATACCATTAACGAGTTCAGCATAATTTCTGCAAGTTGGGAATATTTATGGTATAAGATCTAATTTCATGGTCTCACTCAATATTCTCTCGTTAGTAGAACACAGTTACAAGCTCGTATAGTTATCCAATCAACTCAGAAATCTTTAGGAAAGCTTTCAGAGGGAAGACAATAACGAGCTTTTCTCGTATGCTTCGTTGGTTACTTGTCATAATCTTTCCCCCAAAGCTTTTTCCACTTGACGTAGTATGAAAGTTCTTCTAGGATGATGGGGACGTACGTTTACCCTTCGGATTCCGATCACTTTATTTCTCGGTACATTCCGAACCAAGCGTGATCGTAAGTTCCCACACGATCGGATGCTTTCCTGTGGACTTCCATCTCGTGGGAATATTACATTTTTACTGATGCAGCGTAGACTTCAATTCCTTCTCCGTGCTGCCAAACGTCGATGCGGTAAAGATGTTGAGGAAGATTCGTGTTGTATCCGAATAAAATGTAACAAGATACTTGCTGTGTTACTCGTAAAATTATCTTCATCATTAATATTGTAATAGTTCCTTGAATTCATAGCTTTGGTATTCAAGCTCGAAGCTCGTTAAAACTACACTGTTTAGAGATCAATTCTTTAGTCTTCTCCTAACTATCCTTGACAGTAATTTATCGTTAAAGTATAATGTTGACATTATACCAGTTACCTTGGGGCAAGATTATTGGAAACCGAAGAAATGTGAAATATACGTAGCATGATTGATATCAATATTTGTCAACTTTGCAATCTTCACTTGGACTCGAAATAAACGTTGCCTACAATATGTTGAAGATATTTACAAAATATAATCTAATTAAATAATAAAATTTTATTCATAATTCGTATACTAGAAATTTTTGAATTTTTTATAGAAAATATGGTAATCGCACTTCAATTTCCATCTCATCTCACATTCTTATTATCTCTTCTGTATAACGATCCATCAACCAGGCGATATCGATTACAGTTGGGACATTTTCAGCCTGTTGAGAGGGAAAACCTTGTGCAATATTCACGATGAAAAAATGCTATTAAAAAATCCATTGCGTGCGATACGCGCAGCATTAAAACATTATTCATCAGAGAAGTTTTTACAGAAAAAAAACATTCTTCTATCACGATTTGCGAGTAATATTAGTTGCCTTCTCTCATCGTTGGTGATAATTATTTAGCGGATATGTTACGGAAGTATGATGCTAATGAAAATATATATTCTGGAGCGGAAATGTAAACGACATGACGCAAACTTTAACTATCATAATAATGGTACGTTGTCACAAACAACTCACCTATTTAATCCATTTTATCAACAATGATCGCGGATTAGAGAGCTTATATTTGCGGTTATTACATAATCTAAAATCTATATATGAACAGAAGCCGAAAAATTTTGTTATATGTTATAAAATAGTGTAATATGAATACAAATTTCTTTTTCATGAATTGCGTTGCAGTAATACTTTTTGATCAAGTAGCTTTAATTTATTATTATTTGACGTAAACTTGTCCAATACATTATTATTCGGAACGAACATAAACGCAATTAAAATGCGTTAATTACAATTTCTGTCGATTACCGAGAGAAGTAGACAGTCGGAAGATTTTATTGTAAGAAATTAGGTAAAAATACCCCGTATTCATGAACCCAATTTAAAGTAAAAGTCACGAGTTGGGAGGATACGGAGTTATCCCCGTGGGAGTGCCCTATTAATGTGAATATTTAGGCGCACGGCATCGTACTGTATGCCGACCGCTAATGCTTTGCCAACAGGCTCGAAACTTTCTGAAAGTAATGGGATTTAATTAATGACGTGAAAGTGTAATACAGTGCATACATAACATAGCTTTTTACAGCGTTAACAATAGTACACCTGATCCATAAATCATAAAGTAATTTTCCTAATGAATTAATTGTAATTAAATAACGACATTAAAACATTTTTTAAACTTTATATTAAAAGAGAATAATCTTATAATAGAATTACGAGTATATAAATATTTTGATCAAAAATATCATTTAATTCTTTTAGAGCAAAAAAAATTAAATTAAAGAATAATAAAATTATAAAGAAAACAAATAACTTGAATAATTATCAACGCTTTAAGTGAATAAAATACTTTCAGATTAGTTTTAGCATATAAATAAAACAAATAAAATTAATTTAAAATATTTAATTGCGAAATTATCCAAGAGATTTTAGAAATCACAATCAATACGTATAATTCTAATTATAATTAAGGAAATCGCGAGAGATTAAGATTACACTTCCATTTAATTTTACTAATTTTAGAATATTAATACCTACACTGTATCATTTTAATACTTAATTAATAATGAGATGAAGAATTCAAAACAAGGAATGGTCGATAGGTAAACATGGGGAGCATGAAAAGATATAATTGCAACAACGGCAGCGAGTGCAGTATGCTGACGGGGGTATTCAACTGCAGTCTCGGACATTGTTCAAACATGAGTGAATTGATGCTCTGCCATCACAAGGCCGACGGCATTGTCATCGATAGCGAGAAGGATAATATGAAACTGAATGGCTTCTTCAGCTGTCAACATTCCAGATGCACGAAAATTAAGAACGCTTTCACTTGCGACCGATACTGTCCGAGCATTAATACTAGCGACGTGAATGTGTATTTAATGCAGGACGACACTGTAATATCAGCCAAGTGTTCCCATGGGATGGCTTTGAACAGAGCGAACGGTAGCCTACCTGGTATCAAATTGGACGAGCCTGTTAAAATCTGGGACGAAAAAAACGGCAGTATCGTCACAAGCTGCTTCGCCGTAACGAAGAACGGCAATGTCATCAGGTAATAACGAATGTTAATATGATAATCTTATTACGAATTTTCCAGGCTATATATAAAAGGAATAAGTTTGCTGAAATATTTAAAAATTATATAGCGTTCGTTAGTTACAGGACAAAAAAATAGAATAATTAGAATATCATTAAGAAATAAATGGAATAAACATTAAAAATGTGATTATTACATAAAAAAATATGTTAATATTTAATTTGTATTGCAATCACACAATTATATATTTACTATACAACAAATGCAAATGTTATATAAATTGTTCAGATATTACATAATAAATTTTTAACGTTAATTTTTTAAGATCTTATGTCGCTGTTAACAGTAGATTAACTGTTGAATTTGTTCACTTTACCGCACTTTTGAATGCTTTAAATGCACAGAAAAGAGACGCAATGAGACATAAGAAAATTTTAAAAATTGAATTACCGATAAATGACACTGGAGCTTCGTTGAATGATTTAATAAAGAAAATATTTTTGTTCCATTTTTTTCCCTCCCGCATTCTTTTAAAAAGGATTCATAACATCGTCATAAGAATTATCAATCAATAATATATGAATTTTAACATATTTTATGAATAAGATAGAGATAAAATTATCATATTTAAACATATTGTATTACATTATTATACAGTCACCATGTAAAATGTACCTGATTTATGTGATGTTATTCATGGAATATTATTCAAACACGATCTCATTTATCATTATTAAGTTTCTCCAAGCTAAGGGACCGAAGTTTTATTAAATCATCAACTAAAAGGGAAATACGCTAATAATGTCGGAAGAGACTAGAATATTAAAACATACCAATGACAAAGAGAGGGACTAAAATATTGGGGTATATACCCAGTCACAGGATCAATGGTTGCTATGGAAATACCCTATACGAGTCTATAAGAAACCGAGTATAGAGAAACGACATAAGCTTTTGCGATAGAAGTAATTGACCTCAATAAACTTGTCTATAAATATTTAACTTTAATTTGTATCCTTGCTTATAGATTGTTTTTTAATTAATTGAACACAAAAAATTCAAACATATATAGATATGTAATAAAACCTTTTCATTAAAAAGATATATTTACGGAAATTGCAATGCTTTATAATTCGCGTGAAAAACAATTATCCTTTTAAATTTTATTCACAGTTATATGTATTTCTATCATTCACATCTTTATCATCTTTCTTATGTAACCAGGTCAAAATTAAGATATGTGATCATTATCGTTTCTGTTGACATTCGCAGCACGGAGGATTGCGTGAATGGTACGCTGTTGGGTGAGATTCCGGTTCCCAAACCGTCCATTAATTTCACGAGCTTCCTGAAAATTTATGAGAAGAGCCTGCGGCATCCGGCGGACCCCACGAACGCCTATGTTCCGGCACAGCGATCTTTGACCATCTACAACAGCTCGCGATTGTATATCAACCTCGAGCGTTGCGTCAACACATTGCGAGGCGAATGTAGACAATTCCAGCTCACTCACGGTCGTGATGGCGACAATCAGACCGCGCAGAGTCGATATCCCTGTTTTTACAACAAGGTAAGACATTTTCTGCCAAAAGAGATTTGATAAACGCACGAGAATTATGTATCAGATATATAGTTTCTGTGTGCAAAATGTGACTGGAATTGGAAATTTATACTTTCCGTATAAAAATGAACATTATATTCAAAATCACATTTGTTGCCGAAGATAAAAATAATTTCTTTTTAAGGAAAATTTTACGATTTATGTTTTAAAAAATTATTTTAAAAATTCAAAAATTGACAAATAAGAGGGACAAAGCATAATTAAATTGACAAGAAACAAATTATTCTAATTTTTCATAAAACATATTTTAACTATCGTTGATTGTCATCTCCGGTATAATTATAAAGAAAAGTGTAATAGACACAATTTTTATTCATGTGGATACACATATTACGCAGAACGACTCGTTGTTCGTGGTTGCACGTTTCGATCTGAAGAAAACGCGAATGGAGCTGTTGATCGCCGTTATCGTGCCGGCTGGACTCTTCATCATCAGCGTGATCACCCTGATTGTGATTTCGCGATCGGTGCAGGTGGGAGATGACGCGAAGATGCGATGCAGATACTGCGTTGACAAGCAAGAGGTCGAGGGCGAGGACCAAGGACTCGTGGAGGCAACGTCCTCCACGACTCAAAGTCAGGTCAATGAGAACGACATCAGAAGTATGACCCTTTAGCAGTACAAGCCGCTCGGTATAGGCACTACTTTGGGTTATAAAAGGCTGCCATTGAACGACATGGACGAGGCTGAGGATTCTTTCTAGAAGAAAATGCGAGATCTGACTTTTGAAAATTCGTGATGCTAGAAAGATCCATCCAAGACAAAATTCTGAAGATAAAATCCGAACATGTGAGTAAAATTAAATTCTCGAATGGACATTAACGTCGTCTTCCGGAATGAGGTGTAATTAATTTCTTTACAGTTACAATAATCATTGTAACGCACAATGACATGGACGTTACAATGATGTGAATGATCATTGTGTTTGAAATCGAGATTTAAATTCAAGTAATCTCTGCCAATAAAATTCAACGAAAGTAACCCATTTGGGGTCCAAGTTAATATTATTGACTCTCTAATTATACATATATTGATGGGATATATTTGTAGGTATGCTCACTATTGCCTTCGATGTATCGCTATTACTTTGTTTGCGCGCAAGACAAATTGACACTGATATCACACAGAATCATCGATACATAGGTTGTGTTCTAAATTTACTGCCAGCGCTGAAAATGCTACAGTTTATGTTATGTACACTATAGATTTTCAGTACAGGCAATCAATTTTGGAACACAACCATAGTTTTAAGATTTTACCTCCAAATATACATATATTTAGGAAACTTTCATTAGTTTTATCAAAAGTAAATTAATTTAATTTTATTATTAAAACAATCATTAAAATGGTAAAATTCGTCACATACAAAAGCGTGATTTAAAAACAAGTCGTCAAAATCTTTGTTGTTAAAAGGGGGTAATTTTTTTAAGAGTTGTAAAACGAAAATTACAAAAATGATATTTGATTATGTTAAGAATATATCCTTTTCGTTGATTATTTGATTAATCAGATGTGAAATATTCACTATAGTACTTCGTGTAGGATAACACGACGAGATTTATCGATCGTTTAATATTCGGTTAACAACGAACATGCATTTATATTTTTTCTATATCTTATTGTGTGCTACACTTGTAGTTAACTCCATACTATTATCGTACTGTAATTAGAAATTTGTATGTATCTAATGCCGCTGGTGAAAACACTTGATGATTCTCTGTTTCTGATACGCGAACTCGAGTATTATATGACTGCCTACGCGTAAATTATATGTAGTTATATAGAAGATATATTGTATATTACATATATTTACGATACATAAATATCAGTACCTTGCGACGTAAATATATAAATATATACATATATACACACATTGTATATACATATATATGAGTGTATATGTGTATATACATATATGTATATAACATGCTTTCAACGAGACATTTATATATTCGTGGTGATCAACGTTGCCTCAACTTTTGTGCCAGTTTCGTGTTAGCGTGTGTGTAAAGTCAATCAAAGAATATCCGTCATATAACAAATATTCGAAATATTTGATACAATTAACGAATGTGTGTTAATTAGAAATATGAATTTTTATAAGAAGAAAATATAGAGAAAATAACGCAATAAAATTATTTGCAGTTTTTAATTATTGAATTCATTTTACTTTTAATATTTTTCAATCTTACTAAAATAAATAAACTTTTCAAGAGAAATAATTAGCACAAAAGATAGTAATTTGATATTTGATATAATTTGATTTTGATTCTTTATGCTATTTATTAATTATTTTATTTATTGAAAGAAAGAAAGCATATATTTTAAAATATAACTTTTAACTGAAATTTGTGAAAGAATTAATAAAAGTTCACTCACATTCAGCAACGTAAAATACAGGCTTTAAATAGGCAATAAGTTAATATAATCTCACGCAAGTAAATACATATGTGTACACAAGAAGAGTAGCTAGAAGTTACTAGACAAGAAAAAAAAAGACTTTTCTGATGTCACTATATACTCTATGTGCCTTCTTCCGCTTTCGATGGAGCCAGTTAAAATGTATCTAGTAATATTTGCAAATGCTATTACCGTAGAGAGACAGGCTAAAAAAAAAACTCTTGCTCTCGGAAACAAACATAACAGTTACTCTGTTATTTCTGTTATTTTTATTCTGTTGTAAAAACAGAGGAGTGCCGGTTTGTAAATAAACGTTTAATTTCGTGTGTACTTTTTTCTAAAAATTAATAAATGGATTATGTAGTTATGAAAGCAATGTGAACGATATTTTGATTCGTTAAAAACGGACAAAGAGAATGAACAAATGAGAAAGTTAATGAACAAATGAGATAATTAGAGGGATGACTCTTGAAATGTCTTTAAAGAATATCGATTATAAGGGAACAATGCAAAGTAATTTGTGGTAAAAAAGAATACGATGCAAATAATAATAAAAAACGAACATATAATCAATTATGTATCTGACTAAAGAAGGACTAATTCTCTTTGTATGTATTATTATTGGTAACAGCGTAGTATATAGATAAATGTGTATATACATAAATAGAATAATTTTGTGGTATGCCTTTATGACAAATACATTTGTGAAATATATGAATGTGCTGACTGTAAAATACTTCTTTTTTCTTTTATAATAAAGTTTCTTTATGTGTGCATAGTCTTATTCGCATATTAACTTTATTTTCTTTCGTTCAAAGAATATATAATTAACTCGGTCAAAAGTACACCTCTCTTAGTAAACAGTTTATAATAAACGTTGCGTGTCCATGCGATTGTAAAATACGATATGGAAAAGGGGACAATCGAAGAAAAAGCTTCGTTAAATTTATATTTGTATGTTTCCCGTAATAAAATAATGAAAACGTTGAAAAATTCCTGCCCCTTAAAAACTCCCTCCATGATAAAACAGCGATGCGCACATCTTCGAAACATAATAAAATAATATCGCCGCACCTTGCGTGTTACGAAGCACTTCGTGCCGAGGGCATCACTCGAAAGTTCTGCTGCGCAAGAACAAAAATGCTTGTTATATCTGCCGTTCGTTTGTAATATGCCCATGCAAATTAATCTACCGCGGAGAACATTTTCTGACCTTGGTGAAACGAATACAGTTTTACTCCTCTATAATCTAGCACAAAATTGCAGAGCGATTGAAAAATTTTCTTTAAAGAGATTGGTTGTTTCTTCATGGAATCTCCTTATATAACTCACATTTTTGCAGAAATATAAATTATTTTCTTTGCATTTTATTAGTATTATAATTATAATATGTCATATGTTTTATATATAATATACTATATATAATACATATATATATATATATACTATATGTACATACATATTTATGTATATATGATTAATAAATCGGAATATCAAACATAATCTTTTGGTACCCCTGGCATAAAATAATTCATATTAATATCTAAACGTTTTTATATCTAGACAAAAATAATTAATCATCATCATGATTAATTAATACTTATTTTTTCAAACTTCTCATCTTGTAACTTTTATCGTTCCCGCAAACGACGTAAAATGTGATTGTATCGTTTTGATAAAAACAAACATGAGTCTTGAATTGTCATCAACCTACATTCACAATAACTGCAGATTAAAATCAAGTGCATCCTGTCAATCACACAGCTCGTCGCTCGCTCAATATTTGAAGGGTCCTTTACAATGCAGGCACCGTTACATGCTCATTATCACGCGTCGTAATTTATAAAGAGATAGCGAGCGAGAGAGAGAGAGAGAGAGAGAGAGAGAGAAAGCCATTAGATAGAATTTCTCATTTACGCATTGACGCGTTGCAAAAAGCTTGTACGGTAGTTCGGTCTGGTGGAAAGTCTTAGGTCAACATAAAAATGATGATCAAATAATAGAAGCTTTCAGACGTCAATTTCAGGAGACTGCGTTACGTGATAGGACAACCAACGAGTGAATAATATAGAGATACGACTGCAAGCGAATTGTATCATAAAAAACAAAGGATTATTTGGATTTGTAAACTTCGCTACACCATAAATAGATACAAATAAAAATTGCACCTATTATGCGGGGTTTACACTACAAGTCGCAGTGATCGTAGGGTTTTAAAACGTAGAAAATTGACCAATCATAGTTAATTATTCTTTTTATATTCGACTGTAATTGGTCAATTTTCTACTACTTGAGACCCTACGACTGCTATGACTTCTATTGTAGACCCCGCATTATGCATCGTTAGCTTATTGTTTAAAAATAGTAACTTATCGATATGTCATATAACTATATATTATGTTCAACAACAAATTTTTGAAGAATGTTAAATCAATTTTTCTTTCTTTACGTAATTCTGTGAAATACAGTGTTCTGCAAAAATAATGAACATACATAACGAGTCGATATAGTCATCATGTTACACAATAGTATGTATATGTATATACACATGTTCTTTTGTAGACAAATCAACCAAAAGAAAACTATTGCGTAGTCGACTAAGATACCGATCGTTACATATTACAGGGAGAAATATAATTATTTATATAGAAGAATTAAGATAATCATTTTATCAAGAATTCTCTAGCATGGTAGGAAACTACGTTTCATTCTCTAGCGAGAGAAAATATTGGAACTTAGGGACGGCCATCGGACGAACTGGACAAATTGTGTTGTAACAAACACTATGGCCTGTTTCTGTCGTTCTCTTAAGGAAAGTAAATGAAACGTCATGAAAATTCACGGACGCAATTTCCTGTGAGACATGTATCGACTAGTCTAAATCGATCGATGATTCTTAAGGAAATTCTTAATGAGATTATTTTCTTCTATTATTCGTTCAAATCTCTTTAAAATAAAGTAAAATACGAAGTACACTAATGAAGTAATCAATTTTATAAATTAAAAGACTTAATAAATTAAAACTAATTTCCGCTATATTCATTAATCAATGCGAAGTTTCGACGGAATAACAAATTATTAAGATTACTTAAGAGAAATTGTAATAATATCATTTTTTATTAATAATAGTAACAAAACTGATTAAGCTTTATAATAAAAACTAGAAAATTAATTCATGAAGTGCTTTAAAATTAATTTTAATTAAAGAACAAGCTTAGATATCAGTATTCCTGTTACATAGTAATAACAATTACTATTAATATTATTGTTGCGACTTATTAATTTAATATGTGATTTATAAAATTAATAATATAATTTATAATACTAATATATATATATATTAATATATGATTTATGAAATTAATATATTCACCATTTTTTGAAAATTTGAAACAATAACTTTGCTATATCATTAATTTTATTATATAGATTCTAAATTTGAAGAAACAAATATATTTATATATTCTGTATATTTTGTCGCAGCATTTTTGCCGTAATACACATATTCCACACTCAATTAAAATTTGATTAAAGCTTTCAAAGAGTCGACGTGGAGAGAATCAAAATAAATTTTTAAAACCAATTTAGTCAATTAGTTCTTGAGAAAATATCAAAATACTATGTCCCATGATTATTCAAGCGAACATTTGGGAAGATTAACATACCTGTTGCTACCTAAAGAAAAATGTTCATGTATTTCATATATTTCCAGATAACAGAAATAAATTAAATAGAACACGAGGTATGCATAATAGATCATCTTAAAATATTAGCTTCTCTTAATTAATTATTGATCTTTATATAATCGTTATATGTGGAAGTCGTACTAGATGCTATTTGCTGCGACTCCAGATCGATAATGGAAACAATAGAAATGGAACATTTGCTTTTATGAGTTCATTAATACCTAACTTTTAGACTAGTTTAGTATTCGTTTTTGTAATTGGTTCTTATATTTAAGTCTTAAGCTGTCATAAGCTAATCACAGATATTAACACATCTTAGGATATTATTTAAGATGGTCTTGAAATAAGAATAGACTATGAATACCGAAATTAGTCTTTACAATTGTAATTACAATTGTAAATTATATAAACTTAAATGCATTTTTATATTACGTTACTATTTTAATTTTAAATTAATAAAAATAAATCAAAAATATTTATGTAAATAAAAAATAATTTATAGGTAACGTACTTCTATATATTTATATACTAAACAATTAGATCACAATTATTGTGTATAAAATAGTTTTATAATAGTAAAGTGTCATAATTTGAAGGATATCTTCATTTTAATATGAATGAAAGTAATTAATATGTACGGACTGTGATATTATATTGTACTGCGATTTTATATCGTGAGTATTTCAAACTGCATAAATTAAAAATGCCCGTATTAAAACAATATATTATTATTAAAATACTGTTTAAATCAATGTAGTGTGTAGATCGTAGAAATCTGAAACTAAATTTATTTTTGTCCAATGCTTCAGAAGTGTTAGATTACTCGATCGGAGAAGAAAATTTGCAATTAAAGAAGGCACGTGACAACATAAACGGCTCGAAAGATCAGTATCAGCTTAAACAAGCTTGCGAGCTGTTTCTGAAATAAGTTACCCTACTTCGAATAGGGCGTGCAGAGGACACGCGTGTGATCGATAGGCATGTACTATCTTTTCCTAAGCACGTGGATCAATGGAAGCGACTTAGAGGTACGTTCTCCGCTCTGGAATATCTCACGAGTAGTAATAAAATCGATTCTGCCTTATAATCTTTTAAAGACATACTGCAAATTTTGCAATATTAATTTTTTATTGAATTTTAAAAATAAGTATTTATATTGATAAAAAAATTATGAAATTTTCAGAAGATTGTGCAATTATTTCTATTTGTAATTTGCACATGTTATTGATTTTTGACCATGTAGGGATAAAACAGAACGCGTCAAGCTCGACCGCAGCTTGATCATCATTTGTTGTTAACGTCAATGTTACTTGATAAATTTTTCATTCAAATTTTGTGAGATCTTAAAACGAGTTGATGTACATTCTTATGATTGCTACACTTTATTTGTCAATAGTGTTATTAGAGAAATGTTTCTTATATATATTGTATAGATGATTCGTCCGAGATATTCTTATTACCGATATATGAAAAGACACTTACCTTCAGCTGTTCTTGACGACGATACGCGTGCAACATTAATTGTTTCCGTTCATCTTCTGACATTAATGGCTCTCTCGCCGGTCTTCCAGATCCTCTCTTTTGTAATTTCACGACCACCTTGGTTTTCTCGTTATTACCCACAAAGTCCTTCATCTTCATCCCACGTAATAACTCCTTTCCGGAGAACCATAGTTGAGCCAGTTGCAAATCGATTACCTGCAACAAGTGCGCGTCTTTCCAAATGTCAAACGAAGATGTCGCCTAGCGTGCTAAATTTCTTCAAAAGAGAAAAAGCTTAAAGAACGTTTTTCAGATTGGCTTTTCTTTTCAGACATTTTTACAACACCTTTAAACAACAAATTAATAAATTTCTTTGTATATGTACGCGTATAACATTTTTGCATTTTGTCTGATAACGAGTGCCCCCTTAACGCACAAAAAAGTATGTATACAAAAAATGTCTCTTATTTTTATTTCCATTATAATATATTCGAAAGCTAAAATCAAAAGGAATTTTTGAAGCATTTGTGTTGTCTTATATGTTATATTAATTGTAAATATTTAAAACACAATGTACATTACCTCGAGGGAAGCTTGAGTACCGGTGAGATCTTCGGTATTCTCAAACTCCTTATGTATCACATCGTGTGGTGGAAGTCCCATCGGATAAACGATTGTCACGGCACCTCTTAACAAATCCAAAGCTTCCTGAACTATCTTTTGAGTAATCAGTTTCTCTTGTTGCACTAATTTCTGCGATTATATATAAAATAATATTAAGTAATATTATAGAGAGTTTAGAAAGAGTAAAATGTAACAAATTAAATCGCATTTATTTACTTTTGACGTCATGGTACGTGCATCCTCAATGGTTTTTTTTAGCACCTCCTGCATCTTTTCGTTAGGTTGTCTACCATTTCTACGACCTGTATTTATCTAAACTCAGTCTTATATAATTTATTATGTGAAATGTATACAATTTTAAATATATTTATGCAATTTGAGTATTTTTAATAAAGTTTTCATATTATTTAGTAAATATTTGTAAAACTAAAGTAAGAGATTCGATAACAAAATCAATACATTTTCCATAATAACATTATTTTTGTTATAACATATCAAAATGACTAGATAATTTTACAATAACTATTATGAAGTTTTATTGAAATATGCAAATAGAAAATATAATAGAAATTAGATGCTATCAAAAGTAATAAAAAAAAAATATATGTGATAATTTTAGTAGTGTACTTGCGTTTATTTATTATTGATATGAAATAAATAAATAAAATATAGCTAATTATATAATATCATAAATTATAAGCTTAAATATGTATATTTTTAAAAATAAATATATATACTTTGCTTTATTTATTAGCTCCGCAGGCATTTTTATTTTTTAAAAGTTTTTATGAAAGAGTTGTGGTTCATTATCGATGATGCCACGAGGCGTTAGTTTTTATAGTAAAATCTATTATTATGCGATGCCGACGAACAATGTTACGTACCGATCTTGTCTTTGTTGAAAGTCCAACCGCCCATGGGCACGCACTTGTCGGCCCATTCGTCCTTGAGCTTGAGCTCCTCGACCTGATCGTCCGTGAGGCCCATTATGTCAGGTGGTAACATCACGCCGTGCTTAGCCAGCTCCTCGATCTCTGTTTTTCACGAAAGAGATACTTATGAAAGAGCAAACGCGCGAGAGGGAGAGTGAGCGATCGTACTCAAGTATATAAGTCCGTATAATTATCCCGCGTGACTAATATCACACGATAGCCAGGATAGATGGGTTCATAAACTCAGGCCTCGACTTCTTATTACATGCTGTTATTACTAGCCGCGGGTGTGCTCTGAAGAGATAATCACTAATGGATTTTTCGCGTTAATATTCCGACTGCAAGGCCAGGGCCTTGCCTGCAGGTTCACCTCGTCCCACAAAAGCTCGTAAAAAAAATAATTCATATTGTCCTTACTGCAGCTTATTCATATCTTACGTTATATAGAGATATATATACTATGTATATATAAGAATTTTTCATGCTTATCCTGTGTATGTTAAATCTTATATATTGCGAAAGAAAATAAAAAATTATTTCTTTTATATATTTACTTTTTAATCTTATAATATAATTATGGTTTTTCAAAGTAATCGAAATCATTTGGAATTACTTAAACATATATTTAACTATATTTTCTCACTATGTTCAGAGCAACCTGGCACTGTAAAGAGTACACATAAAATTACCATAACAAATTCTTGAAATCTTCAAACGACCATTGTAGATCACTACGATGTCAGATATGACATCGTCCACTTTCGCCTCCACATGGGTATCGTATAAAAATTGGCTCTCGTCACCTTTTTTCACATGCAATCTCACCATTTCTATCAAGTTAAAATGTACAACTTTGAACTTGAAACAAATTGAAATTTCTGTGTTATAAAGTAATTATAAACATAAAGTTTTTGATTGAGACAATGAATGGTTACTGATTATAATTATTATTAATTTAACTTGAACGTCAAAATGAATTATGCTATTAAGTGCATCAGCGAGTTGTCACGAGAAACCACGAGGAGAACTAAACATCCAACGATCCAACACATATTCGCCCAACGAAAGCTTGAACAACGTCAGGATGATGCATCGTCCATGGTAACACAAGTTATCGATTAAACAATGCAAATACAGCGTACAATATGAAAGAATAAAATGTTCACACAATTAATAAATAGCTGAAAAAAATTAGACTGGCCAAACAATAGCAATAATAAAGGAGGCAACGAAAATGGATCGATAAAAATAGGAAGATGTTTCTCAATAAATATATAACTTTGTGTTGCTCATTATTATATAATATACATATTTACATTCTAGTGGAACACGGATTACAAGAATAAAGACGTTCATATATCGTTACAAATATGAAGAAACGCCGACGACGCATCTCCATTTTGGTCGTCGTGTTTCTACTGGCGTTTTTGACACAAAAATATGATATATTTATATGATTACTTAACGTCAATATATAATATATATATATATATAGCAGCAATTAATAATATTTTAAATATTTTCGGCGCAACGTTGCACAATAAAAATCTATGTCATAATTCATAATTCTCGGCTATAATATAAGTGACTAGTATTACGTTAAAATACACTTAGAATTTCAATTCGATGAGGTGCATCTTACGCAGGTCATTTTCCTGTTTGAGGTTCAAACAAAATGATCCATGGGCGTAACAAATAATCGGTTTCAATCCGTCAAATAAAATTTTGTTATGACTGTTTAAACATCACGTTGTCGTTGAGTGATGTGCATACTGGAAATTTCAACCTGGTTTCCCTTTTTTTATCACTTTTATGTTTAACGTTTCACTCAGCTATTTGTTACGCCCACGTGATGGTCCCTATGATAATTGTTGCATACGGACATGTCAAACGATTAAACATCCTAAGCGTGTGTCTTAAATTTGCGAGCGCAATTAGTTAACTCGCGACAATTCCGAAATAGACACTGCAAAAATGAATATCTTTTTTTGTTCATTTGAACTCTTAACATCGACACGAGTAACAGTGATAATTGCTTACGTCGAGTGGAGTCATCATCATACCACTCGCGGAACATGATGGAACAACGAGATTTGGAAACTTACACTTTACTCAAAATCCTTTCGCATTGCTTGAACTGCCTTTGCAATCTCGACAGTAAATCTACAATAACGAGCAGAGCTGCACAATGCACTGCTTTATTTACACAAATCGTTATATGAGAAATATTTTTAGTCTCACAAAAATAAAGTCTAAAATATTTTATCTATTGTAAATTAAAAAAGATAAAATAAGATCACATTTGATGCTAAGAAAACAAACGATAGGCATAACATTCTCTATGTATAACCACAAGTTATTTTTATTTAATTGTAGCCTCACTATATATTTTTCACACAACAGCTTAAACGGCGCAGCAATGCATCATGTAACTCCGACACTGAAACGGCGTAGTTCTTTCTTTTACATGTAACAGACACGTGCTTATAAGAGCACATTTATAAATAGACACACGTGTATGCGACATTTACATATCGGTTCGTCTACGTGTGACAACACTTATGAGAGAGGAAGAAAATTCCTCTATCGAGACGTAAATCGACTACTTTAATATGATACTCTATACAATAGAAAAATTGGCATTTGGTCCGAAAAAAATATATGAAATGCATGTGAAATCTATATTCTGAAACAATACCCTATCTAGGCTTCGTCCTATTTTTAAGAGCCTGACGGAAACATTAATCAAGCAACATCGTCATTACAAATGATAACGAACGCCATCAACTTAGATGTGGTTTCGTTTACAGCTGTCATTGTAACTAATTGGTGCATTCTACAAGTTTGAATGATTCTGTATAGCGACATTTTATTATAATTCGGTCCCACGGATTCATTTGTTCTTGTTAAAAGTTTTATTAGGGCACATACAATATTATGGTTCTGCCCAGTTATATAGAAAAATATTTGACATGAAGTCAAGTAATAAAATTTTGTTGCAAAAATAAAATATTTAAAAAATTTAGTTATATCGTAATTTATATTATAATTTGTACAAGTCAAAACAATAACTTTTTATATCAGAAAGTTTTATTGATTTTATGAGAAAAATATCGTTAATATATCAACTTTATTTGTTCATCATAAAGTTTTATTAGGGCACATATTATAAATGTGCCTAATTGTAGTTATAGAAAAATATTTTTGACATGAAGTCTAGTAATAAAATTTTGTTGCAAAAATAAGATATTAAAAAAAATATTTGTGTATTTAATTTGTATTATAATTTGTACAAGTTAAAATAACTTTTTATATCAGGAAGTTTTATCGATTATGATATTGTGAGAAAAATATCGTTAATATTAACTCTTGCTCTCTGATATATCATTCTGTCTTATTTTTATCGAAGATATGAACTTGCTACGGTACAGAATAAACCCATGGATTCGCTATTTTCATAAACACATACACATAGTCGTCGAAAACACCGAATGACGTTCATCTATCTCGCAACCGGAAATATTTATCGATCATTTTTTATCTTTCAGCATTAAAATGTGATCAAATAAAAAAATTGTAGCAAGATGCAATTTCAGATCGCATTTAATCGTAACTTTATAGAATTTATAAATTCTCAAACAATAACAATGTCAGAAAATTGTGAAAAAGTCATCTTTCATATTCCGAAATTTAGCCGATTTATCGAGACGCACATAAGCGATCTTCATTAAAATTGTTCAGGAAGATCGTTCATTCTCATTCTATATATTCCATTCCTTACAACTTTCATGACAAACGGACGGCAAGATTTTTGGACAGTAAACGTCATACGGAGGATTCTATTACTATATACTACTATACGATAAAATAGATTGCTTATCTCAAGTTCAAAAACAGTTGAACGAAGCTAACTACGACATCGGTGGGTCTTGGTTATTGATCGCGCTGATCAATCGAGATTATTCCTCGTCGATAGTAGGCTGGACTTGTAATACGTCCTTTAGGATCCTGTTGTCATACTGTTGCTCATCGGGTACTTGGAGAGTAGACATGGAAGTGGAAGTGGAAGTGGACGTGGACGTGGAAGTGGATATGGAAGTTAATGTGGAAGAGGACGAAGAGGATGAAGGAAAAGAAGAACCGTGCAACAATAGCTGTTGCACGGTACTCTGTTCTCAAACTTTACTTTCGGGCCCGTCAGTGGTGTGCTTGAAAGAACTACGGATTTTGCTGAGATGAAGAGCAGCGATATGTCCATAGCTCTTATTGTACCATTCAGGTGTGCGTCCCCTGAAAGCAAATTATTCCACTTAGATTTTTGTCTAATCTGAAGTCTATTTAATATGATATTTATTTTAAATCAATAATAAAAGAATCATTTTTTAATAATTAAAAATGAATAATTAATTTTAAATAAATAAAGATAAATAATTAATTTGAAATATATTTTTTGAAACACAAAACATTCTTTAAAAAATGTGAAGAATCAAGCAAGATAAAGTGGATAATACATTTAAACAAATATTTTGATATTAATTACTTTGTATCGACTCTAGATAAATGCATAATGCGAGATTTGCCGCTGCCACATGGTTCGATAAGATAACGTGAGGCTAAAACGATGCCGCGAGTTCCTCCGAGCATGACAGGGGCATCTGGATGTTGCACGGATGTTTCGACAATGACGCAAGCACCTTTGGGAAGATCATTTCGCCAAGATCTGCAAAAATTAATTATACTAATTAGAAACCGTAAACATCTCTAGTAATCGTGTTCATAGAAAATAAAATATTTGTTATAAAAGTATAATAATTTTAAAATATATTTCCTTTTTATTTAAAATAAATAAAAAGAACAAGTGATTTGATCATGACAACTGATGTAACTTTATTAATTCACCTTAATACACAATAATCTCGAGCGGGCAGCGGACTCATGTTTCCTGTGGCATATTGGAAGACCTCCACATTGGTGTCCAATTTGGTCACCAGTCTGTATTTTAAAAGTTGTGGATCCCAGATGTGTCTTTCTCTTAGCACACGATGTAACAGCTCGTTTGGAGGAGCCTCGACTTCGGTTGATACTCGCCAGAGACGAAGCGGATGTCCATCGCCAACCTTTTTATATGCCATTTCTACGCTGTTATCAGCAGGATTGTTTACTGTGACCCAACCGCGACTTCTGCTAGAACGAATTGCAATCTTCAATTTAGCGCACATAAATCCTCTGTTAATTGATTTACCTTACTTATTTTAGTTACTTGTTTAATCTTGACTTGATATATTGTATTATATTTTTCTCAATCATCCTTTTATTTATATAAATAAATATATATATATCTTTAAGATTTAAAACTTTTTAATCGCTTATATGGTATATATTACTTCATTATTTTTCTCACAAATAAATTAAATCATAATAATGACATGTACTTACTTTTCTCGCGCTTCTTTCAACAGCGCCGTGGTACAGGCGTACAAGTATCCCCTCCAATCCTGCTTCAATTCCGAACCGAGTTCCTCCAGCGCGACTGGAATGCTCTCTTCCATGTAATTAAAGTGACACTGCGTCAGCATGTCCGACGAGACCTGAAAGAACCGGAAGAGGCATGAGCCGTGCCCTTCCCTCGTTCACGCTTGAGATCGAACCAAGCGAGCGCGCGAGCGATCGCGATCGACGAATAATGATACTTCAGTACTCACCATGAATAATTCACGATGCATCTTGACCAGATACAGAAGACAGTCGTGAGCAGCTTTATTTTCCGACAATTCTCGCTGATCGGGAATGCCCACAGTCTTTCGCCTACGTGGCGACACGCTGCTCGACCTGTTAGTCACGTTCGTGTTACTGTGGTTGAAGTGAAACAGGCTCGGGGCTAGACACACAGCCAGATTCGAGGCTGTCATTTGGTTATAAGGCGAGTTGCTGGCGACATGATTGAGGAAATCAAGCAGAGTTTCCAGTGCTTCGCGATGCTCGTCTGGGAGTAGTAACAGGACGCACTGAACAGCATCGGGTCGCAATTCTACTGGTACATCTGTGAAAACAACCGATCCATTGAAAAATCATGTTTCCCTCTTCGTAAATTAATTATACTTGTCCATTTTCAATGCTTTTTCGATATTTTTTTTATTTATTTTATTACATTACCGATTTTTTTTTCTTATTTCTATTGCTTATAATTTTTTTATTAATAAAAATACATAAATTTGCTTGATATCGTTATGTTTCTTAATGGCTAATACTTCGATTAAAAAAAATTATTTACAATATGTTTATTTTGATAAAAGTTACTTTAGAAGAGAAGGAATTGCACAAAACTTACGTTGGAAAATAGCAATAAACGTCTCCGACAACTTGTTTGTCAGCAGGGCTTCTGGCAACTCTCTAAAATACTGTTTGACAAGATCAGCGACATCGAATGCTTGCTGCCCATCAAAATTGATATTATCCCCCTGAGTCTCCGTCATAATCTTCAATTTCTGTATTCTCGACTTGACGCCGCTCTTTCTAAAGATGCCCACTTGATCCAGAGCGTTGGCTCTCAGCCATCTTAAAGCGATTTGGATACACTTAGGTAATGCTTGACCGGTCCTCTGTAGAGACAGCAAGAGTGGCACTCCGAAAACCGTCTTGTCTTTATAATCAGGCGTCTTAATTTTCCTGATAAATTTCGGAAGCTCCCAGTTCCAACCAGTGCGATGAGTCGGACAATACCGTTCCATGCATGCTGTGAGTTTTAGCAATGCCAGTTTCCTCAGAACTAAAAGTTGTCCACATGACATAGAAGCCATCGCTCTAGGACACAATGGATCTAAGGGTTCGGGATAGAGCGATCCTCTCTGGAAGCTGTGCCACCTCACAACGGTGCCCTTATGCCTAGGCAATTCTTCTTCCGGTTCGGAATCTCTACTGGCCACAGTGGAACCGCTCTCTTGGCTGCCGACCAATTCAGAGCTCCTGGACCTGGATTTTTCTCGGTAGACTGTCACCTCTTTAGACAATGACTTGCCTTCCCTATGGGATTCATCACGGCGCCGGAAGCTCTTGCGCATCTTATCCTCCCGCTTCGAGGATGTTGCCTTTTCATCTTTGTCTTGCGCGAGTTTGTCGCGATACCTCTGCGATTCCTTGCCGAGATTTAGGCTACCGCCGCGGGTGTTGATCGGTGAATTCTTTGCCGGCGTAGAATTTTGAGAACGCTCCTTGGAACTTTGAGAACGTACATTCACGAACTCTAGCACCTTAGCATGATTGCTGTTAGCATCGCGGAAATATCGGTGTCGCCAGTTCATTGGCTGGCATTCGGAGTCGCTCAGCGCGCCCTGATCCTCCCTGCCGCGATGTAGAAATCGGCGGGCGCGATTCATCTTTGTACGAGTCGGCGTCGGCGTCGGACCACCGCCTTGTGAACCGTCTGAGCAGTAGCTGGAGGAATCGTCGCCGAAGGGACTAGGCGCATTCGCCATCGGCGACGGTGGTAGGTGATATGGAGAGGCCGGTAAAGTGACCGGTGAACCGGGAATTTGTACAGGCGTAACTGATAGGAGTTCGTTGAAGGACACCGGCGCCGGCTCTGTAGGCGACACGTCAACGCAGTTCAGTTCCTTCATCTTCTGCTGCATAGACATCACATCGAGCACCTGGGGTCCGCTGATTACCACCCCGTCACGATTCTGACGTTTCCTCCGCCGTGATTTTAAGGACTCTACGCGTCTCAGAAAAGCTTTTGCGCCGTCCCGTAGCCTCTCCGAACCGGATCTACGAAACCGCGTACCGTTTTCCCCATCAGGAAGCGTTCCTGGTGGTAAGCTGCCGTACCGTAGATTCTCCAGCATGGTATCTTCCGCCTCTTCAGCCTCCAGACGATCCTCGATGGAGTCGTCCTCGGACGCAGCATTCTGTCCGGCGATCGCTTGCAGCCTCTCTACGTTTGCCGTTGTAACGTCGCCTATGCGTGACCAGCGTCTTGTCCTTTTCTCGAAAGTCCATTTTTCGCTCAAGGCGCATTGCGTGTCCTCGTCGGATTCATCACCACCAGCACTCTGTATCACAAATAATAACACATAATTTAAAATAAATTTAATACATAACAATATTAATTATAATATATACTATAAATATAATATTTCTAAGAATTAATGTAAAATTCTATAATAAATATAAATAATAAACCGGAGAAAAAAAACAAAAAGATACGATAATAAATAATTGGATAGATTTATGATTTTAATAAAGTCATTTCCGTTACAGAGAAAACACATTAATCAGTTTAAAGAAAAATTGGTTTATTATCATTAGACCATCATTAAAGCATTATATTTAATTAAATTACTATACAGATAACAATCATAATAATTAATTTTAACAAGAATATCATAGTCATTCTGATTGACCTAAATTTCCAAGCAAAAACGCGATCCGGCAAAATGTGATTCACCAGGCTGAATCACGATTCAGATCCAGCTGAATCTGGATCCGGGAATTTGATTCGAATGTGAGAATTCAATTCGTGCAGCTTTCGCGAGCAGGGCCTCGAACCCATTTGTTTCGCACGAGGATAATCCTGTCGCGTGCAAGGTGCGATTCGGGCAAGTACAAAGTAAGTAATAAACTAGCCGACCGGCGGGTGTAATCCGTAAAAGCTTGGGCGTTTCTTCCGCGGGATTACAGTGGGCTAACAAAGTGGCGAAAGAATGTGTGACTCACGTTTATCTGGCGTAACGTCCATATGAGAGAGAAACGTAACGCTGGAAATAAACTATACTCATTGAATGTTTAATGAACGACAGTACTTCGCAATCAATTCGTAACGATGAAATTAAGGACCGCCGCCAGTAAAGAACAGGCGAATCGCGCCCGTGCTCTATAATTAATTGTAGAAAGTGTTCCGTGCACTGGCCACTTTTACCACAGTTGTAATCGGCGATGGGGTCTTAGGGTCTCAAGTTAAGTATTTCCTGCTGTGCCCTCGGTAATAAAGGAAAAAAGAAATTACCGGCTCCATAATCGTGAGGTCATTAGCTGGCGTAATAAGAATTAAGTGGTTTCCGAAGGACCGGGAAATTCGAGATTTTCGAGACAAATATTGCTGTTATCACGTATTAATGCGTCACCAGGGTAACTTGGACTAAATTCCGATTAACTTAATCGACGGTTAACTCGAGCGACAAATTTCCGTTTCTATCAGCGTAGTTTAATTTTAATCTTCGTTCAACAACTCTTCATCTTTTCTAGTTCTAAAAATTAGAAAAAATAAAAAGTAAGTTGAACTGAAATGGAAGTTAATCTACATTGATAGAAACGAGGGCAAGAATCACTTAAGACACTATCTCTAATATACAGTTATTCTTAATATCCTTCTTTTGATTATAATTTTATTTATTTATTATTTAATAAATATTAATCTAACAAAGAAAGGACAATAAGAGTCAGATAGTAAATAAAATAAAATAAAGCGGTTAAAACATTTAACTTTAACTGTGTATATACATAGAAATAATTGAAATACAATAAATAAATTAGAAGTACTTAGCCGCTTATGATGTTATAAGAATGATAAGCGGCTAAGTACTTCTAATTTATTTATTGTATTTCAATTATTTCTATGTATATACACAGTTAAAGTTAAAGTTTAAATGTTTTAACCGCTTTATTTTATTTTATTTACTATCTGACTCTTATTGTCCTTTCTTTGTTAGATTATTATTTTATATAAAGAGTCCTTTATTTTTCATTTTATTAATAAATATTATTAAATATAATAGTGCTGATTAAATTAATCTAAGTTTGGTTGAAGTTGCTCTCGACAAAGTAAAAAGAATGATATTATAGTGGAAATAAAACATTGCCAGATGTTGGCCGGAAGATATAAAAATTAAGTAATCTCGTGTGTGAATGATATATAACAATTTCTTGTACCATATAACAATCAGTTTCATTCCAGATCACCATCAATTCAAGAAGTGTTACAATAACATTTTAAATTTCCGTCACGTCAAAACAGTTTACGTCCTAATTATGTCTCCTAAATTAAATTTCATTGTACCTTCTAAAATTTATGGTAGGCTATTACTGACTTATACCAGTGTTCCGCTCAACGGCCCGTCCGACGAACTGACATGACCTCAAACCGCTTGTTCCTAATTCATTTCGGGAAGCTTTGGACGTCCGAAAGAATGATTGTGCGCTTTTATCGCCATAATAAATCCCGTTTTATGTAGGAAATACGGCGTTTCCTAAGGCAGGATTATGATACATGTTGTAAAAAATAATTTATTAGAACGATCTCGCGTAGCGCAGCACGGTGTTGAGTGGCTAACGCTCGAAATGGGTTTGCAGGTCTCCGTGGATGAGAAACATACGAAGTTTCGTTTTTTCGCGTCTCCCACGTGTATCTTGTTTTTTCCTCGTTCGATTACGCGAGTGACCGAATAATGAGGTGGTGCTTCTCCTCGGGGATGTGGGCCACGGATAAAAATACGCGACATTGCACGCGCGGGATATCGGCCTGGAAACAAGACGTGGGCGCCGCCGGCAAAAAATAGATTTTTAAGATTTCGAAGTGCATTTCGCGTTCTGTATTGGCCTAATGCTACAGGCGGGGCAGGCGAACGAGCTTTCGAAACCTTTTCGTCGAGGCGACAGAAATAAAATCGGCTGGATGACGTCTGACAACGACGTCGTCGACGGTGTCGTCAGCGACGCAGTGAAGACGACTTCGGTGACAAACGTCGAGCCTTTGACGAAGCCTAAGAAGCAAGGCTCACGTTTTGGTGTAAGGCGCGGTATAATTGCGAAACTATTTTTGCGCCGCTAATTATTCCTTCAGATGGCCCTGTGCGCATAAATAAAACATCTCTTTTGCGTGCGGTAACACAGAAATGGTACATTTCTTTTTTAGTGGCGCCGGGTGACATCAATCATCCGAGAATTGGTATACCAATGTCATTATAATACTTATACTCATCTAACTAAAAATAAATCAAACGAGAAGTAAATACAAAATGCATCCTAGTTAATTTTAACAACATAAAAATACAACTTTTACAATATTATTTTTGATTTTGTTATCCTGTAATAAAGGTATCTTATAATAAATATTTAGTCGAGTTAGAGAATAAGATGTTGCAAGAAATGTTACTCAATCGATATTTATGCTTTAACCGTTTGACTGCTGAACCGATTTTCGTAATCAGTCCTCTTACGCCAAACGGAAGTATTTTTATATCAGGAGTAGTTAACTTTTTTGTCTGATATGCCATTATAAAGGTTCAAAATCTTTAGTGTTCCACTGTGCTACAAGCGAAGAAGAATCATAATCTTATTTATACTTTCTTCTTTTGTAAAAGCAAAAACTTCTTCTTTCTTTTACTAAACCGTTTTACACATTCGTGTTTAAATAAATAATTTAGCGCGAAAATAAATAAAATAAATGCAGTCAAAAGTACAAAAAATAGATTTTAGTAACGCACGGTTACTATATTACTGTTATCTATTATTTTTAATTTTTACAAATTGATACGCGACATCTTGAAGTCACATAGGTGTGTACCTAATTGGACACACATGTAGTCAAAATGTTAAGTCAGCGCTTTATGAAGAGTTGCATGATTTTCCTTTCGTAGACTGTTGCATTTCTTGTAAATTGCGTATTCATAACTAAGATTGCTAAGATTCAAAACGTGATTCTCGCTTCTTAGATGAGAAATGTGCGCTTGTGTGTGTATGTACGTGTGTTAAACGGTGCCACCGTGCAAATCGTATACGAGGCTTTCCTATGGCGAGACCGGGTCTATTGTCATGTATTAGCGTGGATCACGTGAGGTCGCACACAGACATACAGTGTATTTGTGTGTACTCAACGTGAAAATACAAAGGCGTCAAGTTTCGTAACGAGGAGCGATGTGTCGGTCCTATTGTTAGAAAGCCAACCGTCTTCGGGACGCACGAAAAGACGCCCGTTTTGGCTTAGTCACCTTTATATGGGGACTTGAAGAGATACCATAAGAAGTCGCAGGGGTCACCATGTCGTTTCTCTTTTCTCGGTAACGAAGCAACTAGGGCAGCCTCTGATAGAACGGATTGATGGATAACAGCGGAACGAAAAGCTCTCGGATGCGTGAATGCCGATAACGACTTTCCAGATCAACAAAAACTGGAAGGCTAAATAGAATCTCTCGTTCGCGAATTGCGATAAGTACTTGGCATCATGACGATGAGGCTGACGAGAATATAAAGTATCCATTACTCTTTCAACGTATAAAATTAATGGTTTACTTTACCGACATAATTCAGAAGCGTTTCAGTTTACATTGATCATTTATATCCTCAAGTTTTTTCTTGGATATAAATGCAAATTAATACAAACCATCGCATCTTCAACTACGAGAAGAACGATACTTCGATTTTTATTCCATGGCGCGTATTCTGATTATTTTTACTTTCTCCTCGACATTTCGCCGTCATCGTTATTAAGTATTACACCGGCGTCACGTTTGACGAAGGGCGAGACGGCGAGACGACTCTACGAGCCAACGACGAAGGCTATAGATATGTATTTATGTCGCGGAGGATCGACGCGATAGACACTTTTCTTCATCCTCCTCCTCCGAGGATGCACCTTTAGTAATGCATCTAACGCGAGAGCGTCGGCATCAATTCTCTCTCTCTTTCTATCTTCCTCCTTCGTATATAAGTTTCGCGGCTGATTACCATCCGTTCGGCACTTGAATCGTTCACTCGCTCACATGCACGTATCTGCGTTTCCGTTCCGGCGTATTACTACGAAAGACGTGACGATACCCCTATACGTGAGTTATTTCCGCGCGGCACTCAACGAGCCGTATCGCCCCGCCGTGTGTACGGTCGACGTCACTTCCGTCTAAGCAGGTTGAACAAACCTCCGTCCGTTGTTTTTCTGGGCCTGGACGATGGACGGTCCGACATACACGCGCGAATACGTGCGTGTATGGAAGGATTCTCGTTACGCAAGAGAATAAAAAATTCAACTTGAGTTCCAACAAATATCCTATTAAATGCATATCTCATTTATTTGTCCAACATTTCTGCGAAAGATATATGTAATATTGTTTTGTTATATAAAATTTGTATAAAATTATATCTGAAGTCATAATTCACATGTGCGTAATTATTTATATGTATTATAAAATTTCATTATGCATTATAAATATGCAGTTAAAAATATATAATATTGCAAATGTATGTATTGTATTATCATTTGATGCTAAATAAAACATAATTATACATGATATTAAGTTTCAGACTTTGATCTAGTGAATAATCTATTCTCGATTCCTTTATTATCTTATAAGCAATTATAACAGAGGCGCACAAATTATAGCTAAATACTACTGTTTATGAATGTTGATGTTGTCGGAATAATTAGTCGCGTTGGATTACCAATTAACCAGCCATCGTACACGATGATATTAATTTAATTTACGACGTCCAGATGAAAATGATTTATTGTGACAAGAAATTTCAGGAACTGCTCTTTTCACAAAATAACATTAATTCTGTTTAAATTCTTTGAAATTAATTTTACTCCAAAAGAATAAAAATTCTGTTCTTAATACATGCATTTTATATAGAAAATTTACAACTCTTTAAATTTTTTGTAATGAATCTTAAAGAGTTCACTCTTGGAGTGAGATTTGCTGCAAAAAATAATTAGAGAGTTGTGAATGTTCTACAAAACGCCTGTATTATTGATGAATTATGTAAGAATTCCTGTAATTTTTATATACGCATTGCAACTGATATTTGTAAAATAAGAATAAAATTTAGTGAATTGAAGAAATGAGCAATGCGATCGCCAATTGCACATGAAAGAAGGAAATCGTGATGCCTGGCAACGTTAAGCAAAAAGAGGTCGAGCTATAAATTCAATGACGACTGGTTGATACATCGCTAACAGGGGAGCCTATATTCGATGTTTCGCGTAAAGAAACGTCTAACATGGCAAACCGTACGATTCTCGAGGACTTGTCACTGAATCACAGATAGTCAATGAAGAAATCCACGACTGTACCCGCGACTGCAACCGTTGACTGTAGCCGTTGCAATCCACAGAAATCCCTGGAATGTCGGTCTCCTCTACTTCTTCTGCCATCGTCTCATTCGCAAGTACGACGATAACATACTTTCGAATCGAGAATTTTAACTCGCGGAATCGACAATTCACAAGGAGCGCGGTCAGTTTTTGCCCGCACAATTTGTTCGCGCTCGATTCTCGGCTAAGTTTCTCGAAATGTAATGGCCAAGGAAGAGCACAAAAAAAATATATCTGGAGCGTCGTAAAAATGTATCTTATTGTTAGCAGCATTATCCTACTATCGATAAAAATCACGAAACCGCACTTCTTAATCTTTAGTAGCGATCCTTTATTACACACAACAGACCATTCGTGTCATGGATCGAATTTTTATCATTATTCTTATAATATACAAAAATTAAGTAATTCTTTCATCCACTTACTTTAACATCTCTAAAAAGTACTTTTAAAGTTGTGTATTAAGAAAAGGAAAGAATATAAGATAAAGACATATTCTTAGCCAGGTGTCCTTCTAGTATTTAAAAAAAGTATATGCACGAATAAAAGAATGACTCAATCATATGTGCCAAGAGTTAGTAAAAGCTATAATATCATTTTATCTATAAATAAATCCAGGAAAAGCTGAGTTTCGTATCAAGTTTTCCTCAAGTTTATTTTGTACTGACCGAAAAGCGAAAATCTAAGTATAAATTCGTTGCATGCAACACGCGAAGAGAGAATGAGAATTTTTATCGTGTACCACCCAGGGCGAACGAAAACATTCGAAAATCTAGGTCATCGCTCTATGGTGGTTCTAAATTCGGGCCGTACGATCATTGCCGTATAGAAGCTTGCGGTCTGTTGTGATCAGTGACACTCGATGTGCAGCAGCCTAACGAGTACGAATGGCCCGTCATTGTGTGGAACGTATATCACAATATTCAATTAGCCTAACGTCAAAAAACCGCCAGTCAAACGGAGGCCACAGAGATATTTATGCGTCATTTTCATTAACGAGACGGCTGTCCAATTTTAAGAGCCAAGGAAATAAAAGAAATTAATGACACAGAAATAAAGATAGAGTTACAAAAATAAAAATATTAATAGATATATTGAGCAGTATATTTATCAATTTAGTATTCATTTATCTATTTAGAGATGCATAGAAGTAATAAAATATTTATTAACATTTGACTTGAAACTAAAAATCTATATTCTTTTTATAAATTATTATTTAATGTATTATATTTCTTACTTTTAAATTTACTTTTAATAAATTTAATTAATAAACAACTAACAATACATGTGAAATACTTTCGTAAAATTACGAATGTAACAAATCTTGCTTTCTCAAAATTGGTACAATAATGATCGATGCATTTTCCTACAAAGATTTTGCGCAAATCTCTGAGAAAACATAATACGGTGACATTCCCGTCACGCCTCATTAATCCTGATCATCGTCATCTCCATCGTCTCTTACTTCCGGTATCATTAACTAACGAGCGTTCACGGGGTGTCCTAACGGTGAGTAAATCCTCGTTTGCGAGAACCAGCTCGCCTAGTCGGTCGATCGATCATTCCAATCGCAAGGAGGTATTAGGACAGCGTCCGTTTCAGCTATAATTCTCGGTTGGAAAACCTCGTAGGAGTTTCTCCCGATGCGCATACTGGAAATGGCACGCATCCGGTGTAACAGAGACATTTAAGTGGGAGGTAAATCGTTATTACACGTGATACGTTTTGATGCTGCGCTGATAGAAGTGTTTACGAATGTATGGTTGTTCTAAAAAAATAAATATAAATTATTTAAATTATGATAATTGCAGCCATTTTTTCAGTGTGAAAAATTTCACTATTAAAAAAATAATCTCACAAGGTGATTAGGTTCCTCTTCAAAATTTAATACAGTTTATGATTTGAAACGGAGTTAGAAATCATTTGACGGATTGGCCAAACTCTGCTTCGAATGCTTCCTTCGTTGCGTAGACACGATTTCGTTGTCACGCCAGGGCTTCGTGCACAACGACGCCGCGCTGTCTGGCCGTCAGTCGTTTCTCCTGACGCTTCTCTCTCGACTCTCTCACAAGAGAGAAATCATCTCGTGGCATCCCGCTCTCGTCCCTTCGCCCGAGGCAGTGCGTGACACTTGTTTAATGCGCGTGACGTGTCCACATGTGTGCAGGTAAACGTTTCCGAAGAAAAATATAAAAACGGGGAAAACAGGCTTTTTCTGTCATTATTTATTATCATGGAAATGTCGCTTATTAGACGCTCTCTGGAATAGATCCGGAGAGTGCGCGAAACGTGGTATGTAGAAAATCACGAGGTATACACTGCATTTCAACGTGAAAGTAATCTTGCTGCGTGCAAAACTCAGAATTAAAACAAAAAAGACATCAGACTTTAAAATAGGTAGTTAATTATATTATCATTAAGCGTGAGAGAGTTTAGCCTGAATTCGTCAAGCTTACAAGATTTTATTTCTGCGTGAACGAAGAGAGCTTTTACGTTAAAAAAATGTCTTTTCGAAGCTTTATGGGTTCACAGACTGGTTTCGATTTCTGCCTTCGTGTTGCAAAGATAATCTGTGGCAGCGAGTTCGACTTAAGTCGAAATTCTGATGTAAGGGACATGCAGGGACATGAAACCATTGATTGCATTAAGTTGCGGCGCGATGCAACGGTTCTGTGCGGTCGTTGATTTAAACAACCGCGAACGGTATCGCGGTCTTCATCACGGTGTGACTTACGCTAATTGGTTTCTGAACGGTCCGATGGAAATTTATGGTAATATGTTCGACTCTCGGCCGCGAGCGCTAACTGCTCGTGATTGCTCGCGCAGAGCAACCGTGATAACTGCATCATCTGTAAATAAAGCATTGCGATTCGACGGCGGCTACCACCCATCGTAGCTGTGTGCGGTTAAATACTAGAAAAGATCTTCTAATACGCCTGGAAAGTAGTACTATTAGAATTACTTTGTTTCTCATGCTCAACGACAGAGACTAACAAAGTATTTAATATCTATCGTATTGAAAAAGAGTCTAGTAGTGGCTACCAAATGTCGAGTAAAATAATCAAATATTTGATAAACATAACGAAAAAATAATTTTACTTTTTTCAATATTTAGTAAGTATAGTACCAAATGATTCATTATGTTACTACGTTTCATATGATATTTATTAAATATTTAGGAAAGTAAAGTTATCTTTGTTTAGAACATATGATTAGAATCGTTTCATAATATTTGGTAGCTATTATTAGAATTCTTTTTCAATAGATAGAGCTGATGTTGCTTTAAAGACCTCGATTTCGAAAGTTCGAACTTTGAAGCTTTGAAAATTCCAAATTTCGAAACTTTAAAGAAAAAAAATTAAAAAATTATATAATCATTAATATAATATAACTAATAATAATATTTTTTTAAGTATATAATTTTAATTTTTTATTTACATTTACATCAAAAGTTTGAAGATTCTAATTATTTTCAAGCAGCGAATCTTTGAAGTTGTCAAAAGTAATATAGCTTTAAGAACTTTATACTGCTGATACTTGTGTAATTGTTAAAGATTAATTGATACAATTTTATTAGATAATAATACACTTTACTGATTAATAGCATGTTATTATTATGAGTAATAATTTTAATAATTTCTGGAAATAAATGAAATATACTACAAGTATACATATATTTAACGTTTTTAAAATTCTTAGAAAGATGCAAATTCCATTTAGTGCTATACTCCAACCTGCAATTAAAACATTGGGACAGTTTTTCTCGGTACTCCTCTTCCGGTGAGTATGAGAACGGTGATTATGTCGTGCAAGTGTAGCGGCGCGGCGCGCGAGGGTTATTAAAAACTAGATCCGCGTCGGGCGTGCAAGATCGCGTTCAGATCGTTATAACGGTGCGGCATAGAAATGCGCATATGCACGAGCGTGACAAGAGAACATTTATCTCGCGCTAATGACCGTTTCCTGTCATCCGATTTCTGCGGTATGCCACCTTAGAAACGCGCTTGTCTCTGCTCACGCTCGGCTCGATCGCTCGATAAGGAGCTTCTCGGGTCAGGGAGCTCTCATGTTGCGGACCAACATCCCGCTCGGATAATCATCGCTGTCCTCATCGTCATCCGAGGACGTGTACTTTCTACATAGAGACCGCGTTCGCAGAAGAAATGACACGCTTTCAGTGCGAGTTCCGACGAATTGGACGCGCTAATTATCGAGCGTGGGTACTTTCCTCTCATGCGGTATAATTACGGTAAGCCGAGTTGTAACTGGATTAATTTGTGCGAGAGATAAGGATGTGAAGCTTGTTTAACATCTTGGTTGAAAGGAAGCCGTACACATCGCTTTAATGGAAAATTTATGTTAGACGAAACATGTATCAGGCTTCTTATAATATAATTTTAATAATATAACCGTTAATAGGGAATAATATAATAAATATGAAGAGAATAAAGTACGATTTTTTTTCTTGTTAATTTATATTTACATTGAATGTCATAAGTTTTCCACACTTCTGTTCATGTAGATGTACTTAGACGGCAGATTAAAAGTACATCTGCTCGTGTAATAAAAATATCACTTGTAATTTGAAAAATATAAAAAATTAAAAATTCTAGGAACCTTTACAAAATAAATCTCGAAGGGATAAAAGATAATAAAATCCTTTTTAAGTATCTTGAAAAGATGACATCTACTACTCTATTTTTATGTGATATATAAATATTATAATATTAAAAAGAAATATTTAGAGAGTCATAAAGAATTAACGAAAATAACTTTGATATTGTATAAAAATTGTTGTTAAATAAAACTCGATTGTATAGATGGATTATAAAGTAGTAGAGTATGAGGAAGTGGAATTAATAAATCCAGAACACACAAATGCCGTACATGAATTTCTGTTTAATGAGACGTATTGTACACTTTGAGCCGCGCAGGAAACAGTGCGTTTTTCCGAATAAATACATAAAATTTACAGTGCACCGACCGTCGTACTATGGGAAAAAGCACCGCTCATCGATACGGGTATCGGAGGTAGAAACAGGGCAAGTCGCGTTCGTTCGCGCGAATTTATGGCAACCGGTTTGCGCGATCGACGGAGGAATGTCGGCTGTCGTTTGCGCTTGTCAACTCGCGCGAGAGAAAGAGACGCATCGTTGTCGTCGCTTCATTCCCTGTCGCGCCTTCCCAACAATTCGCGGTACTTTTCAAAGAGACTAGAGAGAGGTGCCTCGGAAAAACCACGGATAATGATCGATATTTCTTTAAATGCCGGGGGGGGGGGGGGAAATACGGTACCTCTCAGTCTCCGTAAATCAGTAATCTTTATTTAGTAGGACAATTTAAATTGGTCATCGTTAACCGTTCACCTGTGAGTCGCGTTCACGCTCAGGTATGCAAGTATTATTATCTCTGAGAGAACGACGTCGATTGTATAATGTGAGGTTCGAAAGATCGGAATTTATTCAGTCACGTCAAGAATATTGAAATGCTTTAAATCCAGAAATATATACAGCTGATACAAGACACGAACGATGTTATTCACTTTTCCTTTTGTCTTTACGATTCCTAGTTACAGATTTCAGAATAAAATCATGAAACTGAAATTACGAGAGCCTTTATCTCGGAGAAACGTAAAGAATTTAAGCAAAATTATTACAATTAAATTATTTTAATTGAAATAAAACGATACTGTATATAGGTCGAATGAAGTTTATGGCCACCCTGTCAACCCTCTGTTAGGGTAAAAATTGCCAAGTATTATTACTACCATGCCTTGCCAATGGCGTGACTGTGATATGCAGGTGCGACGTGGAATCGTGCCGCGCAGTCTGCCAGCGCGGCGTTCTCCGCGGTTGCGTGTACCGAACCTGTTTCCAGGTTTTACGCACCGGCGAAGCCGACGCCGGCGACCCGGGTGCGTACATGTAATTACGCCTACCACTATACTCTTTCCCCTGCTGAAGGCGTTCTGAATGCGAGAGCGTCCGTAATGTCGGGAGGATAGAAAAAGCGTCGCGTAAGAAAAAGGGGAAACGGAAAAGGGGCGACCATATGCAAGAGGAGAAGAAGGTAGATCAGTAGAGAAGGTGGGACGATGGAAGAAAAGGAAGAAGACGGGGAGGAAATGCAGACTTAAGGCGAATAAAAGAAGGCCGGGTGTGAAATGAGAGAATCATGTACAGGCAATGAAAAAGTTAAAATTGATAAAGGAAAAACCGAGGAGAGGATCATACACGAGAGAGGAAATATCTGTTGATATGAAGGGGATAAAGCGAAGCGGGGAAGAATATGAAGAACCTGAAGCACAGCGAAGCGTAAAGGAAGAGCTGAGAAAAAGGTGGAAAGGCAGAGTTGGATATAGAGTATCTTTTATAACAACTTTCTTGCCCGGCAATTAACTGTTTGCCAATTAATGAGTTGACCGTGATATCCCTCTACTTGGATTTTGCCTCCCTCTTTTTGTCTGAAATTATTCTCCCTTGCGCAAGAGAGAGAGAGAGAGAGAGAGAGCACATGCATGTAATCATGTAAGCACGTGTGTCCGTGTCACGGTAAAAGGCTGCATAAAGCTATGGTTACCGCGCCGGCAAATAATTACTCTCAGCTCACTCAGTTGTTGTACTCCTGTATTCGCGACGATAGGACGTCGATGATACTTCTACATGTCTCATCTCCTCCTTCCATTTCTGTCCAGCATTAGCGTGCGCTCGTTTAATGTGATAGCAATTCTCGTGCTCCCCGTAAACGCGAGTTAACAAGCCGGCGATCAGTTTAATTTGCCGTGCTTTCTAAAAGTATAGAAGTTTTGCTCGTATTTGCTGTGTGTATTAATAACCTGAACGATAGTGATGCACGGTATTAGAATTTGATTAAATAAAGGATGAAACATTAAATAAATCGATAGCATTAAATATGTCCTTATTAAATAAATTGTTGTACCATATGATATTAAATGTGTTTTAGGAAGAGAATTTTTCTTCGTTAATGTTGATGCATCGTATATTCTGTCTTGCCTTTTCGCTTGTATGGTATATACTATATCAAAATTTAATTAAAATAACATAATTACAGCTTGAAATAATCGATTAAATGATTAATTACGGAAATTACGATACCGACATAAAAACTGTCAAGTCACTTGTCGAATATTTTTAACGTAATATCTTTGCGATAAATACTGCAGACAGCTAAGTACACTCCCTCTAAATGGCTCAATTTATTGCCTTCGTCAGTACCGACGGCGTGGCTGCAGACCACTCCGGAGAAGCAGCAATTTTCGAGAACCAGATCGAAGTAGGGCACGAAAACGTGGTTGATCGAGCACGATAATACGACCGTTGTTAAACTGACCCAATTGCCGCAAATTGCCACTGTCGTTGATTCGACAAACATAGGGATTGAGAGTCGCGCGAGAGATCTCATTTTCGGCGGTCACGGGTGTAGAGAGTGAAAGCTTTTATTAATAACAATTATAGGGTGGACCGAACGAAAATGATCTCTGTAAAAGAGGAAAAGGGACTCGATCGTCCGACAGCGAAAGTCCCCGGATGTCTCTACTCCGTTACACGCGGATATATACGCAGCCACTGCTTTACCAAATTAAGTTACGTGCGATGCTCGCGTATAAATTATTCCTATAAAACGCATCAGTCATTCCTTTACTTTCTCTTGTCCGCGTGCATGTATGCGTTACGCGCGAGAAGTTTCGGCCGCAAAGAAATTCTTTAATCTTGTGAAATTGACGTAGGTATAATCTAGTATCGTTTGAAAATTCGAAGTCACGCAATTGCGATGGAATTTCAAAACTAGCGTGTCGCGAAAATTGCAAAAGAAAGTAAAAAGAAGCAAACAAATTTAGACATAATTAAAAAAATGAGTGAGAGAGATGTGGAGTGCAATAATGTTTTCAAACTTGTAAAAATAGTCTAAATTGTATTTACTTGTATATTTTAATCAAAGGGATCTCATCGTCGCAACTAAATCAATTTTAAAACGATAAAATAAAAAATTATTTTAATTACAACTTTACTTTTAATTTCTGAATATCGTGTTAGCGGTATGTTGAAGATGTATGCTAAGCACTAAGACGCCAAATGATGTACTTCACAAAATTTGGTTCATTATTTAATATAATGCCGCGAATTGAAGAAGGCTGAAAAATGTTGTACTACCACATTTAAAAAGTATTGATTTTTTTTCTGTAAGATTTTACGCTGAAGTTTTCTTCTTAATCTCATTAAAATTCTAGATTTGAAATAAAAAAGAACGAGAGTATTTCAATATAAAACGGAAGACTGTTATCTCTCTTGTTAGAAGAAGACTGTCGAAGAAGACGCTCTCTCTCTCTCTCTCTCTCTTGTTCGTCGAAATAAAGGAAAAATCCAAATATTAAACGAATCTATTTGTGCAGTCGTACTGTTGTGATGATTTTGCTGTGTTACGTTATTGTAGAGCGAGAACCTCATCATGACTCGTTCATTCAGTCACGGACAATGTTACGTGTCGCTTCCTCATATCAATCAATCGCACGTTTCGCAAAACACGTTCCTACTTGTCTCGCAGAATCGTTTCACGAGAACGTCAACGCCGGAGGGTCCGCGCCGCTCCGCCTTTTGCTTTCGTAAGGCCATCGATTCGGTAAAAGATCATTACACTTCACGTGTGCATGTCTCATCAACGACCAGCTTTCACCCGGTAAATGCATACGTCGGTCAGTGCTTTCCATTCGGAGTGCAAGGTCGACGTCAGCCAAAATCCAGCACCTTCTGGCCGAACAGTTTAATTTTTGATGTTGTTGAGATAAAGAGGAAAAATATGAGGAAGTAATAGGTATTCATCTTTATCTCGTAACATTAAATGAATTTCACATGTTACATTTGCTGTTTTAAATCTGCTGCACACACACACACACACACACACACACACACACACACACATGCGATGATAAATTATATGGGCTAAAGAATATAGTATTCAAAATCTTCTCTTATAATTTTCTGAAAGAGATAAAAAGATATCTTGCGAGGTTGAGTTTTAAAGATACACGCAATTTTTTTATTATTAATTCTGTTTAATAAATTATAATGTACGTTAGAATTTTGTCAACTTTTTCATAGTTTGAAATAATGTAAAAATCTGTAGTGAAGTTCAAAAACTTATATTACAGATAAAGAATAAAAATTTTACATTGTGATGAAAGCTTAATACTATCTTAATGCTTTACATTGTTATCTTTTCATATTCCTATCGCAAGAAAAGACATTAATCGTTACATCTTCATTATTATCATGAATAACCGAGAGATTATTTTGACTTGTCAACACTGCCGGGACGTCACACCCACTTTTGGCATTTGTAAGTTGATCTTGCCTAATGCGTTACGAGGATTATGTAAGCGTAATATTGTCTGACGAAGGTGAGAGCAATTTAGTAACCGAGGTCTAAGATAGGTGAGAAAAATGGTTTACGCGCGAGAATCAATGGGCCTTGGGCGTAAACTAGGTCAATGTGATAATAAAATAGTAAGACATAGGCAGAAAATAAACCGCTTTATGAACTTGACACTTTTCTTTGCGATGATATCGCGCGTCGTAACATTTTCTGCTCGGTACATTTTGATTAATTTCAACTCAGTGGCCACAAATACCCTTTCAACGTTCCATTGCTAGAGAACGCTTAATCTAGTTAAAATTAAACGCGTCATAACTATTAACGTGTTTACTTTTGCAGTTTAACAACTCTGGAGAACTTCTATAATCTTCTTAGAACTTTAACATTTCGCTGAAATCTGAAAATTTTTTTTATCAAATTCTTTACTATATGTATATATATTCATTTTTACATAAAAAATTTGAAGTTTGCTTGTCTCGTATCAAATGAGACTAACAAACTCATACACGTTACAGTTCTAATATTTATATTCAAAAATTATATTTTTCTTATATATTATCACGCAAGAGTTAACGTAAAGGATATTTATAATTTCTTCGATTAAAATCGAATACATTTCGAACAAAATCGAAAATGTTTCATTTCATAAGCATAAAATGTTACAATATATTCGACGTATGCACAAATATACTCGTAACAGATATTCTTTGCTCAGAAAGGCGACGATCTGACAGTCATCTAATCGGCCTCGCAACATCTTGCGAGTCACCGTGGCTACAAATTTGGCGAGACTTTCGCGCGTCAGCAGGCGCTTCGCGTACGTATATTCATTCATACTGAACGCGTGCGCGTAAAACGCGCTTTCTCCCCATCTAAGGACATTTGTTTGAAAAACCTCGCGCCAGTTTTTTCCGCGGCTCGTTTCGCGCGCGATCGCCAGATAAATTTTCTATTTATTAAACATACAATCGTGTGTAACGATCCGGCTTCCGGATAAGAGCTCACCACTTGTCGCAGCTGTTGCTGGCAAGTACGCATGTGCACGCATATGCGTGAGCCCTTTATAGGCGTGAAAGTCGTTGATCACGATCAATACTGTATGTAGTTCCATCTATCCATTATTTCAAAGTTTTTTTTTTTAGTGTCAGTTGCAACAGATCCTAATAATGAAAAAATAATCCACCCGTGTGAAGCTGGTCTCCCAATATTAAAAAATCGATTTTTTTTCTTGACGCATTCGTTTGCTCATTGTTTGCTCACGAATGCTCAGTTGGAATTTTCGTTTGCTCATCCTTAGTTCAAAAGATACAAGAAAATTAAGTTTTGGTATCGAATTAAAAAATTGTTTTCTTCATGCATTCGTTTGCTCACAAATCTTTTGAACTAAGGGTGAGCAAACGAAAATTCCAGCTGAGCATTCGTGAGCAAACGATGAGCAAACGAATGCATGAAGAAAAAAATCGATTCTTTAATATTGGGGGGCTAGGGTGAAGTTGGCCCCCCAAAACATAATTTTCGTATATATCTTTCGAACCAAAGGTGAGCAAACGGATATTTCAACTGAGCATTCGTGAGCAAACGATGAGCAAACGAATGCATGAAGAAAAAAATCGATTCTTTAATATTGGGGGGCCAGCTTCACACCGGTAAATAATCTTTGTTTGGTAGGTTATGTTATGCAGCAAAAAGGAAAGCGTGCTTTTACGTAAAATGTTCCAGACATACCGAAAAATAGAAACCAAATCAACAACTTGAAAAATAAGTCTTACTAAGAATAAAATTTTATACTATAATAAATATATCGTCCAACAAAGAGAATGTAAATAAATTTTTTTTCAAGTTATCGATCGGTACATCTGGGACACTGTTACATGAATTGACCTCACCGAAGAGCAACTCTCTTCGGAAAGTTAATATCTTTCTACAGAAAAATATCGGCATACGGACGACCGGATAATAGCCTGCTTTCGGTTCGTCACGCGCGATAGAGCAAACTCCAAGGAGCTTATCGATGGAGTGCAACCGCGGCCGATCGATCCATTATTCACCGCTTCTCAAAACCAAGATCGATACACGATATGATACACAAATCAATGTCGAAACTCAGCGTCTACAAAGACACGATCGATTTGCCATGATATCATCTCTTTTGTGGCGTCGGTACATTTTACACGTGTATGAATCCGATCGATTCTCCTTTCGCGATATCGCACGGATCGATCCACGCGATCTCGGTCGACCGAGCCGGATATAATTGATTTAGACTTCGTCGAAATGCTTTTAACTCTGATTTGCGATGCGTGCTTCTTCACCAGAGTTACGGTGAAATACTTCCTCGAGAGAGCAGCCTAGTAATACTCCCACTCGGTAATTCGCACAGATTGATCTTCATGATCACCGGCCGACTCGTAGATTCGCTGCGCTTATTTCGGATCAGCTGTATTTAATCCACGTGGTACGCGATGGTGAAGTCAGAATGACATGATTGTAGGTCATTGCACTCCGACCGCTCATACAATAATACGGCTGATTATCTCATCGATGTGCGAAACAAAATATTCGTAGAAATACGAAGAAATGCAGAAACACTTTTCAGTTATGATCTGTCAGATAGATTTTTATATATTTAAAAACATCCAATTCATTGAAAGTATAACATCGAATTGTCTCTAAGTTACAAATGACATTTGCAATAATAAAAAAAATGATAAATTTCAAAAGTTTTTCAAATTACTACGTGTATATTGTTATTCATGACAAACATCGTTACGATACATTCAATTGCGTACTCCAACGCGCGCTTTCCAAAGTAATTAACTACGAGTTTATCCCCGTCACGTGACAATCGTTAATTGCTATTCCATTCGTTTACCCACTGTTCCACGGATAGTCGTAGGAATAGCACGGATGCTTTCGTCCAGCATAGCAATGACCATATGTGCGAACGTGTCATAAAAGCCATAATAGTGGCTCGATATATCATATACCATAGATTACCAAGCTAGAATATCAATGAGATGGGGTTAACATATTTTATGTTTCTTACTTTAAACCCTTAAAAATCTAGCAAATATAAGCAATTTTATAATAGTATTATTCAATATGTGCATCTATTTATATATTAATTTAGGCTGTTTTTTTTTTAAGGCCACATAGTGTGTGCTAACATAAGTGTCATTCTTGTCTTCTTGGCTAGAACCAGAATAGGGATAAATATAGAAATAGAACGACGTTTTCGAAAGAAAAGCAGTCCGAGTTTAATATATAAATAGATGCAAATAATAAATAGCGTGATTCTCAGACGCGATAGACAATAATTGCTATATTTGTTCGAATTTAAAGTTTGAGTTAGGAAGTAAATAAAATATGTCAGCGGCTGTCTAAAACAATATACGTATATTATATATCAAACAAACGGTAAACATTAATAACATAGGAAATCCGCGCGCACGAAATCACTAAAAAAACTTTTATAGGACGTGACATTCGAATCGTTCCACTGTGACCATGGAATTCTAAGAAATATTTAAATAGCTACCCTCGTCTCCTCTAACTGACCTCCAGCCTAATCTGACATTTCCGTTTTGAGATCTCCTCTAAATCTCATCGTCTATTGGGAAATTCCCGAGAGAGCGAAAGATGCGACGAGAACTTCAAAAGATAGAAATTGTGAAGAAAAGGAAAATAAGTGCAGAGAGTTAGAGCAAAAAATAGTGTAAAAGTAATTCCTGCGAATCTCTTTAGAACGAGAGTTACGTAAAATGCGACAATCGATAGTAATACAATTTGGCTGAATTCCAATAAGATTAATTGAACTCTCATTGAAATGCCTCGTCACATCTCCGCGCATCCGCGCGTTTGCATAACGCTTCCCGTACGTGCTTTGTATCGTGTAATTCGATGTGTACTCACGCTTTTGCCGTGGCTCGTGCTGTGGTGCGTATGATGCGTGTCGAGTTTCATATTGGCGCAACGATTAAGGGCGTGCAGACGTCGGAAAAGACTCTGCAGCGAGTCGGCCTCGAGGAAAGGGTGGTCCTTGGCTACGCCGGAAACGTCAATCGGAAACTGATAGTCTGAAACACGAAGATAGTGGATCGTCATTCTTCGTTTCACGCGTTCGATTATCACGGGATAGGATAAGGTATCGTGCTTACGCGCGTATTTACGTAAACGAAAAGTACATCGCAGCGATATTTGATCGTCAAAAACGTCCATCATATCAACCGCGTTTGTTTGTTGTAACGGCGCATTCAGAGTCGTTCAATTATTATCGAATGCGCTAAACACGTACAGGTATACGCCATGAATGGCCTAAACCTATGTCCATTTAGTCCATGGGCATTAATCTCCTCGTGAGTTCGAAGAGGGTTCATCGCATTGATTGTGCAGTTGTTGTGCCGCTCAATCTTCTTCTTGTATCTTCTTTTGTACAAAAATTTAAATTCGAATAAAAAAGTAAAAATGCACGTTTCATTTCTGTACGATTATTATTACTCCACTAAATTCTATAATGTCTAAAATTTTTTTTAAATTTCTTAAAACATGTAAATTTAATTGAATTCAACTGAAATGTTATGTTTGTATAAACAAATATGCTAAATGCATATAGAAGTATACTGTGAATGAACCAAATCCATATCCATTTAGTCCAAAGACATTAATCTTCTCGTGAATTCAAAGAAGGCTCATCACATGATGATTGTACCGTTGACATGCCGCTCAATTCTTCTTGTATTTTTTTTTTTTACAATACGTTTACAGTTTGAAATAAAAAAAAGATAGCAACACATATTTTATTTCTATATGACATTATACTAAATTTTATATGTCTAATTATAATTAATTCCTTATATTATCTTGTAAATTTAATTAAAATTCAATCCAATAAGGCATTTTTGTCGAATACGCTAAATGCGTGCAGTACGCTGTGAATGAACCAAATCTATGTCCATTTCGTCCATGAACATTAATCTCCCCGTGAATTCGGAGAAGACCCATCACATGATTATACCGTTGTCGCGCTGTTCAATTCTTTTTGTATTTCTTTCACAAAACGTTTGAATTCAAGATAAAAAAGTAGAAATGCGCGTTTTATTTCTACATAATTTCTACATTATAATATGCTATTAAATTTTATGTCTAAAATTTTTTCTATAATTAATTTCTTATACTATCTTATAAATTTTATTAAAATTCAATTAAATGACGGATTTTTAATATTAAACAGAAATATTTCTTTGTACTTATTTTATCACGAGAGAAAAAAATTAATAAAATTATGTAAAAAAAAAAAAATTGAAATGTAAAACTATACGAAAACTTACAAACTCTCTGTAGCTATGTGGCTATCTTGCGTTGCACACGAAATTTGTTAAATGTTGTGGTATGACTTCGGAAAATAAACGCTATGCTACGTCTCTAGAATTTCTTCGTAAATATGTCATGATCACTGTGATCTTTCGTAAAAGTTCGGAAGATTTCTGTCACGATTTGCGCAACGTTGGCCTAGATCTTCTGAACTAGATCTTGGATCTATAATCTTTAACCGGGATTCGAGAATCGATTCGACCCTTAAAGTAGGACGGTTCTTTAATAAGCAACAGCAAACGTTTTCGTGGGACCAACAATTTAATTTCTCATGAAAGAGTGTATGTACGTTAGTTATATCGAAAATATTATTCCACCTCATTTATCCGTTCGCAAAAAATACCAAAGAGAGAGGGCATTGCCGTAATGCTCCATTAAGGAAATTAGAGTTTCTCGTAAACAAGCTTGGTAATTAAAACAAATTCCGTCTACTGTGGGAACTATAAGTGCGCGTATTTCAGCCGCGTTTATTTTCACTTATTAAAGCGTAAAGATGATTAATGACTTCGAGCAGTCTCTAATGTTACTTGATAGCGAATAAATTAACCGGTTATCTATCGACGTTGTACACTTATTCGCTCCTTCTTCGAAACGCTTAAACGCGCATTCGTATTTTCCAATCGTTAACATTTCTTCACGCCGTGCTAGAAGTTTTTGCAGTAACCGAGTAACGTACTTCGAATACGATAAACGTGTTGTCTAACGACTATAAACTGCCGTAGCAATTTTCATCTCAGGTTCACATTATCATTCACCGCATACGGTGATTTGACATATACTGAATGCGAAACACGCAAAAATTCTCACCGAGAAATTTATTGAGCTTTCCGAGGTTATATAAAAGTGTAAAATATGTATCTCGAGACTAAGATATGGCAAGCAGTTCCGCATCCCAATAAAGAGTGTCAATCGATGAGAATACAGAATGACGCTTGTGTCAATGTTATTCGATGAAGAATGATTTGATTCATTGCACACATGTGCATATCTTTATATTTATATCTTTCGCCAGCTACGCATCACAAGTCGATATACTTCCTACCGTTCGCTAAGGATTTTATGATGTTATCGATAGATTCGAGTTAATGATCGGCGTTCGCTTCCTGGATATACTAGTTACAAACTAATCATGTTTTATTGGGAAACTCACAGACCATGTATACGTTGCTCGTCTGACGAATCAATTAACATGTGAACTTTCACTCGTCGGCATCACGATAATGACCAGCAGCAAATACCGATCTGTTTGTTTGCTGCTGTAAAAAAAAAAATGGTTGCTATTGACGCATGTTAATCCTGTAATGGCAAGGTGGATTTTCAGACAGCAACCTCGGAGAAGCGAGGTCGGATTTGAATCCAGTCTTTTTCATCTAATAAAATATAGGTAAAAGAAAGTAAATAATAACACATAGTCTATGTTTAATATTGAGTAATAAAATGTCTTTTCATCTATTTATTTTTATTTACAGAAAAAATACAATACTTTACTAATTGACTTCAAATAATTGCAATAAGACAACAAACTGTTTGACTGACGAAGTCGTAAGTCACACCCTGACCTTGCCATTAAGGGATTGAGTAAATCTCGTCTGCCTTGTGGAAGATATTTTATGTTTCTCTTTTTCGTTCCGTCCTTTCCCATTCTCATTTTTCACACACATCTTCTTTACCAAGGTCAAAAAAAGGATCAATTTTATAATGGCAACTCGTTGTCGTTCGCGAGACAGAAAAATTCACTCGGCGAACGACTTGATAAATTTATCTGGCGGCGTATCGGGCCAAGAATGGCGATGTGATCGATCGGGATCACATCCTTAATTTATCACGCCGATCGTCAGACACGACACCCACATTCGGTCGCGTCGCTGGAATTCCACGAAGGATCGGTCGAGGAGATCCTCCGTGGACACGACCCGCGGTAATATCCTTGCGAGGATCACGTATGTGCGCGTGTGTGGCCCGCGTGTGTGCACGCGAGTCGCGTGATTCCCGTATATACGTGTTCGATGAGCGGTATCAGTATCGGTATTTATATCGTGCCTTGCGCCGACCGACTCGGGTTCAACTGGGTCAATTAGCTACTATTCATAGTGCGCTTCGATCGCGAGAACTCGTCTGAGTTATGATCAATCGTACACTTTGCACGTGGTACCATGCACGTATATATACGTACGTTTGTACCTAAACACGCACGCACGTGTGCGTGCATAAATTCTCGCGTTCGCCAGATCTGCCGACGTATTAGAGCTGTCAGTTTAGAGCTGATAGTTTCAAAGCTTTTACAATCATGTATTCGATATTACTCGAATGTATAATATGATCTCGAAAAGAAATCATCTCTTTTAAACATGTATAGATGTTAACGAATGTTTTACGGTGACTTTGTGGTAGTTTATTTCAAATCATTTTTCCTGATTGTTCCGCGTAAAATTCACGAGAATTTGTGAGTACAAGTTTATATTTTCAGTATAAGATACGTTTAAAGAGAGTTGCACAATCGCGTTGCCGCAACGAAGGGAACGTGTTTATATATATGATAGTTTAAGAGAATCGACCTTATCGTTTACCAAGCTGTAGCATTTCTTCTTCCCACTTTTGGCATCTGGGTCGCTGTGGCGGTTACGTCGCTCGGAATCCGTTTGTAGGCTGCGGCAGTGGACCGAGCCGCGCAGTCCGCACGCACAAATTAAATTAAAGTTTTATAAAGCCACTTGTCTCCCACGCGCATTGCAAAAAGTGAAAGTCCCATACCGTCTCATATAAGTCCCTCTCACGCCTAGTATCCTAATTGCTCACGCCAGTGTTATGTAATTATATTATCGATACCACTGCTACGGCTGTTAGTATTAGGTAATTGAAGTGAATGTGTTGATATAATACGATAAATATCGATCGATCGTCCTTAACCCTTAATAAACGTTGCCAGCATAAATACTTATAGTCACGCAATACGCCGCGCCGCCTTTCCTCACGTGATTTTTATATTAAAGAAACTTTAAAGAAGGTATGTGTCGAAGTTTTAAATTCTAAGCTTTTAAGTTGTATTAAAATATTACAATAAAAAAATACATTTTGTGATATTAAAAATAATTTAAAAATTGATTTTACGAAATTAAATGTGTTGTTTTCCAATACTGAAATATGTATCTAATTGTATTTAAAAGAAAACATTGCTATAACCAGGCCAGCGCATCAACGAACCTAGTGGTTTGAATAGCAACCGTTGTTCGCCAGATGCCTTCGTATATACATGAGGGGCATCAGCTGTTCGCGTCGTGAATTCTTCGAGGGCGTAAATGCAACTTTGCAGTTAGGACGGCCCGCTGGCCGGTTTCGTGCCATTCCTCTTCCCGTTTTTGGCATGTGGGTCGCTGCATCGCGCGTCGCAATGTCTCCTGTCCGGCTGCATTGCGCCGTGACATGTTTATGGGAGCCACGACTCGAGCAACGGTCAGCTCTACTGACTCACCGTGCGAAACCTAACATCGTTCGAGATTCACGTTTCTAACGAGTCAAATAGGCGCACGTATGTACACGTATACATGTACACTTGTATACCACACGCACGACGACTCTGATCAACAAATCAAATGGGAGGCGCGCAAACGTGTTCGCCGGTATTAATTTATCACGACGATTAAACGCCCGAGTCAGCTTGCGGAGAATTAAGGCTGTATTTCGACCCCTTTAGCGAGGTGCTCCGCGCTGGAATCGGTGCGATTCTCGAACGAGCGGTATAACATTTTTCCGACCAGTACCTTCTTTTTCATTTTCGAATACCTAATTAAAGGCCTTATGGATTATTGAATCGCAGTTCGAAGGAAAATTTGTCGGAGAGTTGGCGAGAGCTAATGATTATCTCTCACACAATCACGTTGTGTCGAGAGGTTATTATTAACGATAATGAAACAATTATTAATTTCGAACTCGCGCGGAAATATTTAAATCAAGCTCTCCGAGCTGCGTTAGGGCATGTATAAATCGCGCGAATAAATGCACAGATGACATGAACACTTGGATTATGTTCATATGGCATTTATTCATACAGAAAAAATCAAAATTCTCAATAAAAAAATAATTTAATGTAAGTATTATATTATAAGCAGCACATATTCAATAATTTTAATGTTCAATGTTAATTATCTTATTGTTAGTGATTAATACAAGAAATGTATTCTCTCCGTTTATGTAATAACTAATTTTTAAATTAATTAAATTAATATTTTTTTAAAGAAGATCAATTTTCAATTCTAAATCAAGTGTTTTTTTTTTTTGCGAGTCATGCAAATATGTATGGAAGTAAATAGAGAATGGATTAGATAAAAATAATCTGAAGTAGCTGCGCCGTGTTATCTGTGCAAACTCAGAAATTCCTGGCGCTATGCGTCAGCGATGAAAGAATGCAACCCTTGATACTGTATCGTATCCGTCGCGTTCACGACATTTGCCCCCGCGAGGGTTGCGGTGACGCCAACGAGACGCGGCAATGTCTGCCTCATTATTACAAAACTGATGATAAATCCGTAATCACGAGTAAATAATCAAACGAGTGCAGGCGAGCGCACGAACAAACGTTTTAAACGCGCGCGATTGCAATCACACGCGCTGTGGCTCGATTCGTACAAAAAATTATTGCATTTCACGATCGCGATACGAACATTATGCGATCATATTCGCGAATTTGTTTACGACTAATCGTTGTGTAAAATGATACCAGCCTTGCTATTTTTTTTTGCGAAATTTGATTTCTCCGCCAGCACAGCATTTTAAACACAATGACGCAAATATGTTTATATGTGCATAGTACAGTACATGCATTAAACTGCGCATAAAAACTGCATCAACATATCTTTCTGCAAACTGCGATGATATTCGCAAAACTGTGAAAATAAATTTAGCAATATTTTTAGTTAAATTGTAATAAAAATTCGCTAGAATAACACGATGTCGAAAATTGTGATTATATCGAATAACAAAATCTGTGGATAATTGATTGTATTTTGCTTTAATACTGTTTAATTTTATTCCACTATACAGAGTTTATTAAAATAATTATGAATGAGTTATGGAACGGTACTCTCGCAGAATTGCGAAGCTGTGTGTATATCGAAAATTCATCAATTATATCGTAACACTATTATAAGGGTTGCATCTATCGTTTGCGGAGATATTAAATTTGTGAACGTTATTATACGCGCTACAATTGTTATTATGTTACGATATAAATTGTATGTCAAATGCTATTGTAGAATATTGTATTGTTTATCGTGAAAACATCACTTTTAATGAAATGTCACTCTATTAATGTACGCTATCAAATAACGTCCCACATTCAATCAAATCAAATTAAAAAATAAAAAATTAATGACTAGACACAGTCAGGAATAGATTTATCTACATAAAGCAAATTGAATCGTATTCTATTTATTATAAAAACATAATAAAAAGTGTAAAAATAAATTCAAAATTATACATATGTGTAATATATATATTTTTTTAATCATCATAAATTCAAATAATAGAAACTAATAATAATAATATTATCAAATAAATAAAAAAGAGTCCGATATGATCGAGACTAGATCTTAATGCCTAATAATATTTATACATAAATTTTAAATATATCTTTCAGTTATACAAACTGCGCGTCAATTACTGTCGGATTTTGAAACGCAATTATAAACTGAAGCTGAAATAATATCACAAATTAAATTAGTTAATAATTGATTAGTTTTATCAGATAATTATTAATTTCTAAGTTACGATTTCAGTAGTCTTATTTTATTCTTTTTATTGAATTATTATTTAAAAAATTTTATATTTTCTCTCTGCAATTACATTTTTTGCTTAATTTTTAACCTGAATTCACGCGATAATTCGTGATTAGGTAATAGGTTCGATCTCATCTCGTTTCCGATAAATTATCTTTTCCCACGATCATGTTATGTTACATTTAAAACTGGATTCGTGTAACAGCATCGAAGTATACGCCATGAATTTTGATACGCGTTTACGTAATGGTCGAGAGGAGGCTCGAATCGCGCAGACGTTATATCAGTATATGGAAGGATCTTCGTCGCAGGATAGTCGATGTCGATACTAAACGAAGGACGAGCGTTTTTATTTGCAGTCGGACTATAATTACGCCCACGTATCGCAGCGTTATGACATAAGATTGTCCTTTTAGATACGGGTGACTTCACTCGCGATTATTACGCCGCGGGCAAACTAATTATCGTGATTTTTGCGTGGTTTGCTGCGGCAGGATGATACGTATCAATGGGCGTTCACTCCTACGTGAAAATACGAGCGCACACGGACTATTTTCCGTAATCTTTTCCAACGTAACTTTTTTAATTAGACGTGCGTGACGTTTGCGCGACGTCCTGTCGTTCTCACAATTCATAATACTACATTGTTCCATTCGATATTATTCAGAATTATTTTTAATTAATTTGAAATTCAAAATATATATTATTAATAAAATAAATGATTATTATCGCATATTCTAATTCTACAGTGAGTATCTTGATATCAGGCGATTTAGCACTAAGTGTATTAATAATTACGAATTGTTGTACAATGGCACATATGCACAATCTTGGAAAATTAAACAAGTATCAGTAAAAAAAACGGTAGTTTTTAAATAAAGTTTAAATATATCAGCAATATTTAAACTAAAAAATTTAAAAGCAAGGTGCAAACGGTACAAATCCTGAATGACATCAGAGGAAAAAAAGTCTAGGATTTGCATGGTAAAGTCGTTAAAACGCGCGAAAAAATACATTCACGTTTACACGAGTAGTTAACGGGACTCAATAGAACATTTCGTTTCGTCAAGAGGGCTCGCTTGCAAAATTCATGGATTTTATCGTTTAAGCATGGAATCGTTGCAAAATTTTCAATTCTCGGTCGGCCTGGCGGTGATCCCGGTCCGGAATGTTGCGACATTATATTGCCCGATGGAGCGTGTAGCGCTCGACACGGGAACAAAATGTCGAGCACACACCGAAGAGCCGAGAGATAAGATAAAAGCTATAAACCGTGCTCGTAGACGAAATAAATTACAAAAGGCGTAAATCAGACGATATTGTGAGACCGATTGTCGATTAACGCGCCGACGACGTCCTGTTTACCTTTCATGTCTCCGCTGAGGCACCGTCGGCACATCCGTGACCGCACCGGGCGACGAACTTCTCCTCTCCACGGAAACGGCGAAATATCCCTCTTCGCTGTCACACGAACGTGAGGAATCCGACGCGACTCATGGCTACCAGCCAACTCCTAATCTCTCACCCACACAGTCATGGTAGCACGATCGATCGATCGCGTCGCCGACTACTAGGCGCGCCTTACACGAGATCTACGCCCAGATCCAGAGATCGATCTTAATCGCTCCGCTACCGAGGAGTCTCTCTCTCTCTCTCTCCGCGCAGTGAAAATTCCACAGTTCTGCAGATGATCCGCAAATCGCGTAGAGAGCACGCAATTTTACGGAGAACCGAATTATTGATTCTCGGTGATCGAATGACACAGATCACGCGTATCAATATTTTTCCGCCCCGTCAAACTTTATCGATTGCGATTTCAGCTGGCGGTCTTCGGTCATCGACACCCGTGATACCCGCGATAGAAATAAGAGCATCGATACATATATGTGTTTACTTGAAATTTGTATCGCATCCGAGTTACGTCTGATTAGTCATCATCAAACAGCTATTGAAAAAAAACAGCTATTCTGTCGCACTTGTCACTTACAATAAATCGTCCCTTTAAATTGTCAGCCACTCGCACGCTTTTCCACCACCGTTGCGTTTCCACGACATTCGAAGTTCTTTTCAATCACTGCAAATGATTAAGTGCTCTCTCGACGATGCTACTGCACTTGCGGGCATCGATCGGATTACTGGCCTTCCACCTCGATGTTGGCACACTGAGACGTTTATCTCGAAAAGTCTCGTCCTGTTCGCACCCTGGGTCACGACCTGGCGCACGCAACTCGAAGTGCCATGCGATTTGGAGCAATGAGCGATGAATGACGAGCGATTGTAATTCCGAGCGAACGTAGTGACTCTTCCGCCGGTCGGCTCTCCACTAGCGGTCGTCGGCGCGTAGCGCAGCGATATAGAAGAGAGGCTCGGGCACACGAAGAACAACTCTACCAAACGTGCGACTGAGAGAGGGAAGAGGCCGATGGAGCAGCAGAGGAAGAGGTGGTGAGAGAGAAAGAGGGAGAGAGAGAGGGAGAAAGAAAGAAGTCGTACCCGAGGGGCAGCTGGTCTCAGAAGAGGGGAAGAGTCGTCGAACATACAAATGCACGAAGAAGCGTGTGCACGGTGAGAGGCACCAGTGTTCGTATCCGAGGGGGGGGGAATGAGAGAAACGGGAACGGGGAGAGAGATGCAACCGAGATGCATTTCACGGGTGCATGCCCTGCACTCGACTTCGCTCCGCGCGACCGAGTAGTACGAGAATAAGACGGATACCCCCGGATGTATGATGCGGTGACCGATGTCGAGTTGTCTCGATATTGCATCAGATGAGGCTTATTGTCGCCCTTATACATATATGTGTAATTCATATTTTTATACGCTTATTCAATATATTTTAACAACGAAATTTAACATTTCCTTCACTATAAAAGTTTCTTCGTACAACGGAAGGAATGGTTTTGTTGAAGTATTTTAAAATTCAGCTGAATACGCAGGTCTGAAAAATTTTTTATTAGACCAAAATAATTATGTCGAGCGTTTAAATTGATGGCTAAAATGTCAAAACTTTTTCTCTCGTAATGCTTGAGCATCCTACATAATTATTTTTATGGTCCAGTAAAATTATTTTCCGACTTGTATCTAGTTAGTTTTAGATATTTTAGTAAAATCTTTTCATATATAATATTACTAGTAATACTTTTAATAAATAATATTAATAATAGATCGCGCGAAAAGAGTTTTACAAGTTTTTTTTTTTAAACCATGACTTTTTGTGATAAAAAAATATTCAACAAAAAAATCTTGATTTAAATAAAAATTAAAAAATATTTTTAAATACATATGTATTAACTCTTAAACGCCTCACTGTAGGAACAATGCACTGATGTATGATACATTTAATTCAATTGCTTATAAATTTTCATAAAAATAAATGTTATAAAAAATTTCATTAAAAACCAGATATTAAGGAGCATAACGGTTCAAACAAATACGCACTCTTTTATTGAAAAAAATAGAAAAAAGTTAAATATGCCGTACATATAAAAAAGTATTTAAGGGTTAAAAGTATAATTTGTTAATGAGAAAACTTAAAAATCTCTTTCAAATCCCCATAAATTGAAAAAGTAATTCACAATAGAATTGTTTAAAAAATGTTTTTGCCGAATTGATGTAATAAATATTTTTGTAAATTTGTTGTATACATTTTCCTTATATTAAAATAAAAATCTCATAATACGTAACTAAGCACTAATAAATTGCAATCTTTGAAAGAGAAGCGAGTGACGTATAAATAACGCAACATCTCTGAATACAAAGCAAATGCGGGAAAATCCCCTAACGTCGAAAGCTAAAAGGGGTGACAAGCCTGAATGCGCGTGGCTTACGATCGCCCGAAATACACGTCTAATTTTCGCGCCGCAACGCAGCATCTTTCCGTTGCTAACGCCAGCAGAAAACAAATGTAAAGAAAGGTTCCCGAGAAAGCGCTCAGAGGCGATCGTTGTTTCTCTAAAAACGATTACTGGGTCACGCGAGGTTCCGAAAAAAAATTCTCCACAACCATCACTAGCACGACTTGATGTCTCTCGTAACAGATCCGCGAAGACGCACGTCACAAGTATAAATTATATTGGGGATACGGCTAGCAGTTCTGCGAATTACAAACTCTTCTGTATAGTATAGAAAAAAAAAAAAAAACTAGTGCCAAGAATCATTTCAACCAAATGACGAATACCTATAGTTGTTACAGAATATCCATAATATCCAAAATATTTATCTCGCGGAAAGAATTACGGCTTTTCTCCGCGATTATCGCGCGGGATTTAACTCTCCTTCAAGTGTGTATTATAAATAGTGCTTATTTGAATAATCGCTAGTGATGCTATTGTCCATTGTCATGATTAAACTCGGGCGACCTTAATGCGCGTGAAGGCATGCGTCGGCGTCGCACGTAAATTCGCCAACATCACGAGTGAAACGAGACGACGCCGAACGTCGGCTTAACTCACACGACGGTATACAGGTAAGACGGCATATACAGCTTCTCTGATGTATTTCTGCGTGCTTGTTACGTGGAAACGCATTGCTGATTCAATCGGTGTCCGAGGAAGCGGACGATCGCTGCATTAAAGTGGCGCTGATCGTGTCTGTGCGAATTTCTCGCTCCATCAGCCCGGGAGCGATCAGGAGCCGGCCGCGAAGACAGATACTGCGTGGCGGAAAGTGCAACATTCGCGCAACCCTTCTCATCTACCGAGGGATCCATTCCGAGACTATTTGCGGCCCACCAACGACGATGGAGGCGCCTTTCGTGGAAGCGACATGGTCGGTGTTTTCGTGCCCGTAGAAACTGTGTCTTCGTGTCATCTGTCCGTTCTACGTTTCCACTCGCGAGTTTACATTTCATTTTCTTCTGCGCGAGATATACGCGCAGGAACGAAGCCTGGCGGAAGGTGCCAGCAAGAGAGAGAGAGAGAGAGAGAGAGAGAGAGAGAGAGAGAGAGAGAGAGAGAGGAAGATCTCGGAAGCGCGATTTAGCGAGAATTTCTATTCTATTACTGGAGAACGCCGGGGAATGGATGCGCCGGCGACGCGGATTATTTCCCGTGTCGTGATAGTTTAGTCGAGATTATTTATACAGGCTATGTGCCTGGCGTAACCAGAACTCGTCGTATCCCTTTAAATTCGTATACGATCTTGAGTCTGATTTTGCGAATTCGAACTTAATTATAGATGCGTTGGAAAACATAATTATTATACATTTCCTTTTTTCTCCACATAGAAATCTCTGAAGTCTCAATATTCGTTGCACTATATAAATTTAAAAAATCTATATCGCGTAAGTAGTGAAGAAACAAAAAAAAAAAAATCCAAACTCGGTATTTTAACCGAATTGTATTTAGAACAATTGATTCGACTGAAGCAATTTCTTCAATACGAGTCCTTACGGTTTCTCTTATTGTGACGCGTATCAGCTACGTTCATCGGCGTTTTGCGTCAGAGGCGGAATCGATTCCGCCTGTATATCGCTGAGGTTAATCGCCCCGCGTATTTTGTTAGCCGCTCAAAGACGCTGCAGCGTTTCTGTGTCGCGCGCGGAAAATCTATCCCCGCGAATCTCCTGGCCCACCTACCGAAGATCTGAGTTAACAAAGACAGAGATTCGTGGAAGCGCTGGCTACTGTGCGCACGCACTTTAAGACTATACCGGTCGTTCCTTTGTAATTCTCTCCCTCCTGCCGGCTATATTCATCGATTCCATTAAAACAGTGATTTCGCTCGGCGGGGGAATCCTCTCTCATCGTCATTACTAATCTTTGTACCGAAGAAAGGAGGCGACGCGGGTTTATCCAGGTGCACGTTACAGCGCGCTAGCCACACTTCCAAGTTGGCTCACCCCCAACAGATGTGTCAAAGACCCCTTTTGCCTTTCGGCAAAGAGATCTATGTGTGCACCCCGCGGACTATTCCTGGCGTGTTGCCAAAACCTTAGATAGCCGATTCGCCGGATTCACAGATCCATTAGAACTCGGACGTCGATTTGGGATTCGGTGTACGTGTCTGTTTAAAATTCTTAGATTAGGGCTAATGTAGGAAGAGGAACACTTCGCTCGTAGATCACGTCTTGGTATTCGTGCGAATTTATTCTACGCGATTTCTCTGAACAGAGCCGCTTTATCCATCGGAGTTAATTACGTTTGGGCGATTCGTTCATCGCCGACGCAAGTTATACAAGCGAATGCATTTAACATGAAATGTCACATTACGATTATATATTTGATATAACTCTATCCTTTCATGTTCGTTCATTTAACAGTCTTACGAAATTGACGGAAATTATTTCGAACATTCTATGTAACACATCTATATGTAACGATCTTATTTCACATGTCCTACATGCGCTAGTCAATTGAATCAGTTAAGAGCTCTGGAATCGCCATCGGAATTTATTTCGGGAAATGTCTGAGTAGGAAATGACATTATCAAAGATATGATCTAAGCAGACGTACTTACGTAATTACGTTATCGGACGCCAGACGAGCTGACAGCCGTCTGTCGAGCGCGAAATCGGCTTCCTCATCTCGAGAATACACGGTGGCACGCTTCAAATAGCCGTCGGGGTGCACATCTTCGGCCCGCGACTTCCCGAAATACATGGGTAAATTATATCCTTCCCGGTAGAAACGGGCAGCCTACCAACGGCTCGTCGAGCTTTATATCTTCTTATTCCACGACGGTTGCTCTCGTCGTTGTCGTGCGAACTCTCGAAGCACCGGAGTTCGGCGCATCGAGGGAAGATCCCGTCGCGATGATCGGAGCTTCGGTATCCCGCGAATTCCGGGTGTGGAAATACCATCGCTCCGCGATGCGACTTCCTAGCTTCGACCATCTACGGGTTTGGCAGCACTCCAGGCTATTGCTCCCAGAAAAACAGGAGACCGACTTTACGGAGAATCTCTCGTCGAACGTCAGCTGGGATCTTGGTGTGCGTCCGTAAGACGAGTTGAGACGAGTCAGATGAGTCAGGCGAAATCTTTGATCAGAATGAGTTATTTCTCGGTTTAACCCCCCTCAGTCTGAACTTCGCTGACGAAGTGCGATGTACCACTCGCGTTGTAATCCAGTCTAATTGCTAAAATTGCAGTCTCTCGCGGTTGGCAGCGAATTATTCAGTTTTACTCTTCTGGAGTTAATAATCTGCATTTATATCACGCGGAATGTGTGACTGCCTATGATTCCAAGTATTACTTATTTTCTACGAAAATTGCGTGCGACGCTATCTCGGGCTAAGCGAAATGCAGAAATACGGTTGCGGGTCAATGTCCGCGAAATTGAATTTACAGCGCCGTTAAATTCATGATATGTCAATCATATCCAATTTGAGTTAGTTTTAATCGTATCTATAGATTGTCACTGTTCCTAGTTATCGTTAATTTAATTAAAACAAAGGAGTTTTAAACAATTTCACTCAAGAAAATGTATTAAATTTAACTCAAATTTCGTTTATTATTTATTAAACGCATATATTAATACGGACAATTTTGAAATACAGAAGTGAATGATTTACATTCTGAGAGATGAAAGTTGAAAACAACAAAATGTTATTTAACTGAAGAGATTGGATTGAGTTACCATTGCTGCTTTGATATTTAATCGTGCAGCACGAGTGAAATTATGGCATAAGCGAGCGGAAATTCACATAAACGCAACATGATATACATCCTACAATTATACAAAATCATAATAATGTATCCTTCTAGAAATACAATTAGAGAATTGAAAGCATCTCTCGGTATTTATGGACGAGCAAACGAATGTACAAGCAGAAAGTCTTCGTTGTACATTTTAGAATTAATGACAGAAGCGGCAATGCGACACGGCAAGGAACACCAGATAATCTTCCCACATCGCTAATACTCTTTTGTCCGCAGGGGTCTTCGCACGGGCGAAGGTTTCGCGAGGGGTGGTTTACATTAATCCGGTTTGCACAGTAATTCGTTACGACGCGACGAATATAGAGGTGTGGCTGGTCGCGCGCGCCGCGGCGTCTCCCGAGTCTCGTATAGGGCCGTCCTTCTCAGTATATTTAAGCGCCGTGAGCTTTTTCATTTTTCAACCGGTGCTCAATGTCACCGCTCGAAATAACCCCACGTTGCACGTACATGGTGAACGTGTAATATGCGTGCGTCGCGTTTGCGTGAATGGTAGCCCAGCCCTATGATGCATTTAACATTTATCAAGTCTAAAAATAGTGCGTGATAGTATATTTTAAAAGTATCTAATAATAATTACTGTTGTAATAATATTGTATAATTATGTGTAGTATTGTTATTTTTTATGCATATCATTAGAGTATTTGGATATTCGAGAAATGTTGAAGAGCTAATTAATTAGTTTGTTGTAATAAAAAGTAAAGTCGGTATCACCCGCGACATATTTTTGCATCGAGAAAGATTAAACGGAATTGAGATATTTGGGTAGAATAGGAATAATAAAACGACCGTAGGAGGTCCTGCATCTCAATCGCACGTGACGTCAGACAAGACTCGAGCCGAGGCCAAGTATTTTCAAGACCAGAATTCGTTTCCAAGTAGCCTTTAAGTCTCAACGTGTCTAGAGGTGTCACGTGACTCTCTCAAGAGTTTCAAGGGTGCGTTACTCACTTGCGGTCGCAAAGAACTGGTGCACCGACCGACCAAGCACGTTCGCATTTTTTTCTCTCGACATCAAAACGACAACGATAATGCGGTCGTCGCGTAAGGGAATAGATTCTCGCTGACGTCAGTTTGGCGGATCATTAAATCAGAAGGTAAAGATAAAAAATATAAAATAAAATAAATCAGTGAGTGTCGTTCATCAAAGAGACGCTGAGAGATTTTATTTTCTCTGGGAGGAAATTGCATTCTATCAGGCTTTCATCTATTTATCTCTATATATATAAAAATGTTAGAGCGACACAAACTTACGATATGCTCGAAGTAAATCAACATATTAAATTCACAACACAGAATTAAAAGATTTAATTAAAAATTAAAAGAATAACCCTATTCACAATTTCGTTATAATTTGATAAGTTATCATAGAATTTAATTCCTTTCGAACGCTTTTCCGTATCGCAACCAAGACTTAATTCGTCATTATGAACGTTCGCGAGCCTCTCGTTCGTCTCTCCCGTCTACGAGCGAACGTCGCGACAAGTAGAATTAGCGTTTGTGAGAGACGGCGCGTCTGCAGCGCGCGAATACCGCGAAATGCAGTCGCATAAATTAGCGAGCGCGCGTGCGAGTCGGGCGAAAAAGGGATTGGCTGGCACTTAAGTGCCAGCAAAGTATCCCGCTTGGTCGCGTATAAATCGCCGCCCTCGCCCACCGGGGCGAATTTACATTTTCGCCGGCCGTCGAATAATTTATCCCGGGTGAGATTACTTTGTCGCCGGCGCGAGAGCGGCGCGTGCGAGCAAAAAGGAGGAACGCGGGGCAGCGCGACGAGGTGAGAGGAGGATTGGGACAGGTTGGGGGCAACCTGAGGGAATTATTCGCGAACGATCAAGCCCGTTCTCGGAGACGGCTTAATCGGCGATGCCCCGCGCGTACCGTGGGAAGCAGCGATTAAACTGTACACAACAGCGAATTTCGCTGGCGCTTCGCCGACTAACGTCGTAGGCCGAGCAGCAGGGAATTTATGGGGCTTGAATAAAAGGAAAGTAAGACCCGCCCATGATGGCATGGCAGAATTCGCGTTGCGACGTCTGCAGTACTTTCATACTACATTGACCTTCATCATGTCATCATTCATCTACTTGTCTCTTGTATTAACTCGTTGACCTTTTATCGTAGGAAGTCTCGTGCTATTGCAAAAACGGGAGAACAGTTCTTACATGCGCTGGCATTTTTGCCAATTTTGCCGAAGTCGGCAAGTTTCATCATCATCATTTTTTTTTTTTTTTCGCCTGTTGATTCGCGTGTCATCGTGGAAAGAAATCCGTGGTTTAAAATTATGTTGCGCGGGCGATGACGGGTCATTATACGGCTGTCGGGCGTATCTGATGCGCAATGCGCATAAATCCGTCCAAGTTTTGCACCCTCTCGAGATGAAAACCCGCGACTCCTGATTTATGCGGACGACGGTCGACGACACGCAGAGAGAATCCGGGCTTTGATGTTTGTCGAAGGAACGGCCATCGTAAAATAACGCGCTATTTCGCGGAATCGACGGTGGGGAAGGAACGACGGCGTAACCCAGTTGCGTCCGAATTAAATCTACCAGGCGTCGCAGTTATGTTACGGCGCGGCGCGGTCATATTTCCGGGTGTGTTCGACGGCGAGAGGAAGAAGTCGCGGTACATTTATACGTATCTGCTGTACTGTCGGAGATGCCGAAGAAACGAGGAGCAGATGCTCGCGCGAGCGATCACCGAAATAGACGTGGATGATATTCATGCGTTTGATTCCAGAGAATTTGCCCTCGGCGCTCTTCTCTCGACGCCCGAGAATCTGCTCAAGTTGCATAATTCTCACTTGATGCGCTTTCAAGTGCCTGCGGTAGATTAATCGGATGAAATCTAACATGGAACTTTGTTACGAGGTATCGCGGCAAGACTGACGTTGAATACTCACAATCAGTAATCTGAACTCAAGTTTACAATTAGTCTTGAAATTTAGGAGCGAACTTCATCATGATGGAATCCTGTGGCATAATAAAAGCATCTCAATGGCATTAATTCCGCAAACTATTCATTTAGTGCGATCGCGAATATTTCAATGCAATTATGAGAATTCAAATGTGAAGCGTTTAATCTTTAAATGAGTAGATGGGGAGTCATTTGCGCCCCATGTCTATTACAATTTTCTTTAAACTTTTATTCTGAAAAACGAAAATAAAAAATATTATACCTATATAAGAAGAATAAGAATCTCCCTCTTAAATTTTATCATCTAACGAGTATCGTCATAAATAATTTGTCATCTCCTTTAACTTGAATAATCGCAGAGAGACACTTGTCTACGAATAAATAAACATTTAGAAACATAAAAATTCATCGAAAATACGTGATAAATAATTATTTTAATATTACAGAATACACGGAATTGAAGAAACGATGATCACTCGTGCGACCGGCGTAACGTATGTACATACGTCAGACGGCGCGTTGCAGTCGCGATATAACCCTATACTTCAGTCATCGGAAACGACCAGCCGGTATACGCTGCTAAATCACGGTCAAATTTATTTATGTCGAGAAATAACGGACGCGGCGTATCGGTTGCAGAGAAGAGGCTCCGTCATGGCCGACTAGCCACGATTCGTTCTCGTAATCGCTCCGCTCATTGAGGGGTCCCATTTCACCCCTTCCTCTCACCGTGGGTGCTTTTCAGTCCGGCAGCGATTCTTTATGCCTCGTGTAATCAGATAGACGTAACGACATCGTTTGTCATTACGAACCAGTTGTAACGACTGCCGAGCGATTGGTACATCGTCTCTACGCTGCACATCCATACCTCGCTCCACTACGAATGTATAGCTGCTATGATGGACGTTCCTATTGCCGACGACGGATTATTAACTGCCCTTGCCTTATTAAATTAACCCTTGCTTTATTTATCGTGGACTGGACCGCGGTATGTTTCAGAATAGTAATTAATAGGCGATAATAGCGGTACATATTGTTAGAACTTCGCGCTTGCGGTCTGTGTGTCTACGTCTCTACTCTTCTAATACATTTTTCTGCGCCAGTTTATGTAACAGATGGTCGATTAGAATTATTACTATATAACGCACTGCAGTAACTAAACGAATAAATTAGGGAATATAAAAAGATTTAAACAGTAAGCAAATCAACATTTTGCTCTCTGAAATCTTTAGAGTAGAATTTCAACGTCTTATAAGTTAGCGGAACAAAGTGAGCAGAATCAACTTTAACTAATGCTTATGTCTTAGTGGTTTACGTTTTTATATGCCATAGTCTTAACTTTGACAAGGTTGTTTCGTCATAGAAATCTGGTTGAGTCATTGAAGGATCGCAGTTTGTGTGCTATTGAGCGCTTCACGAGCTCGTCACCGACAGAAGACGTAGGTACCGACAAATTCAACCCGCGCGTTCTAGTCTTACATAACAAAATACACTGATGTCATAACGTATGCAGCCATCGGACCGCTTATCGAGATATCATATCGCGAGCAAACAGTTGTATCTGTATGACTAATTGGCCATGCACGATACATACCAGTACATACACTGTTGTGCCACGCGGCGCCGACGGTAAACCTGTTCATCTTTTATTATAGTATCGTCCACAAACAATAAAAAGTCAACGATGTGCTAGCGATTAGACGTGTGACAAGAGCGAGACGCATCTAAAGTCAGATAATGATTTACTAGAAACGGGATGTGATCGATCGTTCTATGGTTCACACGAGTCACATAGACATTCGGTTGAATGGTTTTCATGTGAAACCGAGATAGAAGCTTGTTTATACTCTCTTTACTGAATATAGCGCTTTGCAGAAAAAGCATATATTTTTTGTGAACCTTGTAATTATGCATTTCTTACACATAACCCAGAAAGGAATAATTGATGAGAAGATCTTTCGAACGATTACAATTTCCGGTTCAATTAGTTATTTTTCGAAGTCATCAAATTTTTTTAAGTTGTCAATCGTTCTTCATCAATAAAATTTTTTAAATGTATCTCCTGTCAAGGCGAAAGAAGTAACGTGTAATTTTCAACTTCTAACATTAATAGCAATAAGTTAAATGGATGAACGTTTTGAAACACTTCGTATACAGATGTCGATACAATTTATTTCTATTTTAAAAATCAAGAGTCAGGAAAATTGTGCACACACACACACATACACACGTTATTAAGAATTCGCCCCTTGATATTTCGGTAAATAATACGAGAATGTTATGAGAAGGCGCTGCATTATATTTATCTGACGTAGTCAGTTCTACTCGCCGTTATAAATACTTTTTCGTCAAGAGAATTTCTCTACCGTTCGTCGAATATTTCCAAAAATACCGTATCGAGGATGCGACCTCCGTGGTAACTGTAACAGGAACAGAATGAAAGCGGAAGAGGCGAAACTAGGCGTGAAAAGGTCATTTAAACAAAGCTGTTGTTACAGACGTAACTAGGCGCCCTAGTTCCTTCGATCTGCTCACGATTTTCCACTAAAGACATATACACGGTAACTAGGTGAAGGTTTCACTGCGTCGGATCCTCTTGCGATGTATTTCCGCTTGCGCGATTATTATTGCAGCGTGGGTGTCCGACTGCGCTTTATTTCCGACAAAAGTACGAGTCCCTCGTCACTCGTTAGACAACTGAATCGGACAACCTGTCACCAGTGACGGTCGCGATCTATCCAAATGTACAAACCGTGATTAATCTAAATAACTCGATTTTATTAGCGCAATCAATGTAAAATAAAATCTACTCCGCATAAAAAGGCTGTGAATAACAAGAATAATATTCTCGCATGGAATGCCAGAGATTTGGGTTCGACTTCCGGCCGAGGTAATATTTTTCACAGTGAAAAATTAATTATTTACAGTTTTTTTAAAAGGTTATTTAACATTAGTAAGATTGATATAAGAATCGTAAACAGCATCAATAATTGTTAAATTGTTTGTCAATTTAACTCATGATATTACTAGTTTATTAGTGTTGTGTTTTAAGTCTGAAAAAATTTCGGCGCACTATCGAAGAACTACATTCGTAGAATTACATTCAGTAAATTCACGTCCAACTTAGGTCACTGTGGCATATTGTCTCATTTGGTTTAAGAATAATATTTTCCCAACAAAGTTAATATTCTAATTTACACGTAATTATAAAATACTGTATTTTTATATTCATAATATTTATTGTAATATTATATATTTTTATTTTTATACTATTTTAAATAATTGCATGATTATTATATAATTCATTACAGTACCACCAATATTATCATATAAATACTTCATAAAATATATGTATTATTATACTGCTAAATTAATAAGTGTTAAATTATATTTAAATTATTTTTAATTATATTATATATGTCGTCACATTGTTCCTATTAAATGTATCGTAAATTAACTAAAACAACGAAGTTAAATAATTTAACTTACAAAAGTATATTAAATTTGCGTCAAATTTGGTTTATTATTTACTAAATGCACACGTTAATATGGACGTTGTTTACTTTCACGTTGTTTACTATAATAATAGAGGTAGATGGATTTATATTTTGACGCACATGTGGTAGTTAAAAATAACAAAATATTATTTAATTTAAGAGATTGAGTTATCATTGTCCCTTTGATGTTTATAACAGTGTAAAAATATTATTTATAATCTGTTTTTGTGTATCTATTTTTTATCTGCTTGAATTAGTAAATTCAATATTAAAATCTTTTTTGTCAAAATTTTTGACCGAATTCTTTTGTTATGAATGTGGTCTTTGGTAAAATTCAAAAAATTGAAATATCCACAAAGAATAAAAAAATATTTCTCTTCGTACTCAAAGCTATCACTACCTGTCGCTCCAGTTTTCAACTGATATTCCCATGGCTAGCTGGAATCTCGTAAACAACCTTTCCTTCGGAGCAGTATATTTCTAGTGCCGATGTCACGTTCGCCAAGGCCTTATGGGAACCATTTGCGCGACCTTCCAAGCGGGCTTGCACCCCGAGGAGAATCCGAGGAGCCGAGCCGAGCCGGGCCGAAGATCAGCTGTGCATAGCAATCAGCCTTTGCGGTGTTTCGCAGATATATAAATGCTTCTCTCTCTTGGTACTAGCTGGAGGAGAGTTAATATTTCATGCTATCCTTAATTGGTAACGTGAACATGGGACACGCCGAAAAAATTCCTCGGCTAAGTGAATTATTATAAAACAAGACGCTGAACAAACTATTTATGGCTCGCGTCCTTCGAAATATTCCATCCTGACGTCTACGATCATTAATTCACAACAATTCGAAAGATATTATCATTATTCATGTACGATATTAAATACTCATTAATTTCCATTGTGACGCGAATCCGATTTGGAATTACGAGCGGAGAATTACCTGAGAGATTGTCCGATATCTCGGAAAGTCGGATCAAAGTCAAAATTTCCCTATAGGTAGTTGTTTCCTCGATAATCCTTTGATGCGCAATTATACGAGTTTGTAGCGCGGAGACAAAACAACGAGTGAATATAGTTGATGATTCCTCGAAATGCTCCGTTCGCGCCATTCGAATGATTAATTATGTCGCGATCATCTTAAGCAACCACTGTATCCGCAGCTGTGGCGGATTCTGGGTAAGAGACGAATAGTCTGTCTTACCCAAAGCCTGGGACGATTATGTTCTTCCGCGCTAGACAGCGAAGGGAGAAAAAGGAAGACGACGAGGTGAAGACAAAGAGGTAACAGGAGAAACGCCCCGATGTTTGGCGCCGTGCCAAAAGCCGGCTCGGAAAGTAGGAAGGCAGAAAGAGCAGCACGTGCTTCCGACACCCCGCGATTTTGTGAATCATGACCGTTGCCTCGTGATGACGCCCGTGCAATTTTAGTCTGCGTTCGATTGAAATTATTTTCGTATATCGTGGAAGAGAGGAGAGAGAGAAAACCTTCTCTCTTCCTCGCGCTATAAATTCGACCACAAGCGAACAGACGGCCACCTGACATTCGTGGTTGTTGGCGTATTGCCGCGTCGCGATGCCGGTGGTACGTTCAAGGTACACCAGAGAATTTAACGGTAACGATCGATTTATGTCTCACCGCCGTCGCGGTTGACGCAATGCGTGATTCACGCGACATACGAATCGATTTCTCGGGATGCCTCTCGTTAATTGTCCACTGCCAGTCGTTGTGCGTAATGCACTGTATTGTACGAAATGCTTATAGTTTCGTATACTCTCCGTTCCTACACTGACTGTGGATGAATTTCTATACATTTGTATGTAAAATCGTTACATTTACGGAAGATGTGAAAGAGGTTGTAAAACTTGAAATCTTTCACACGCCAAAACGAGTGAAACTTGAGAAGAATGGTGAATGTAATGAAGCTGAATATAAGCGAGCTAAATGTAATGGATCTCCTAGTTTTCAACAAAAATGCTTTTATAAAATACGACATAACAGTAATTAACTCAAAATGGTGTAAATTTCAAGTATTCTTATAATGTAGTTGGAGATATTTTCCATGAAAACGTTCTTATAATCAACTAATTATATTTAATTTTATTTAATTGCAAAAGAATCGGGTAAAACAAAGAACATGCATTTCGTCTAGAAAAAATTGATAAAATTTAGAAATGTTTTATATCTAAAGTTTCCTTTGAGCTTTGTCTTCCGCGAATCCAGGAGCAATTCGTAACTTTGTGTGTAAGCTGACTTCTGCAGAATAAATAAACAGCGTGTCTCTCTCTTCATAGTAGAAATATAAAAGCGTATCTCTTTCTCTTCATAACAGAAATATAAAATTGTTTCATCTTGAAACTTTTACGGCTGATTTATGTCACTTTAAATAACGTAAAATGAAATCACGCACACATAAATATTTTTTTTTAATACTAAAAACTGCAAACAATTTTTTACGTTAAATCTGCTATGCACTAAAAAAATTAATCCGGAATTGTTATTACTAAAATAATAATTTTTTTAATATAAATAATTTTTCGTTTCTATAATTACATATTTTATTAAAAAAAAAGAATGCAAAAAATATTAACGCGTATAGCATTTCCAAATATAAAATCCAATGTTACCAATCAACTTGTATATCTTTAAAATAAAAGTAATTTTTGAAAAATAAATTAACTGTAAGTACAATGCGCATATATAAACTTCCGCAATTAATACATAAATCATATATTTATAAATCGATATGTAACAATTTACAAAAAATTAAAATACAATTAAATTTTTTGCAAATATATATCTTATCATTTTATAAATATATTATTTACGTACTCATAACCACGAAGGTTCATATAAGCATTTTACTTATATTTTTATATGCATTTATAATATGTGGTTGTTAGATAAAATAATTAGCGTTGATCGAGCTAAATTATAAAAATACATTGGTAGCGACAGAACTTATATCTTATATATATAATTGTAACATTCTTCTAATTATAATATTAAAAGATATGCAAAAATGAGCTCCAACCTTCGTATATTTTATTTATGTGTTTTATTTATATACATGTATCTATGGGTTTTATACCTATCATTACTTATATCTCTTTTTTTATTATTCTTAAATTACACAGTTTCTTATTTCCGTTTTTCCTCGCAGATGCATATGTAAAACCTAACCGTCAGTATATTGAATTTGTATCCATATGTTTCTTAAGTTCAAATACCGTAAAATCAATCATCTCTGCGGGAATAACCTGTGACGAAAGTATTACAAAACTTCTGTTACAAGTTGTCCGAAAAAAATTTATACTAAAATTTTTGTACGCAAATTAGTCGTATGCTTCGCACGATTAAGTTCTGTCTGTAAACTAGATCTGTCAGAACATGCGGATATCGCCGATTGAACTGTGACGAAAAACCGAAGCATTAACGCGGCGTAATCCGGCGTAAAATTTTCCGTCCAGATTTTACGTGACGTTGAATTGCAACGTGTTGCAGCGGCTTATAGCGGTGGTTTATGCAGTGACTGCACACAGTATGTCGGGTAAATCTGTTTAATCACGATCGTCGTGAAACAGAATGGTCCCTATCTCTCTCTGCGATTCGTACAATAGAAATGGGAGTGCCGCTGCTCGACACTGTTTACGCGATCGACGTTAATCCGCTTGTGCACGATTAACGCCGCACATTTTGTTACGCAACGTATCTTTAGGATTGTTTACAAAACTCTTTACGGTAATATAAAATGTATTTCGTAACACTGTAAACAACTGCAGGATTAAGAATGTATCAATGTCTCTTCAAAAAGTAACTGAAATTGAGTACTTTGCGCGTTTAAAAAAATATTATATATACATAAAACAGTAAGGTTAATGTTTATATTTAACAGTACAATTTTATTGTTAAAATGACAATTTTCTCATTTCCTTTTACTTATTTTTTAAAAATATATTATTTTGTATTAAAATAATTTCTGATTCGGGTTCTAAATCGCCGCAAAAAATCTATAATTTTTTCATAATTTTTCCATTTTATCAAAAAGTTATGTAATATACAGTCTAATGAGAAAAAATAAAAAAATAAATAATTAATTTTTCAAATTAACTTAGAATTCTGTTTTATTTTCCTGTTCCGCGGAATAGAGAAAAATCCTATGACGTTTCTAATTTTCTAGAAGAATGATAGCACGTGATGAACCAATAACACATTTCTCTGGAGGTGATTAACACGGAAAATGAGAATTTCTTACGCCTTGTACGATCGTTATGTTACTTCAACTATTTCAAGAACATGAAAGATATCCATCAAACCTGACATTTGGATGCGACGCGACTTGTAAGTTGGACTCCGCGATCCGCCGACGTTCAACGGGAAATTTTATTTTCCACTTCTTGCGTATGCAAGGCGCGTTGCTACTCCGATTCTTTGCTGCAGCGAGAAAACACGCGCGTATCTTGCTCGCTTGCGTACCGATGGCGTGACCGGCGGCACATAAATTTACAGTTATAATGGAGCTAACTTATTAAACTTGCAAATTGCAGTTATATGTGACATCGAGTTATTAAACGAATTAAAAAATTTCAATCAGTTGCATTTAAATAATAGATCACGTTACAATTACGTTAAATCTCGTCTTCCGTTGGATCATGTCACTCTATTTTTATTTACAGGTTTAAGTATATAGCAAACATATAAAAATTGAATAAAATAAAATTTTAAATAGATTTTATTTTCCGAAATCACTAAACATTTCTATCTAATTTAATTATCAGTATCTCCCAAAACGTTCTATAGGAATAAGTTGTGAAATAAAATTTTCCAGTATACAGGCTAATTTGCTCCATGTTTTGAGAATATTACATTATGATAAAGAACAGTTTGATATGATAAAATTTTCTAGCATGTTCTCTATAACTTTTAAACAGAATAAGTTGTTAGAGAAATAAAAAAATTGTTTTGATTATGAGGATAGTTGATGTAAAATCTCGTACTTCGTTGGCACGTATTTCTTTATAACACATCCTATGACGTTTCGTAACAGACGCAAACGCGGAGTCCGTCAAATCTGCTAGGAGAGCGTACCGCAAGCGCGGAGGTATTATAAGCCGCGTGTACATAGGGAAAGGACTAATGCCTCGTGTTCAACAGTCATTAACGTCCTTGGCACGGCGAGTAATTCCAGGTCTTTCTTCAATTTCAAGAGCTAATGCGGGAATAATATTCACCCGGACGCCGTCGGACGAATGATTAATGGCCCGCGTAATTTTTCACTTCGCTTAGCCGCACTGATTTACATCTACGCGGATCTTACCTTCTGGCTAAGCGTCACAATGTAAGACGAGATTTATGTCACCAGGATATCACCAGTGGAATGAAATCATTAAAATCCCTGAGATATATATTTTATTCAACGCTATACGTAGAACACGTTGTAAATCATGATGGATAAAATTTTTTCATCTTCTTTTTGTTGATCGCCACACATTTTTACGAAGCTCTCGCGACATGATTAATCATAGCGAGTGAAAGTGGAGCTTCTTTCGAAAACATAAAAATACAAAGGGTGTTGTATTTCAAACTTTCGAAAATTCTCTAAGGCTTCTAATGTCAAGATGGGTGGTCCATGAGTCCCCAGGAGCGAAACAGGATGTATGTGTATATAAAACAGTCCCATTTTATCTAAGAAAATATAACTTGAGTCTGTCAGACTGAGAAGAAGGTCAGAAAATTGATCCGAAAAAAAAAAAAAAAAAAAAAAACGGTTAAAAAAATCGGACCTGACTATCAGGCATTAAACTCTTCCGTGAGACCCCCCCTGGTTACAAATGTAAAACAATACCTCGCTAATAGCATGGCAAGAAGAAGGCATCGGCGGCGCAAACGTGGCGGCAATAGTGCACCGGTACTGCAATAACGAACGCATTGTTGGTAGGCGCCGCGACAAAGGGCCCGCATTATGAGACGTATTAACATGTCCGGGCGCACACACGGCATCAAGCTCTGCCCCCTTAATAATTTACTTTCTCGGCTCTTGCGCGCGACGACCTGATCCACCGCGTCTGCCCACGTGTCGCTCGTTACTGCTCCTCCTTCTGCCATGTCCTGGCGCTACGTGACCACCGATGCGCTGGAGAACTAGCATATCATATTGCTGCATGAATAACTGCTTTGCAATATTTTACTTGCAAAATAGCTACCAACGACTCTGCTTATGATAGAACTCATTAATCATTGGAGGACCATCAGAGCTCTCTACCAAAGAATCTTAAAAAAAAATTATTTTTAAAGAATTTTGTTTTAGGTTTTTGTCGTAGAATTTGTGTGCGAATATAACCCAAAAAGATCGAATTGCAAAAAGGTAACCTCCAATGAAGGACGATCTAGTATTACAAGACTCATTAGAGTTTGTAAACCAATTTGGAAATCAGATATACCTATTAACTGTTTGTATAGCACTGATGAACTTCAAATAAAGCGAAATTGAAAACTCGATGCTATAATAGTTCACGATTAAAATTCCCTAAAATTGAGTTTTGTCCGTCATATAGAATTTATTATCTGTAATTTTTTAATTACAAATCAAAATAAAATATTATTAAATTACTTCACAGGCCAAGTTAAAAAACGAGCGATAATTTACAAAATGAAAAGAGATGACTTCAAATGGAGTCGTCGGACCACAAAGGATTAATTTCTATTAAAGAAAGATTATTTATCACGTCAGTTTCCAATGGTTTTCAGAACCTACTTATTGCTGTTACATTAGATATATTTTATTTCTTTAAAAAATGCAAGATTCATGAGCACCACTGCCTATCAATCTTGTTGTACAATTTCCTAATTCCCTTGCTCCAACTGTTTCTCCTCGAAGAGTTTTGAAAAATGATGCTGCTTTTTCCAATCCTATTCTTTTTCAAGAACAAGCAGAGCTACACACATTTCAACGATTGCTTTAAAGCGAAGAGCCCACGTGAGATTAAACAAATGGCTGCAGATAGTAGGTACTTAGAAAAATATCGTGAAAATTATGTCGATGATAATCTCACGCAATTAAGATAACGTTTGCTGGGATTTATGTGCGACAATATCGTTGTAGCTGTGTCGTAGTTTCGAATAAGCTAGAATTTGTCGAAGGTTTAGGTAGTTTATCTCCCTCAAGGAAGTAGAGTCTTGGAGGATAACAAAAGGTTATCCTCCCCTTCCTCCACTCCCACTTAAATTCCCATTATCCACTTCCAAGAACATTTGAATCCTTGGATGCCCCAAGTGATTTAGATTTCATCTGAAATTGCTTCCTTTCAGTTTGTGTTAGCCATTTAATATACTCATTTAATTTCAGAGCAATTTCAAAGGATTTTGACTTGGATCAATAGACCTTAAGCTACCAAGTATTGTCTTTCTGACATTTATTAAGGCACTTACCTTCGTACATTTGAGCGTACTGTGGAAATCCGGCAGCTCTCAACCATTTGCAAGCTTCTTGCGCCTCGATTTCTGAAAGATTACAAGAATGATTAATTAATATTAATTCGAAAATTTATTCAGTATTGTATAGATTTGCGATATCAATCAAATAGCATTCAGTATTGTATAAATTTGCAAATCAATATAATTTAATTACGGTTAAAGTAACATTTATCTATTGAAATAAAAATATATAATTAAAATATGTTAATATAATATATAAAATAAAAATATCTATACAAATTTTAATATTCACGAAATTGATTAATAAGAGAAAAGACGTGCGGGAAATATGTAAAGTTGTTCGCAGAAAAATTGCTGGAACGACTGAAGGTATCCTGGAAAGTCTGTCACCCCCGCTGAGATTAAGACGACGGGAATTCATAATTGAGATCCGGACGATCGCGTATCCGCAGGGCGATAAAACATGGATAGCCATCAGTATCGATATCGCCGTGGCGGATTTATCGATTTTCTTAGCAGCGGGTAGTCTTCGCGAATGAGCGGCCAATGTCTTTATTTTCCGCCTGCAAGCTGGAGTATTTCATCCGTGATACGCCAGCAGTTGAATCGTTTAGCTCGTTCATCGATTAATCTATGAACGCTATTAGTGCATGACTATTATATCATATTTCATATATTCAATATGCATGTTTTGGCACGGTATCATTTATGCTTTCATAAATTATATGTAAATATACATAATTACGTAATATTAAATATATATGTATTTGTATATATATATATACATATAATATATCTTATACAAAAAAATACGTCTTTGTTTAGCTCAACATTGACAGTTCGAATATTTAAATAAGCACGGTTTTTAGATTTTTTGCGTTTGACTAATTAGACATTTACCAAAGATAATAAACTTGAAATTTTAATATTTATATAATTATTTGTTTCATGAATATATTTTGTAATAAAATGCAACGCGACGACATCATTGTGATGCAGACTCAATAGGGAAAAAAAGATAAAACTAAGTTACGGGAAGTCATGCGAGGTCGACGACATGAATTTACGTAAGTAGCCATGCGTTCATGTATGTATTCATGTATGTATTCACGTATGCCACTTTATAGACATGCAAATGAACCGTCTCGTTCCTAAGTGCCCACCAATTGCATTCAGATCTCAAGTCACATGAAAAGAATGCTTAGGATATTTCTCTTTCTTTCTATCATGTTCCTCGAACACATAATAACGTTAATTCTATTAATTAAAAAATTTATTCAACTTCATTTATCTTATGTTAGATTTAAATTATTAATAAGAGGGGAAGAAGTAAATATATTTATTATAAATAAATAACGCTCGTTATCCTTTACAGGATATATATTTCAATGCGTTAAAAGAGTAATCGTGACGAGAACAAGTGGGTGTTAGAATAAGCGCGATACTCATATAAGGAAAAAATAATATACAAGAAATATAACAGAAATGTAATCCAAAGAGCGAATAAAAATTCGCGAGAGAGGAGAATACGAGCGAACACGGAGAACAAGACGATGAGGAAGCGGATGAGGAAGAGAAGTTCGCCTTCACTGCTGCAGAGATCGTTACAGCAACTAACGCAGTCGCTCTGTGGACGCGTGGGCGAATTATAATGAGATAAAGTATCTGTATAAACGTTAAAAATATCCCTTCCGCGCACGTTGAACGCGAATAATAATGTACCAGAATCGACGTCGTCCACAAGAATAAGGAAGGATATTATGTGCATTAGTCCTTTGCGTTCACAAAAATTGACGATATCAGAAAACTGTGATAATATCTCGGTTCACTTTTTGCTTATTGATATATAGCATCAATAAAGTTCAATTCCTCGGACTAAAAAGACTCGATAGAATCTCTTGTATCAATTTATTCAATTTTCCTATTTTATTACTACAAACAATCACATCCGGTTCACTTTTACATTTCCATATTATTGAAATATGAACTCATTAAAGTTATATCGGTTTCAATGAGTGCCACATATTGACCGAAATAGCAGTAGAGCCGGAAATTCTAGAGAGAGCTGTGGTTTACCACAGCGAATCAATTAATAGGCTAATTAGAGAGCTTCCAAATGTAAGTGGGCCTCGATGTAGAAGTTTGTTGACCACGCACCTGCAGTAACAATCGGAGTTAAAAGATATTCTGTTGATGTGGAGAGAAATGCAGATGAAGTGCTTTTATCTCACACTGCTCTTTTGTAAAGAATATAACTGGAAGTTAAAAGCAGCAACCTACAGCAAAGTCGTATTATTCCGTAGCAAATTTCTAGTATACGTTCTCGTGAATATATAAGTGGGATAAGTGAAGAAAGTTTTACATTGAAAATTATCATCGCCACAAGAATAAAAGGTGCGAAGATATAAAGCTCATAATTAGTTATATGAAGCACTTTAACTTTTCGGAGTTGATAGATGGGTTTATTCTAAATCTATTTAATTATAAACTTTTTTTGTCGAAAATGTCAAATTCAATTTCCTTTGTTAAATTTGTGGATTATTCTCTGTTGAAGTATTATTTAGATTATTTATAACTATATAATTATATATTTAATATTCATCTTTTTTTAATACGAATTATATCATTTTGGTTTATAAAGGAGATAAATATTTACTTCATATTTATCTCTTCTGTTTTATATATTAAATCAAATGAGTATTCATTCGATTCAATGTACAAAACAGAGGAGAGAAATATGAAATGATTGGTTTGAATTAGCGGTGTTTTTATATGGAAAGAAAATGAAAAATATCCTAAAGGCACGCGAATATAAATATAAAAACGTTATTACAGAAACATATTCAAGTACAAAAACGAGTTTAGGCTTGGTTGACGTTAATCTTGTGGTAATCAATAATTTCTTTGCTCCGTGTGGGTGTGGGTTCTCTTTGATCCCCGCGGAATGAGCATTAATTAAATGGTTTAGGTCGCGGTTTACTCGATAGCTACGATTTCGTTACCGCATGCGGGGCTCATTTTTTTTCGGATTAAGAGTATCCACACGCATCGTTGATTAATGTGGGACGGCGCGTGTCAGGATGCCACTGTTCGATTTCAAATATCGATTATACCGACTTTGAAACTGCCGATCGTGCCGTCCGATTCAGTTTGCGCGCTTACCGAACGGATTGAAAACGCAAAATATAAAATGCAATTAAATTTAATCCTTCTCAGTTCGATATCATTTTTATCTCCGGATGCAACTTTGTCTCACGTAGGTATTCCATACTGTACGTCAGGGAATATCCAAAATTTAAGCCTAGGATCAATTTTGTTTCAATTTATAGTAAATAAGAGTTTCACAAATATATGTATACAGGAAATAAAAATATTGTTCACTAAAATTAAATTTTATTTCGCTAAAATTAAAAAAAAAATTAAATACAAAATAATAGAATATAAAATATGTTTATATTATGATCATCAGACTTTATCACAATGTTTCTAGACGCTTTAATATTGAAATATATTTGAACTCTGAAATATTTATACATTTAAATAAAATATTAACATCGATTGAATTCCAAATTAGGTTATTATTAACCCAGTCGAACACAGCAGCACCCACGATAAGACTTCAAACGAAATTTATGCATTGCGTTTGACGTCAATATTAAAGCGGGCCGAGCATTAGAAAAAGCTTGGGCTCGGGGGTGTAAAAAAGTGCAAAAGTTATGCAAAAATCAAAGTTGAAGGACAGAGCATTTTAGCGAAACCGCGTCCGTGTCCCACAATCCGAAATGCACGATTGTTCGTGGATCCGGGTCAAGTGTATGCATCCGAAATGCATTTTTTCTCGCCCAACCATTGTGGTTTTCATGTAAGCGTGGAGCTCATACTTACATTTCCGTCTGTACCAATTTCTCGAGGAAAATATTCCAGCGTGTTGTCCTATAATGATTACGACCCACCTTTTAGCACAACAGCGACAAATTCTTTTCTTCGTTGTGAAGGAGGAAACTGAGTTACATGGAGCGGAAATACAACTTCTTATCCTCTGGTTTATCAGCAACTTACATTAGAGTCAACGAAAAAAATTGTTTTTATCAATTTTACCTCTTTGTAAAGTGTATTTTTATCTGCTCTGACCAGGAAATAAGCGAGATATTCAAATTGTTACAACTCGAAAATTAAAAATCACACTGAAACGTAAAATAAAATATATTTCAAAGTTGCACAAGTTGATACTTCCACGTGGCATTAACGACATTTAGAAAAAAAAATGCTGCCGGTGTTACAACGTCAAAAAGACCTTTAAAATTACTGTTTTAGTCTCTTTGACGTCATTTTTCTCAAAGTTGTGACGCAATTTGGTAAACAGCATTCAGCACCTACATAAACTACAGGAACCGTTTACGTTCGTTCAAGCAATCATCTTAAAGTGTAAATTCGCAAGCTAGTGTAATCGATGATAAAAACGTACAACATTGCGAGGAAAGAGAAAATAAAAGGTTTAAATATATGATATTATTCTTTTTTCAAAATACTATAAACAAGAAAAATTCGTAATTTTCGTCTGTTCGGAGATGCGATCTGTTTAATCAATAAGCAATCTTGAAAAACAAATAATTGTTTCTTTGAAGACACTTTTTGCGGCAGATAGCGTAGGTTGGAAGAGATCCATTATATCCCACGTGCATTCTTCAGGACGTATATTCTATTTAAACGGTTTATTATGACAAATCGAAATCTCTTAAGAGAGTTTATTGATTGTACAAGCAACATCGTCGTATATCCATCGTCAATCGAATGCGATAAATCGTGACATTGCATTGGAGTGGGTCATGGTCCAGCGGATATGTTATTGTTTTCGTATATTGCACATCTAACTGCGGACTGGCGCCAAAGATAATTTCTATCCGGTGGGCGTATACAAACGTACAGACAAGAGTCATGTGTATTGTGGAAACTATGTTTCGAGCAAGGTTTATCTTCAATGTTATGCAAGCGTTGAAAACACGCATGAATCACGCAGCGCGGCGTAATAATCACCGCGCGTCAAAGTTTAAAAGGAAAAGTTATGTGTTGCAATCGGAACAGAGAGAATTGCATTTCCGCACCGTATTAAAACACTATATTAGAACAGCATACAATGTAATAACATTATAACTACAGTAATAAAATTAATAAAATAGTATATTCATGCATATTTGTTGTAAGTTTCTACTTAGTATATATACTGTAGTAGAAACTTAACTTCCCCTGTAATTATTTTACGTTTATTAACGTTTTACGGTACCATATTACACGCACATGATACTTATTATTACTTTATGTTAAACTTTCTCAATGAAGGAATGCATTTATTTAACCTCTACATGCATACGTTATTCGTAGAAAGGAAAGGATAACGTAAGGGTACTATGTTGCTCGCCATAGTTATTCCTTAATTATATTGTATACGTCGTACGAGTCACATTTCTTATTTCCTTTATTCGTGCTCACCGAAATTACGATAATATTAACCGCACATTTTAACGATTTTCTACATATCTGGTACCACTCCTATGTTATGTAATAATCCATCCGTGTTGGCTGCTGAAAGATCTCTTGCAATTCGTCCCCGTTACTCGACAACTCAACCTTTGTTCAGTGATATACGGCAACGTTGTGCCCCGTTTACGACCTCCTATTGCATAAACATTTGTTTAATGAGTACCGCGCAAGTTAGCGATCATAAAGGCAATTGAACATTTTACGTATGTACGTTCAGCCGTCTAGTCAGAAACGTGTTAATTCCTGCGAAAATACTGTGGGAACGCCTGGCGCCTTGAAGAGGTAGACACGTAAAAACTTATACAAAAGATCTTTTTACCGAAGTATCTAAAAATTTAACTAGGTATAAGTCTGAAAATAGTTCTGTTGGATCATCAAAATAATTATGAACTTTATTAATATTTTACATATAGATCAGCCTTTTTTATAAATATTAATGTATAATAAAAAGATGAATAAAATAAATTCAAATAATAAAATAATCAAATTCCACATGCTTTGTGTTTCTGAAACAAAATTATTGAGATACCTTATAATAAATCACCAAAAAAGGTTATAACATTTTTATTTTTGTAAAGATATCTTTATTAGCTAACTTGAAGTTGATAAATAAATACGAAAAGAAAGGTAAAATATTCAACCTTCACTTTTTACAGCATTTCTTATCATGTTTGTTTTCTACATAATTATTTTGATGGTTACCAATAAAATTATTTTTAGATCTGCACTTACCTAAATTTTTAGATACTTGAACAAAATTATTTTTTCCGCGTATTCATTTATCAACATTCTTAACTTCAAGTTACGTAACTAAAAATAAACATTAGTTTATAAAAATAAAAATATTATAACTTATAACTCAATTAAAAGTTTGTTCGACGATTTCATTCACAAGTTATTTTATTACCAATTTTATTTTACGATCACAACAAGTGGACTCGAATTTATTTATTGTATTATATATTAATATAAAAAGGGCTTATTTTTATATCTTTTCTTCTCTTCCCCTCATTCTCATTTTCTCCCATCCTTTTTATTATTACCATGTTATCGTACATGTTATGTATTACATAACTCGTAACATGTGTTGTACTGACGTGACGCGGAGTGAATTCTTTTTTGCGTTAAAGAAGCGGTAAAGATGTCGTTCGAAGTGCGACGTGGTTCAACAAATGCAGATCAGCGGGGTGTAAAACGCGACGCCGCATGCTGCGATGGCACAGCGCGTTGTCACATTGACAGAGCCGAGAGAAGGATCGGCGAGGAGGGCCCCGGATCTTCCCCGCGTCGATTTGGGACTCACGGAACCGGTTAGCCGCTTTGCATAGGATCCTCCTCCATGATTTGCAAAGCGTGCTAGGACTCTTTCTAAGAAGACGAACATAGCTCGATAATCATCAAGCAATGCTCCGTCATTCAGAGAGTAGTAATTATAGAAGAAGTTATGGTTCATTATGCGAAACGTTAAGAGATTATTATCTTTACTTCCCCTCGCTGAAATAATAAAATAATAATTAGAATGTAATATTGTATTATGTAATAATTAAACTTATTAATTATCAAATATAACAATTAATATTGCTATTATTTTTTAATACGTATACGTTATGTTCATCTTAGCTCTTTTTATTATATGCTTTGCAACGATGATACTTTCAACAAAAGCAAGTTGGGATATTTCTGAAACTCGTATTTCAAAACTCTGATAACTTTAATATTTTTCTCACTGACACGTGCAACGCATCTCGTTGACCCATCCGAAGCTCACCATCACATTTCGAGAGCAACTGCCTGATCCAGGGTGCCTCGCGGTCAAACACCGGCGAACTTCGGTATTTCGTTTGGCCACAAAGATAAATCTACACGGACAAGCGATGGAAGGCGAAGGTAGAAAAAAAAAAGAAAAAACGAGCCACGCCTTTGTCCTACGACGTTCACGGATCTTCCACCGGGAAAAGTAACGACAAAAATAAAATAAAATGGACGACTTCTGCGAAAACCCTCTGCGAATACCTTCTGCACAAAGAAAGAGACTTTCTTTTGCACAGGATAATATTTGATCTGCGCGATCGCGTTTTCATGGCTTCTTCGATAATTGCAGCGGTTACTCTCCACTTTTCCACGGTTTTCTTCATGAACAACAAATGGAGATACAACCATTACATCTCTTGATTCATACCTCCGGCCTCATCTGTAAGTTCTTAAAGACCGGCTCAACCTCGGCCGCTAACTATCGTGTACGAACCATATCATTTGTAAGAACGATGCGTTCTCGCAGGCGACGAAATCCATTATCGGAGCACGTGGGAGTGGTGGGTGATGATTTACGTTTCTCGTGAGGAAAGACAAATTAATAACGCGTGGAAACACCGTATGCGTGCAAACGATTTGAGCACCATTGTTGTGCTTTACAATTTTCCCTGATCCTTTACCCTTTATTTTTCTTTTTCTTTTTATACCTTGTCCGACATGAAAATCAGAGGGCTGCGCTGGCGAGACTTCGAGAGTACCTCTCTACTTTGTTTTATTTCTTCTTAAAAAGCGCTGGAAAGTTTTACATATCTCATTAAAATAAATACGTGTTCTTATTTTATAAAAATATTAGTTCATTCACTAATATCATTATTAAATTGACAAGATTATTTTCAATTAAATTAATGCATCATTGATACATCATTTTTTCGCGAATACTTTTTTCATGTATACTTGTATTTGATCCTAGTCAAAATAATAATTCCTGCGCAAAAACATTTCAATTAGAAACTGAAGAGGATTTATTAATCTGAAAATCCAATCCGCAAATTGTTCTATTCCGGAATCGCAGAGATTGCTTATAAGATCTCTCGATAAAGTTTCTACTGGGTCCTTTGCGTGACCATCGCTGCAGTTGGATTAACTGTCACGCGCGTGTCTGCATCTGCACGGAGGGATCGGAATATCCGAAGAGAGAAGGCGTGATCACACGCGAAGATGGAGCGGACGAAGGGAAGGGAATCGAGAGGAACAGAGAACGTGGCGGCAGTCATTAACTGGTAATAGCTCGGGACACGGGACGACCTACCTCAACCTAAACCGGTAGAGAACAAACCCGTAGGTGGTGAGCGTGCTTGCCGAGATTATTTCGTTTTAACGAGATATCCGTGCGAGGTGTACTTACACTGGCGATCTGTCATGCGCTTGTTATCGCCGATTCGTTATCGCGTGCATTTTCCGGAACTCGGTCGATCAATTCGGCCAAAGAACCGTCCAAGTCAACGAATTACTTCTCAAGCTACTGCACGTAGCAATATGCTTGTATCATCCTTTGTATTACAAAGTGCAAGGAAGGTATACTTATTTACGTACTTTTTTTTACGATGTCACAAAACTGTATAAGTATGATACATTAATAAATGTAATTAAAACCACAAAATTAAATTCTGCATCTTTTTATCTTGAATTTTTTATTTTTTGAAAATTCAAAAATATTCAAAAGAAATTTATGATCATTAAATTCTTTTTTTTTTTTCTAATATCAATATCTTTCTCTTCTAGTATGAAGAATAAAAGATTAAACATACATTTAATTATACATACAACAAATTGTTATTAATATTTATCGTTTCGCGATCACAATTGTTCATATTTTCTCTGATTTAGAATGTATGAATCCGTAAAATATTCAGCGAAAAATATTTACGTATAAATGCTAGGAATTCGAAAGGCTTTACTTTACTTGAATATTACGCATTCTTTTATAAGGATCATGAATACGAATGATCTGAGAACATTTATAGAGCGCGAAGAACGTTACATACTGCATCTTTTTATGTGGTAGCTGTTGAACTTTGACACTTTAAATGTTATTGCCCGTCGTAGACGAGCTCGTCGCTTTAACGATCTCGGGGCGAAAGCTTTATGGCGAGCTTACAAACGTCAGCATACGACACGATAGAATGAGAACAACGTGAGGTTGTTGCCACAATATGGTCACATTCATTAGTTAATTCGCGCGATAAATTTAAAACCGGTATGATCTCGCTTCTCTTGGTGACTGAAAAAAGATTGATGAAAGAATGGTAATAAATTACTGTCATCCTCAGTCCTGAAGGCTTTTACGAGACGAGAATAATTAAGGAGCTCTTTGGAAGAACAACTTAATATCAGTTAAATTGCTTTTCACTTCTCTTTAAAGTATTTCTGATTTGCAGCAATTTCTATGATTACGCTCGTGTAAAATAACATTTCACATATTTATAAGAAAAAATTAAAATTAAATTTCACATTTAGAGAAAGTTATAAAGCTCAAGAGAAAAAGATGTCAAAGTTGAAATTTTAATACAGTTAATCATATTTATTTAAAATTACCTTGATCATACGTAATAGTTATATCTGATCGGTATGGGAATATTAATTGAAAATAATGAATTTAATTCCAAGTCCAATGAAATTAAACGATAAAATATTATAGGAGCTATGTGTGTGAATTCGAGACTACTGTTACAACGTCTCGTTTTTCATATGTATATCCGTTTAAAAGACCAGCAAAATTACAGTATCAACGGCTTGTTAACTGAGTTCGCGATAGAAGCGTATAATAGAATTTCCGCGGGAAGTAGAAGATAAATAACTCTGGCGCAACAAGTAAAACGTCACAGTATCGAACGATTCTTAATTGCCGACCAACGAGATACTCGAGTTGTCCTCGGATCGGCAGAAGGCCACGATTTATTATTCCAGTGTATCATATCGTGCATTTTTCGTCATCCAATAAAACTTTAATTAAAGATAAACAATTCTAAAAATAAAAATAAAATTCATTTTCAATAGAAAGATAAGCTGCAGTTTTATCATTTATTCGTTTCTAAAATTTACTTCGTAAAGTCATTTAGAGTGCAAAACTCGGTAGCTTGTGGCTCAAAAGTCATCGTTATATCGGTATTTTTGTCGAAAAGAAATCTATTTATGGGACACGTAAGATTTCAACATATATTATATACTTGATACTACTGTGGGGTTAAATCGCGACCCGAAATACGATAGTTCCCCACGTCTGATTTATTCGAATCAAAAGCGCACCGTTAATTTAACGCTGAGCAGTGCTCGCGGTCTCGTTCCTTGCGCCTAGCTACACGCATATATCTCATTTGAATATGCGTACACGCAACTCGGCTGCTGTGCGATACACGCCGATCCGGGTTTGCTAATGAACTGTATTATTTCCGATATATAGTCGCTGTGAATTTGCATTAACACGGCTTTTATTGCAACTAATTATAAATCGGTTTTTAGGACCCAGCGCGTACCCGGCTCTTTTCTCCACTGTGACATTCGAGCGGCTGATCTTACGATCGAGACATCGTCGCGGCAATCTTAAGCTTGATAAATGCGGGTGACTCGATGTTCAAAGATCGCGAATAATTTTTATCAATCTCGCTGTGAGATATTATGTGAATATTATTCAACGCGTTGGAAGCCTGCTCGTGCGACTCGAATTTCACGTTCTGGAACGCAGTCTGTAAATTGTACCTATCTTGCACCTTTCGCTGGAATTACAAACCTGTATCGTTTAATTATGACTAGGTAAATTCTAGTAGAGGTTTCCTGTCGTTTATATCATTCTTATCTGATATCACGGCACGTCTTAGGTTTATTACCCTTCCTTTTAGTGGGACACGTTGTGAGACAAACCTCAGAAGACGTATGACAAGACTAATAACCCGTGGCATTAAAAGCGCCGGCAAGTGAAAAAATGTTTATGAAATTAAGATTTAGTATTTAATTAACTGTGATATTCGATAATTTAAATTGTACACAATATCAGTGACAGATAAATCAAAGATAAATCAAAGATTTGTCTATCACTGGTATTGTTTTTTTTTTTAGACTGACGAAAAGTCATTTTTATAACTAATTTTGATGTAAAAGAGTTGATAACAAAATCTGCAACTCTCCTAAAATTTGTTCATTTTATCGATGGGACTACATGTCGTCGGCATCACACTTTATTACGTACAAATCGATTGTCGATGAAGCGCTAATGACTCACGCGCGTAACCGGTGCGAAAAAACGGGCCGCACGAGCATGTCGCGCGCGCGCCCATGTAAGAGAGTACGGTTGATTTACGAGAAGCCAGACCGATAATTAGAGGCTAACGGTGCTTGTCTCTGGTGGACCTCTTTTTCGCCGTCGAGTCTCGAACGTGTCACGGTTATTGCGGCGCCTGAGAGAGAGAGAGAGAGAGAGAGAGAGAGAGAGAGAGAGAGAGAGAGAGAGAGAGAGAGAATAGCACATCGGTACCGTGATATAAATCGGTGTAAATCGCAAATGACAAACGCGCAGAGGTGCATTTACGTTGAAGTGAAGTATCGCAATGGCGACCTAAAGCGACCAAGGAGATACGGCCATTTCTTCCATTCGTCTTATATTATTCAAACATAAAATTTGTGATTTTTCATAGCTTTAGATTTTTTTATTAGAAATATAATGAAAGGAGTTATGAAAACAAATCCACCAGCATTTATAAAATTTGTATACCTAGAGTTTACAAGTATATTTTAAATAGAAGCCTAAACAGTATATTTGTAATAGTTTGTAATTGTATATAAGAATTTTGTAAAAGCTGGATGGAGTTGTTTCCCATAGTCTCCCTTCTAATAAAAAAAAAGACTTAAAGCGACACAAATCTTATTTTTTAAACGGTCGCACGAATTATCCATTCGGTTTTAAGAGTAAAAAAATTCTGAAAAAAGTGGGTAAAGATTCTATTGCGTAATTTAATTTCTCTTTAATTATTTAATCTCTTTCGAGAGCGGCGGTATGATATATTGGGGAGAGGGGGAGACAAGTTGAGATATACAAATCGCGGCGTTGTAAATCCTTCTATGCAGACAGTGCATATTGCACTTCCGGCAAATCGTATCGTTGCAAGTGTGCTGCGAATTTGTCGATCGTCGTCGATCGCGGCCCAACGCGACGGCGACGTCGCGTTTTCCCGCTGACAATGATTAATTTCTCGCCGATCTTCAGGTGCGATACGCGGCGCGACCGGGCGACTCCGTTACTCGACCGCAAGGCAAGGGAGCGTGAAATCGTTCTCGGTTGCCGAACTCGCGTCAAACTTAATCGATCATCGAGAAGCGTTGCACTATGCACGGCGACCGGTCAGACTGCCGGGAGAAAGTCTCAGCGAATATGCTACAGCTGGACAAAATTCCTTTTACCGCGGCTTTAGAACGGAAAAGAAAGAACGGAACGTGGCCTCTCTCGGGTCACTTGATAGATTCCGGTATTCAAGATTGGATTATGGAAATTCGCAGATAAAAGCTCGTAAATTCAGTGTTAACGCGTTAACGCTCCGCTGAAATTACCCCCTTGTCGGATAGACTTCGTATCTTACCTCCGGTTAAGTTCTCAAGACTACAGTGATTTACGGCCGTTCGTAATAATATTTCAACTTTCGCCGTTTGAATGGAAGAGACCAATATTTTTTACCGATTTCAAATTTAAAATTGACCTTCTAGCAGGACAACTGCGTTACAACTGCAGCAAATTTTCATCTGTGTTATCTCGAAACTATATGGAAAAAATTCATGTGAAATTATTTAAAAGTTTAGTTAGATACAAATCTGAAAATATAATTCTGTTGGATCATCAAAATCGTCAAGCGCTGAAAAGAGTCTATATATAGTTGTATTAATTAGAATTTTGGTTGAAAATAAACAAGTCGAAATTTTTTCCGATTGAATCTATTATAACTCTAATGAGATGGCCAATATTCTGATTAATATTATGAGAATTATTTGGTGCTCGTTTCATTTCCAATCAGAAATTTTTTTTAGCAGCATAGAAATTTCTAGCATGATGAACAATGCTGCAAAAAGTTTTGACATTTTTTTAATAACAAATTTGAGTATCTTTTAATTATTTTGATGGTTCGATAAAATAATTTTTAAATTTATATAAGCTAAATTTTTTTTTTTCAGCAAAACTATTTTTTCCGTATAAAGTATTTATCAATTTAAAAATGATTGCAAGAACTATAATAGAAATTAATTGAGATTTGAGCGAAAATACTTTCTAGGATTAACAAGCGTATTTGCAAGACATTACTTTCGAAAAAAACTTCCGAAGTCTCCTTTAAAACTGGTTCTCAGTGAAGAGTTAAGATTTTCTCTTGAAAATTGTGTCGCCCCGCGTGGCATGGGGTTAAATTGTTTGTAAAACCGGTTCACGCAACGATAATAATTAGCTTACGCGGATTCGCGCATAATCACCGTCTTTACGCCTATAATAATACTTTTGCCGCGAAGGCCTAATTATTATCGCGACGGTAACAACCGAAACTCTCCGGACCGAGAGCCGAGCTGTAATTTGTCTTCGCTGGATTGTATTATGCATTATATATACATGTAACGCGGTTTCTTTTTGCAAGTTGAAAGAGAAAGAGAGACAGAGAGAGGGGAACACTTAGAACTGTCCTGCCGGCCGATAACGCGGGTATCCTCGAATAATGGAGTTTCTCCGGAACGATGTTGCGAGATAATGACACAGGTAAACTCAGCGGGCGCATCCGACAATATACGTTTATTCACGGTTATTGAATGTTAGCGCGAAAAAGTTAGCGTGAGCAGCATGGAGTGTGAGAATTGTTCCAGGCTTTGTCGATGATTGGATGATTAGTCGCAATGTTATTGTTATACGCGCGCGCACGTGGTTCGTAATTATCAATTCTTTGTATGTTATATATTGTGAGATACATAATAATTCTAATGTTACTATTGTAAATATAAATATTATATTATATATAATAAATTATATTTAATATAATATAGGCGCGTCAAATTCTTTAGAATATTTTAGCGTTAAGAAGAAATAACTTCTTGATACATACAGAAAAATATTAGTCTATTGTTAAGAAAAGTAATTATCAATCTTCGTGTCACATAACATTAATCTTTAACAAAAATATTTTCTTGATAATAATTTTAAAATGTATTTGTTACAAACTTTAGGAAAACTTATTATTATGTAATTAAAACAAGCATTTATTTTTCTTAAAGAATATTATAAAATTTATGGAACAGCCATTTTATATAATAAGCAAACCAAATTTGTTTTAATTTATGAATCTTGATCAAACTTATTAAAATTCAGAATATATTTCGAATAAATTTAATGCTTGTGATGAATTTATGATAGATTTGCAGATATATAAACTTTCGTAACACTTAAAATAAATAATTATAACTTACATGCAGTATGTGATTTCAATGTAAAATTAAAAATAAAAATAAAGTGTCATAAGATCGTGATATGTGAATACACAACTAAGTAATGAAAGTCTACATAAATCTTGGTGCTTCAATATTTCGGTGTACATATTTTATATACATATTCAATTTTACAAAAATGAAACACCTTTGTCAACATTTTTTAAATCTCCGTTATCCTGTTTGGAGAGTTTGATGCGTGCTATCAACTGTCTTCAGTTACAAGAAGTATGTTATTTCACAGACGAGGCGTGTGTACACGAGGTTCACGTGCGTGTACGTTCAACGCGTATACCAGCGTCTACTTGCTTTTATGAATACCGTGGGAAGAGAAACATAATAACGAAGAATGGCTGCCACGCATACACGCTCACGTGCCATCACCCTTTCTCGTTGGTGTCCCGTCGTTTTGGGCTGGTCGCCCCAAGAAATTCGTGGCGCACGGGACCTTTCGTACCTTCTTTCTTCCTTCCTTCCATCGTCCAAACGTTCCCACCCTTTATCCTCACCGCGTATATCGCGGACCTACACGGCTTTCGTGACTCGACTCCAGGATAATCCACTCGCGCGGTTCCGAAAGATCTCCGGGGGTGGTCCAGCTGGTTACATCACGAATTTATGAATAAAAAACAATGTCCCGACCTCAACAGAATTCATAAAGTATCGAGAGAAACACGACTAACTCTTATCTTAATGTTTAATCTACGCTCGAAGAAGTAAATATCCTATCCGTGTAATATAATTGAATATAATTTACTTTGTCTGATATATTCAATATATTAAATATTAATATAAAATAATTAATATTAAAATAAACGTTAATATTAAGCAGTTAATATTCAGTGTTGATCAATATAATGTTAATTAATAATGGCTAATATTATTGTTGCTATATATAAATTTAAATTGCGGCCTCATATAGCTTATTTTTTATTAAAATTGATTATCTCCCATTATAATTTACAAAATTATTTGTTCTCGGCAAATTTGCGCGCAGATTTCCGCAGTTAACGAACAATTGGGCGATTTAATGTAATTATCAAGATCGATGGATTCGTCTTTATAAGTATCTCGTGATCCTGAGTGGGCAACGCCGTTATAATAACGGTTGTAAATTAAGCGATCGCGGGAAGAATTCACCAAATTGGCGCGCATCCGATAATGGCGATGAACAGCCCGGAAACGCTCGTCGGATTTTACAGTCTAAATCCCTCATGCTAGTACATAACCGTCGCCGAGAAAGTAATTCCCAGAATCGTTAGTTACGATTCAAAGCTCGTCGCGCGCCTCGGTGTCGAGTCTCGCAAAGCTCTTACGTCTTGCACTTCCGCCAGAACGACCGTTCTGGAACCCTGGAACTGGAGCACGCAAATCTCCCCTTTCTGCATTCCTCACTGAACGCACTTCCTGGATTCCGTTACGTGGATGAACGATGAATCAGGAAGTTGTTTACATTCGATCATGAGGTCTATCAATGTGAAAAGGCGAGTTTGCAAACCAGAAATGCAGAATAGAACAAATATCATCGCGAGGTTTTTAATAAACTGGAAAAATATAAAATATTCCAAGACAGGAAATATCGAACATTACTGCAAACACAGAAAAGTGAGAATAGTCATGTATGTAATAAAATTCAATAGTGAATCAAAAAGTATAATAAACAAAATAGTATTGATATTTTTTTGTTCATTTGCATTATTAAGTTACAGTTATAAATAAATAAATTATTTATAACATTTGTAATGCGCATTGTATGTACAATAAAAAAATATAATGAATAAATAAAATACTGTCGCAATAAATCTCCCTTATATTTTACATACCGTATGCATCTATATATACCTATATGTATATAATGTATATAATACATATATTATTAAATTTTTACACAGTATTAAATTATTAATGTAAAAAATATGAATAACACGATTTATATTAGGAATATAAGTAACGATTCTGCATTTTAAAATTGAAGAAAGAATATTGAATATTAAAAAGTCTCGTAAAAGATCGTTCTTAGAACGGAAATTTGCTAACGTGCCGTCAAGCAAGATCGCACGATGAACTCTCCAAAGCGTACGCGACCGGCAAGCGTCACCACGAATAATTATTCAGGACAATGGAGAAAGCTTCGGCAGCTGTTTATAATCGCGACATCTCGCGACAAACACCCACGCGTTGTGCACGGACGATCTACGAGGCGGAAATCGCTGGGTTCCTCGACCGACACGTTATTCTTCCTCTCTAATTCTTCGCAGAGAGAATTTCGTCATACATTGCTTAACTACTTTACACGAGCGTTGAAATCAATACGAACTTGTTGAATCCAATTTTCAATGTTTAAATTAAAATCTAACTTGAGAGAGAGAGAGAGAGAGAGAGAGAGAGAGAGAGAGAGAGAGAGAGAGAGAGAGAATAAAGAAATTCTCATTCTGACGAAAATGTAAAAAAAAATTATAGAAAATGATTAAAAATGTAATATTTTTGCACATATAGAAAAATAAACTATACTTGAATTAATAGTTTAATTTATTTAATTAAATATTTTCAATTTGTTTAAGAAGAAAAAATTATTTCTTATAGTTTGTCAAATAATAAAGAGAATCTCGGTACAATTGCGTTCATTGTGTTAAACTGCAGATTCTGGAAAAAAATTACCTTATGTTCTCTCTATTTAATTATTTGATAACTGTAAAGATTTCTTTCCATTTTTATTAAAATTTATCATCAAAATTTGAATTAATACTCAGAGTTTAAGACAAAAATTTTAAATTAATTGACTCAAAATTTACCAAAAGACTAAGTAAATGTCAAATAATATGACGTTATTGTAAGATCATAAAATTGTAAAAAATCTGTGACGTCCTTGCTTTAATTCATCTCACAAACAGAAAGAAGTCGATCCATCGCCTTTCCCGGATCGCGCAGACTGAACGGCGCCGAGAGTCGCGGGATCGCAGACACGATCACAACCACGAGAAAGTCGCGCAGCTGCTCGCGTACGAATGGAGAGGGAGGGCGATCTCGCGAGAGGTTTGCGTATCGGTATTAATGCCCACGTGAAAATTGATACTCTGGCGATATTCACGATCGTCCGGGGCATCGTTAAAAATTGATGTCGGCTGGCGCGGGCGCGTCATTCACCACCTACGAATTTCTAGAGGAAAGCGATACGACGCGGCCCACTTCGCGCCAGCCAACAATGCCGGTCTTGTTCTCTCAGGAAATTCTCAGAGGTCTTTTTTTTATAGATTCTCTCTCCGAGATGAAGTTATGCTAGACCTCGGAAACTTATGTCCTGCGATTTAACCATTACGGGTCATCGATAAAACAAAGCCACGTATTCTAGTTGAAATTTATACACCAATGTTTCCATGCTACAATTTGAAGCAACGAACAAGCGAATTGATGAATGTTTTGAAAGTAGAAAGATAAATGTTAAACAGGCCATATATATATATATGTTCCTCGTTGTATGCATTGTAGAATGTTGGATATTCTTCTTTCCAAGTATTTATACGTATTATTGAGAGGTTTTAACAGCAATGTTGTTTAAAATAAACTTTTCAACTTGATTGGAACTCTTGATTTTCAAGTATTTGCGATCGATGCTGAGATAATGTTCAATGGTTGTCGAGCGAGTTCCTTATTCGATTACTACGTGTCAGCAACCTTTGCAAGGTGCACACACGAGACAAATTAATGAGCATAAATAAGAGCACGACGGAAATTAATTGAATCTTAATCTGCGATGCAGATTTACCGCAATGCTGCCGGGAATTGATTAATTTCACGCAACTATACTTTGTATATTTAATGTGAACAGTTATATACGGTTTAATTACATAATGTTTCATGTATCTACTCGAGAACTATATAAGAATTACAATACGAGAATACCGTAAGCGTACTATATGAATTAATCGATCCCTATATTGAATCGAATAAAAATACGACTAAAATTTTTTCAAGTTTCACATGCACAACAAACAGTTTCATCTACATTATTCGTTTTAAGCAATAATTAAAATGACTATAATTTTATCATTATTTTTGGGGATGATTATGTTTCTTTTATATATAGAACTATAGATATAATTATTATTAACATTATAACAGTAATAAATAACGAATTCATATTCTTGACAGTCTTATAATTTACTTATTGAATTAGTAATAACTAAAAAGATGGAACTCTTAATCATAATTATCTTACTATATAATTATATGTAGTCACAAATATCGAACATTTTTCTCTCAGTATATCCACAATCTGACTATAAAAAAAAAATCTTAATTGAAGTTTATTTAAAAGTTGTATGAAGGATCAGGTACGAGATTGCTCAAGAAACAAGGAAGGTTTTATTCTTTATAAAGATTCAAGGTTATTTCTCGAAAACTTTTTTGAAATTTAAATCGTAAGGAATACACTTCACGTGCCCATGCATAACAATGGTTACTCCACTTCTCACGTCTCACTTAGCAAACGCGACGACGTATCCTCGTTACGATATCGCGCCCCTTTCAACGTACAGAGACGCCAGCAGTCGTTAAGCCTGCCTTTCGATCGCGGCTCGATCGTGACACATGCATCGACGCGGTTGCATTCATGGTTGCACCCGATTGCAGCCGTGTTACGCGTCACCGCGCGCTTTGTCGTCCGGACGAGGTTTCCCTATCGTGTTCGTGAGGAAGCGAACGAGCGACTCGCACGTTGTTTTGTTGCAACGGAAAGCGCAACAAAATCCACGCGCAAATGCACACGGAAATGCAGCGTGTTGGCCGCCCGCACACGACGCGACAAACGGTTATCGCAACGCGCTAATTAGCGTCGACAATCAACTGTTTCGTACCAACTTTCTTTACGCTTACGCGACGCACTTTGTTGCACTTGTACCCTCATACGTTTATACTTGGCGAACAAGTTACGGTGGTAATTAATCAGACGGAGTAAAATAATGAATACATCTACGAAAAAAATAATTTTTATATTTCGATTTCACACGTAGAATTGACACGAATTGTTCAACAATTGTTAAGAGTTAAGATTGAATAATAAATTTTAAAACTGCATTGTATAATCAAATAAAACATAGCGATTCAGATACAAAAAGTAACATTTTGCGCGAATACTCGCGTGCAAATTGCAAATGTGTCATGTGTAAGTATAAAATATATTTTCCGAGAACATGGATCTGTACAAAAAAAAAAGAATGGACACGTTAGTTGAGTTATGAAGGCAAATAATATTGCGTGTAAAATTTCTAGAGCGTACGTGATATGATCATAAAGTAATTAATTATTATGCGTTGAATTTCTATCGTAAATTCTAATTAAAAATCATTTCATTACCATAAACATGTCAACAAGACGTCAATAAAATATTAACATGTCTGCACGAAGCATTTTAATTAAATAATTAATAATTAAAAATAGAATACGCAAAATTGAAATTATATTTCATAAATATATATATACGGGCAAATAATGTGATATTTTATCGTGCGGCTTTCTCCAAACCGAAACTCGCTAGTCGGAAAAACTGTGTTCTCTCTCTCTCCTGCGAGTGCACATTGCAAAGCAGTTAAGAAGGCGGCGCACGCTTTTTAACGAGGATTGCACCATTATATGAAAGGTGCGGCCCTCTGGATTATGCATAATGATTCCGTGAGTCGAGAACGCTCGTGAGAAAACGCAATACGCGAAAAGAAGAAAAGCTCTTGCACGCGGGCGGTTGGTGGTTGACCGTAATGCGCCAGCAATCGGTGTGAGATTTCCCGATTGTGCAGCGGCGGAAATATAAAACCGGGACCCAGTATAATTCAACGACGAAAACGCTGGAAAATAAAAGCGGCTTACTCGAAAATGTTCGTAAAAATGTTTCAGTCCAATCATAATATTTTTTACTCCTCAACGTAATCCTCAACGGATTACGTCTCACCAGATTTAAGTCTTTAATCATTTACTCGATAAAAAAGAAAGAGAGCGACAGAAAAAATATAACCAAAAATGATTAATTATTGCATATTAACCAAAAATATAACCAAAAATTGGTTATAGAGACAAGGGTTAATAAATTCCGTGACGTTTGCATGTAAATATAATAACATTTATATTTATAGAACGTATCGATACACGTATCAGAAATAACGACGATTAAGCCCGGTTTCTCATTTTCTGATTAACTTGTTTAAACTTTATCCCATTCAAGTTAAATAATCTCATAATTGATAATATTAAATATTATATTTTTCTAGCTCTACGATTAATTTATTATACTAGACAGCTGACAATTATATTGTGATAATTTTAAAAGTTACCTACTACAAAATTATCATTGATTAATCATAATGAGAAAAATACTATTATTATTATTATTATTATAGGTTAAGTCTAAGCTAAGATAATCAGAAAATAAAAATCGGAATTATATATATTGTTAGAGCGTGAGATTATGAGAAATCGCAAGAGGAACCACGGATGTGTATCCGTCCATGCAATTGACGGACTCACAATCCTTAGCAGCCCACTTTCGATGATATGATTGCACCTCATTCGAGACGTGAAAAAAAGGAAGTGTGCGCCGCGAGATGTGAATTACACACCGTTCTGACCCGGTGAGGGAGCGTGTATATTCGCGCGTTGTGTGTACGGAACGTCGGAATAAACGATCCCAAATGGGCTCGTTCCAAGATGAGCAAGAGCCATTTGCACACGTGTGCACGACGGTGCTTATTGTCGGGATTGCACCGAATTACGCAACTTTTTGCAGCTCAACGCACGAGGATGCGCATTCCCGTCATGGGTAATCGTCGGACGCGTTCGCGTTGTACCTACTACATCATACTGGACGAGGGAAAGAGAGTCCTACTCTTTTTCAATTACATTCTATTACTGCTCGGTAGATGTTCGCGCGGTTCATTTTCCACTCATCACGAAATTGTTGGCCACTTTTATATTTTCTTTTATACTTACAGAACGGAGGACAGAGAATAAGAGGAAGAAAGAGATGCAGACTGAACCATTTTCAGGCATGTACAATTGCGTCGACGAGTCGAGATAAATGCGCGATTCCTTTCGTTACCTGAACGATTTTATCTCGTTGGCAGACCGATGTAATCTTTCTCGGAAGATTGCAGGAGAACCTCCCCCGATTTCCTCAACGTTAAGGCGTAAGTTGCTTAAGCCCGTAACGGCGCATTCATTCATGCAGAATATTGTGCGCCGTTCACTCACCACCCACGCGCATCACACATTTTGCGTGATCGCTAGAGAGACGAGCAATGTCACATATCTGGAAAAACGATTGCGCAGTATTTCATTTACGTCGCGTGTTTTCATCGTAAGTAAAATCTGACATAAAGTCTTTTACGTCTTTAAAGAAGGAAAATCTGCAGAAATTTCAAACAACCAATATCATTTCAAAAGATTGTTTCTTTGAATATTCTGCAGATTGAAATAAATAGGTACATATCAAAGATATATCCGGATTATCTAAGGAAAAGAGAGACCTTTCATATTGCTGATTAAAAATCTCATCATGTTTCTCCCATTTCCTGTATTGGACCAACTTTTTACGAAGATATTCTCTTAGAATAAGATTTAAGGATCTTTTAAGGATAAAGCACACATCGCGAGATGTTTCCTCTACCTCGCGATAAGTTTATATTTTTCAGTGCGATATATACGATACATTTTGTCAATAACTATTAATTTCCTGAGAAAGCTTTTCGTGTTATTACAATAGCTACAACAACGTAGTGCAATTTCCATATATAGCGCACATAACACAGACCGTTAAAGAAACCTTAAACTAAAGTACAAGATAACCAGGCTCCTTATATGTACACACGTTGCACTTTAATAACAAACATGAAATTACACTTTAGTTTAAGATTTCTTTATAACGATCTGTGTTACGTGTGCTACACATTGTATCTAATAACACGTTTTCTTTAAAAGGTTAATAATTATTAGCAAAACGTTATATATATACCGCATTGAAAAATACAAACTGAGATTGAGAAAATTCGTCATTTTGTTGTAACAAAGCTTGAAAAGAAATAGGAAAAACGATTGCGTCGGCTATGCAGACTGGTTGCTACTTTTACTGTCCCTCCTTATATGTTTACCCGTCACCTTTAAAGAGCACGATGCAAGTAATTCGCAGTATATCCACGTAGGAGTCGTATACGCAGGTGTTTTACTACACGTAGGGAAATTTCTAACAAATGCGAATTCATTGAGAAAATAAGCGAGACAGGAAACAATGTCATCCGGTACGGTTCAACAAACACCCAGCCCATTGCATTTAAATATCGAGCCGATATTTAAATGCAATGGGTTGACACTTTCCTGTTCTTCTTCCCTTCTCATTGTCTCTCTCGCCATTGGTGATTTCTATAAATGGCTTTTTCTCACATTTTCCTCTCCATTTAGGCCTGTAATGGCTTAATGTTCTGTAATTTCACATGGCTTTGTCGCTGCAACGTAAGAAAGCACCTTCACGGATGGGATTGGATAATAAAAAGCCGCGTTATCTCACGGTCTCGAGAATCCGCGCAAAGAGATTTACAGTTATTGACGAATGCTCTCAGGTGATCGCAATAGCGGACACAGCATCGTCTGACGATAATTTAACGATGGATCGTTTCAACGGATAAATGCCGATAAAGTCGCGCATGAGTTGCGCTTTGTGCCAATGCCACTCTCAGATATCGTGGAATTCGTTCGCTATATCGCCTGTTAATTTTTTATTGCACAACACGTATAAAAAGCTCTAACAAGCTTACAGTAAAAGTAATTGCAGCAAGAGGTCCACAGTCTTTAGAATTCGTTGCTCTTTTCTTCATGCAGTGATACGCCATCCTATGTGTTAAAATGCTACTGATTGGAGCAAATTAAAATTAAAAAAAAAGAAATGTTCGATACGAATCCAATATTTTTTTCATCTGATTTACAAATTTGATATTTAATGATAATAAAATGAAAAAGTGAAAATTGTTCACCAATACCTAATGTTTACAAAAAAAAAGGTTCTATAATTTTAACTACGTCACACAAGTTATTTATTCGACTGAATTCGACTTGCTCCGAAAGCTGACTGACCGAGACGGACGTGACTGAAAGTGTGTTCGGACACTGTTGCTGACGTTGTTACCGGTGTATAATCCGCTTACTGTTTATACAACACTTTGAACTCAACAACAATGAGTCATTCTCGGGCTACGACATTTTTACGACCGTCGGAATTAATTCGTTAACACTTACCGTATGGCTCGCGAAAAAATGCCAAGAGTATAACGTGAACTTTTGCTCAGATTCTTCATGCTTAGATTTTAGTTTTATGCCATGATAACAATTATTAATAATATGAAGCACGTGTAACAAATAACAAGTTTAATAATTAAAAAAATTAAACTTACTAATTTAATGAGATTAATAATAAAAAAAAAAACACTGAATTTTATTATCTTTCGCAACAAGTTTCAAATATACATGCCTCGAAAAAAACCAATTTTGTGGAAATATCTAAATGTTTTAACTATACATTGGCTAGTAGATCTAAAAATAATTTTGTTTAAACACTTAAAACAATTATATAAAAAACGCTTAAATTGGTTATTAAATAAAATATTAAACTTTTTACAGTATTGTCGTTAACGATTATACTGTTAAATCTATAGGGTCAATTAACTTAATGTGAGTCGCCACTACTTAATTATATCTCGTTATTATATATTAAAACTATAGTTATATTTGACACTATGTGTGTGCAGTATCAGTGATACAATTTAGTGTCAAATTTAATTATCGTTTTAGTATAAAATAACGATATATTTAATAGGCGCAGTGACGACTCAAATTAAATATTTGACACTATAGATTTAACAATGTATATGTATAAAAGTAATATATAAAAAACAAATATTCTATATAAATTATTTTACCTTTCAATAAACTTGTTTTCAGATCTGTATTTAGTTAAATTTTTACAGACACACTTTAGCAAAACCGCTTCTATTAATATCTGATTAAGTTCTGATTAAGCAATAAATTGAAGATGGAAACATATTCAACTGATAATTTAACTATTTCTATCCAAATATGGAACTTTAACGTTTTCTATATTCAAAGCATGGTATTTGCAAAAATTTTCTAATCTGTTGCTGACTTAACTTAATACCAATAACGTAATGCTAGCCGGCGCCACGAGACAGGTGGATCAAGTTATCCATATGCGTGCAAACGCACATCCATGGCAATGATCCATATAGATACGCGGTATCAGTTTGCACACGAGTTTTCCCATACCCGAGCCGGCGATACGCTTGAGACGTAATCCTGTCCATTAGAAAATTACGCGTGACGCAAATACCGTTGCGTGCGCCCGTAACGAGTCCTGCATCGGTGCGCATCGCGCGTTAAATTCATCGGCATCACGAAACACGCGAGCGAAATCTATGATCGAATTATGCTAATATCGTGTATTGAGCGGCCTCGAGTATCGCTCCCGCAGGCAAAGTCAATAAACTTTATTGATTTAGTTTATTCGATGGCGCTAGCGGATGCTGGATTTTGCAACGCGCGCTGCGCTACTTTCTCACAGACGTTCATTAGGAACATTGATAACGTGTGTCGCGCGATGCTGATAGTGATATTTATATGCGCTCGTATATAACGCTAAAATAATAAAAGCCGCACGTTGCGACTGAATCTCTCTCTTCTTAATGAAAAGATCAGGTCATTGATAAATTATGTGTTGTTATCTATAGACAATTAAAAGCAAAATAAATGGCTATGTATTTTTATCTTTTAATTAACTTTATGTATATAGATTCTTAAAATAATTTTCATTGCAAATTTTTATCGAGATGTAAAAAAGATGCAAAATTTGTTGTGCTAATAATTTAACTGTGTATTTCATTTCTAATTAAAGTAAATTAATGTTAATAAAATATGATTATATTCGCTCCATTTTCTTCCTAAAGTGCAGTTTAAAATTCAAAATGTAATTTATAAGTTTATTATTCATTAATTGGATTCACTCACAGTTACAACGCATTTAAATAAACAGCGATTTAGTATGCATTCGGTGTACATCTTTTACAGTTGTAAAAATTTGGGATATAATTCTTAAATTTCATGATTCCAAATGGGAACGCGAAGATGCAACTTTTATTAGCAAAAATGCGTTTTATCGACCGCAGCTCTCCACGACCTTACGTTCGTTATAAACGTCGTCCTCGTTTCGCACCAGACCGAAAATTACCTTCAACTTGCGCCAAAGAAAATCCATTAAGCGGGGACTTATAAAATCGCCTTTGTATCCATTTGAATGTCGTGCTAAGGCGCGAAGAACAAATATTTCTCACTAAAACGTGCCAACCGGCAGCGTGTGGCTGCCTTACGTGTCGTTTCTCTACCCTCAAAGTAAATTTAATACTATGTAATCGCACCCCAGCAACTACCCGTAAAATCACTTTTCTCCGAGAGACTCCTCGTATTTCGCGAGATTTTATTTTACGACCGCGCGACTTGGCCAATGGACCGGCTTGAGACAGGCATCGTCAGGAGTTTGCCAATCAACGGATTAGCTTCAAAGCTGAACGAAGAAATAAAAAAACACATTCATTAATAATTTTAGGATAATATCCGTAATCATGATTTAATATTGTAATACGCAATTAAAAATATTAAAAAATTGCGCAAAAAGTATTATATTATATTAATAATTAAACTTAGATATACATATTAGTATTAAGATCTCAGCTATGTTTGATTAAAATTAAATGAAACGTATTGCAACGTAAATAACAAAAATGCTAGTAACAATTTTCGTTTTAATATACTCGTTTTAATTTATTTTTATTTAAGTTTTCTTCAGTTTCTTTTTGCTTTCATCTCGTCTCTACTTTCTGAAACATTCGTGTCATCGTTATACAAAACCTTTATGTTCACGTGACGCACATTCATACTAAACATTCTCCCTAAACTAATATTGTACACATTTCTAGAATAGGAATTTAGTCACGAATACGACTTATTCTTGGTGCATATCGTTGCTCACTGAGACAAAATCTAGTTTATGCGTGTTATGCTTATTAATGATTATTGAATTTTTGAAAGAAATTATGACATGGTTACTCCCTTTCTTTCCATTCCTAATGTTTACATAATTTTATTAACAATCTTATACATTCTACATTAATTATTTATAGTGTACATTATATATATATATATATATATATATATATAATATGAAGTAATAACTATTACGTTAAATTATAGTTGAAAGCACTGAAAGTATAATTAATTTTTTTAATATTTATGTGATCTATTTATTTTTACTAAAACTTTTCATTAATACAAACATTCTTTTATTAATTGAAGCTGTTAAAATGCTTTTAAATTTAGATTAAATATCAACAATTTATGATTTTATTTCATTTACAATCAGGATTTTAACGTTTGTTAATAGTGCGATATTATAAATCATTATTTTACGAATATGAATATTGTAAAAGGCAGTAGTAGTTATATTAGAAAAATAACAAATGTTGTCATATATATCAATCTTCCTTGTTTAAAAAATAAATTCTGTGATTCTGTGAACGAGATTACTCTAAAATTGACAAGGGAACACGTGTGTATGTGGAGCACACCTGGTCGATGAGACCCGCGAGAAACTCGCAGGAGTGTATCGGTAATTCCAACGAAAATTGCGCGTATGATAAGCGCACGCACGCACGCACGCACGCACGCATGCACACCCACGGTGACCCGAAGCTTGTTTGCCCGCGATTATTTATTCATCCATCAGCGCGGGGCTCTCGCCGGTGTTTCTCTCATGCATATGTATCGCGGTCGCATGTGGTTAGTCCTTTGGCCGCGCCAGCGTGCAACAATCTCAATTCGCACGTGTAAATTCCACGCGGCAATACGTACCTACGCGAGTAGGAGAGAGCGGATCGCGCGAGTTTCGCGGAAGAACTCTGTGTGCCTCTGGAGTCAGGCACTCTCAAGGGTTCGCAAACATCTCGATCCCGTGAGCAGCAAGTCCGTGTAAGTCGGAAGCGAAATGCTGAAATCGTGGATCGCATAATGGCACGGCGAAAGCGGTCAAAATTCGCGTCGACTTTTACAACACATGTCATATGGCAACAGTGTCAAAGTATAACCAAGTCAAATATACTTTATATCAGGATATCGTGTCAAGCCGTAATGATGAAGAAATTGTATAGAGATCTTGGGCGGAGAAAGAATTAACCGATCGTTGCAATCACATTCGTTAAATTGTTAAAAAATGTATGTATAATATGTATGTATATTTATTAATTCTTTCTCCATTCGAGAGTAAATTTATATACTGAGAGATAAATATATTCTAAATGTTAATAAATATTTGTTTCAATAGTACTAATCGAATATTTATTAAACGTAAACATAAATTTATTTGATGTAAGAATAATAATTTTTTTTAATTAGCAAATGTTTATTTATCGTAAAGAAATCAATACTATTCAAATATTTATTAAAATTGAGTACATTTTTTTGCAGTGTAGCATTACGGACACAAGACTTTACTCGCAGTAACTGAAAAATATTAAATATAAATAAAAAGTAATACAAAAATAGGAAACAAAAGAAACAAATTAGATATTCAATGAAAAATGCTTCACATAAATAAAATTCTGCGGCGATATTTTGGTGACCATTAGGATAAATAAAAATAATAAATGCATTAAAAATATTTTTGGTCAAAAATAAAGGTGCCACACAGAAGAGTCTGATCAGATATCAATCTCAATCAAGAGTGTTTTAGTTACTTTAAAATCGAATTATTGTAATGGATTAATCAATCAAAATGAAGTTTTAATTTGTTTATTTTCAATTAGAATTCCAATTAATGCACCCAGAGTTTTTTCCAGGGTGAATAAAAAGTAATTAAGCAAAAATAATTATTAGATAGAGAAATATTTTTTAAACAAATTAGATAACCTAAAATAACTGATAAGCGTAACTCGTCGAGTCACCGCGTTAAAGTATCTCAGCTTCGTGAAAACGAGGTCGCTTTTTCATGCAGCTTCGCAGCATCACGAGGACGCGAAGGCGCCGTAACGCTTCCTGATGCACCAATTATTCCGACAGAGGATGGATTTACGGGAGAGCTTTCGAGCGAGCCAAAATAGTCCGACACGCGTTAAACAGAAGAGCGAACGACGTTTACAAATGCCCGGATTTGATGCATTGTTGAGAAAATATACGGGGCCATTCGAGGGGAAAAAAACGTTCCCGGCTGCTGGTTACTCGCAGATGACGTCATGAACCCGCGAAGGATCCGTGGTGGCAATAGACGGCTGTTTGTTTAGGCTGCCCGTCTATTCGCAGGGCATCATCCCTTGTACGAATGGCTGATTATTTTATTGCCGGCGCCTGGGGCCGAGCAATGAAAGCGACGAGCGGCCATCAAGGCTTTCTTTATATAATCGACAAACTTCTCAAAGGAGCACAAAAGGGTAATAGAAAGTAGTTAACAGCTGAGTGAATTAATCTTAATTAAGTAAAAGATCATTTCTAATTATAGGGACTTTTTAACACTCGAATTATTAATAGCCAATTCGGTTGTGGACGCACTCAGTGCGCAATTGAAGTCGTCGCGTACATAAATTAGTAAAGATGCTCTGATAGAAATGTCCTTGGCAACGCCATGATTGGCCAACATCACGATATTTTGCCACTGTTTTGCCATAACCACTTGAACAAATCTGACATGGTCTATAAGAGATCCAGTCTTGCGCTTGATATGTGGAGTTAAGCTAGTTTATTTTTGAAGTAAGAGAACGATATACTCGTATGCGTGCGCAGTAAATTTAAATAGTAGAAATAAGTATACATGTATGTCAACCGTTAGATAGTTTTATTGTTAATAATCTTTTTTTATAGATAACTGATAATACTTTTTATGTAAATTCTTTTGCGCGTTATTCCTAAGTATTGTCTATATATATCGTTTGTAAAGTAAGTGGATAGCCAGCCTACGTTGTTTACGGAGGATTGTATTTGCGATCTATCTCCGTGGATTGCCATGATGTTTGCCATGCTTTTCGATCCTCGAAGTGGCATCTCTGTAAATAGATCCGAGCGCATTTAGGCTGTGAAAGTGACCAGTAGAGCAAATAAGGATCAGTAAACGTCATTATTTCAAATTGATACAAAAACCGGATTATCCTCGGCCACGGTGATCTCATTCGAGTTGATTGATTTTGCACTTTTATCTAATAACAAGTCCATCAAGAGTGGGCTTAAAGGGAAGATTACACTGACGTTCACGCAAACCATGTTATCAAGCCCAGTGCCCAGGTTTTCAATTACCAGCGTAAGGCGCAAATAGCCATTCAATCGGTTTGTAGTCGTGTAGCTTCTCTGACTATCGATTTTCAGTCGCGGATAAATGCTGATTCAACCGGCATTGTCGTCTCCTTTGACGACGTTGTATTTCTTTCTCGTCGATTCGTCCTCATTCTGGAGCATTTATTGTGATTGTACAGGGAACGAGAACAACTGCGTTCTCTGTCTGGCACAACGTTACACAGTGAGCTTAGCATCCTTAACGAGAGTTACGAGCGATTCATTGTGCGAGAATGCTCGTAACCCGCTTTCGAGAGAGCCTTCAAAATTTCAACTAATGAGCACGCTTGTTATAAACTGGGAATATAAACGAATAAAAATCTTAATTAAAGCAAACGACTTTCCGATAAAATATTTATGAAATATTCTTGCAATCATTATTTTTAGATCTACAAATATTAATTGCCTATAGTAACGAGAATTGAATAAAATCTATAAGCAACGCTTTCTCAGTCGACATCAACTAAAATAACGTCAATATTATAACTTAGCCAACTTAGGACTTTGAAAAACTAGGATTTGACAGATGAAATATCAACAATTGTGTACAAAACAGGACAATCGGATTTGACCGTATGGATTTATTGTCCGATTCTGTATTTCTCTCTTATAATTCGCCATGATCGCCATAATCTGTCACTGCCCGTCGCGAAGTGCAATGTTGTCAAGTGTATATACTCGACTTCTCGAGTCGTTGACAATCTTATATATTTGTTAATATGGTATTCTATTCACTAATAATTTACTAGGAATACAGCACATAAATAATATCCACAATTTATTACACTAATATTGCGCATTATTCCGAATCGCTATAATGGCAATTTCTTTCAATTGCATTTTTGACTCTAAAGTAACGCTCGAACCTCCTTAAAGACATTCAAATGTATTATAAAATAATTGTAGATTTGATAATGTACAAGCTAATATATTAGGAATGTAATTTAGTTTTGAGGGTTTCGCAAGAGATGAAAATATTTGAATTAAGATATTCGTTCATTATTCTATTTAAATAAATCAGTTTTTGAGAAAAAAATCCTAAAAACTATATCATACAACGAATACATTAGGTCCAAAGTAATTAATTACTTGGCATTCAGACTGATTATATATTACAAAGATTTCTTTTTTGACCGATATATACACACACATTTGTATTTTTCTCACAATCCCGCTACTAATTTTCGAGAAGTATTGCTTGTATGCCACGTAAATATTCCCACGTACAAACGTCGACGAGGCTAACATGGGAAAGTCGACAACATCGGCAATGCTCCAAAGCTAACCTGTGATCTTTTATGCAAAGCAGAACACTGAATTATGTAGTTCGGCGGTCGTGGGCAATTGTTACTCTACACTAATTCGCACTCGTACGCAACTGCGTAACATGGTCACACGTGCGCACGTGGATACGCACTATCGAGGGGTCGCGGCTGGTCGATAAGTTCACGGCTTTTATCCGAAGGCGTCTCGGTCGATTTTTTTAGGTCAAGGTTCTCGCGCTCTCGTAGCAACCAATAAGAGTTGTTCTATTGAAGCCACCCGTTCAGGTAAATTTCGACTGGCCAGTGATATTTTATACAGAATGGAATGTAAAGCGGTACACACGTCAGATAGCTCCGGCATTCTTTCAAGGCTGCCCTTTTCTTTGGGCGTGAATTCTTCTGCGTCTCCTCGCGTCTCCAGCTCGGCTTTGTTCAGTATACATATTATATTAACCCTGGTCGTACTGCCTCTCGTACATAACAATTTCGAAGCCAGTACCTTCCTTATATATTTTATGAATTTTTTAAATTAAACTTTTAAACATTTAGCAGTAATAATAATGTTAAAATCACATCTAATTGCTATCTACTAATTTATTCAGTTTTTTTAAATCATACTTTTTTTTTTTGTACAAGTTAAGATAAAAAAGTCTCATGAAATGAAATGCGCAATATGTATTTTAGTTTACAACTCCGAATGAAATAACGAGATATAGATTTTTTCCAATCACAACTCTGAGCCATTGAGTTCAATTAAATGAAACCATCCTTTTATGTCAGAGCTGGATAAATAGCTGCGATGACACATGACCGTCATTTATTTTCAAGTGTTTTATTCGCAACTGAATCCTCTCGTACTGCCGAAGCAAGGGTTCGGTGTTTACAGGGGAATGAAGTGCGATCATCCGTGTTACGATAGGAAAAGACACGGCTTTGTCGAAGGTCCGAAGCATTGATTTTCAATAGGTCAGTTGCAAGCCGACCGTCAGTATAATGGGATCTTACGGATAGGCTACCTACACATTTAGCTTTTGTCATCAAATTTTGGTCTGATACATCGTATGCTCCGGTAATTCCGAGAGAAGTTACTCGACAAACTTTCATCGTTATCACATAAGCAAAAATAGAGTGAATACTGCTCAGAGTTCTCACGAAGAGCGAAATTTAATTCCTAGCGAAATGAAATATATTTAATTGCTATATTAATGAGATTTTGTCGGCCTTAAATTTTAGTCTGTTAATTAAGAATTGGTAGAATTGTTCTCTTTGAAGATAAATATTTAAAGTACGAGGAAAATGTATATACTCTCTTTTTTGATAAATTTTAATAGAAATAATTAAATAAATTCTTGAATGGATTACTTAGGAAGTAATTGTATTATCAAGAACTTTATTAATAACTAATAAAACGTTCAAAAGAATTTTATAGAAATATTTGGAAAATTTTATATAAGATATCTAAGTGTTTTTATGTAACATTTAAATGTATGTATAATAGGTAAATAATTTTTGTAATGTGTGTATAGAATTTATAGCTGAAGAAAACTCCAAAGTGAGTCGAAACGTTCTGAGATCGTTATTTAGATGGAATAAATTTGTAATTCACTTCTTATTACTTATAACAAGAACGTTGCACTCTCATCTGCCCTTCATTAATTTTTGGTTTGAATTTTTTAGAGTCTACAAAGAAATTAAATTAATTGGTTATTAAAATAAATTATAACAATTTTTATATTTCATAATGTAACCTCTGGCTTGCAACTGCTTGTTAGAATCAAAGTTCGTCTTCACATTAAAATGTCCTCTGTGCGGATTTATTTTACGGTAAACCACAGACTTTTTCATCGCGGCTTGTGCCACTACGTAATATTTGCAGCATAAAAAGAAATAAATGAAAAAAGGACGAATCAGTAAAACCATTCATTCTATCTGGTCTTTGTGCGTTATAGTGAATCTGCAATTTTTGTTACAAAATACAACTGCAGTGACCCCGGTCTTTCTTCATTTTATTTATAAAAATCAATTACTTTCTTTTGTTGTCTCTTTCTTTTTCCTTTTCTTACATAATGCACTTTTACGCGCGGCCATTCCGAATGACAATCGATCCGACTCGTCAAAGCTTTCCCGATGTTCATGCATAATGGCGAACGTCGCAGTTGCACCCACGCTTGCACGCGGATGCATCGTAAACCGCGACCCTTAAACTTTACGTATTTCCAACTGTGCAGGCAAACGTCGGAAGTATTCCATGTCTCTACGTGTTCGACACGCACGTACATGTGCGTGTGCGTCGATTTTCCCGAGGCATTGTTCGCCGCGATTGTGGCCGCGACAAGCACGATTGCAGTTGCATCGCGGCGACGCGGACGCGCGATGGTTGCCGCGCGCCGCCCGTGAAGCGGCCGTAAAGAATATATCGTTTCTCTCGCCATTGAGTATCGCGCACTCCCGTTGCCGCATATACGCGATGTAAATTGAGCCGTAATACGCCACGGCCCCGTAAAACGTCCGTAAAGATCGTATCGCATAGACCGGTGGCTCGCGTCGATCAAAATGCGTTTGTCTCAGTCGCCGAGATCGGTCAATCTCAATGGCATTAACGTCATATGATTGGAGTAATCAGGCGTGTTATTTGTAAAGTATAATTTTTTATGCATTCTCTAATCTCTAATATCTTTACGACATAAATGTCAGATTGTGATGCATAAAATTGATGATTCTGGTACATGTTGATTTTTTTTAGTCATAACAGATGGGTTTTTTGATATTATATATCTAAAGCTTAAGATACAATTAAAAATTATACCAAAATACACGGTTTCTGATAGGAACAGGGAATAAGGAATTTCAATCTATAAAAAATGATATTCGCGGTTTCTGGTAAGTTGAAATCGAGGTTGAGATTTCCATGGTTGGAAGTTTAAGAGGCAATAAAAAAGCATAGGCAATAGAAACAGGGAACAAAGATTTCGACCTATGAGAAACCATGTAGGAGCAGAATGTCTAGAATATACGCGGTTCCCGAAAGATTGAAATCTGTTATTTCCTGTTCCTATTGCTTGTGCTTTACAATTGTGTCTCGGGCTTCATATATATTCGTGGTATTCATCGGCTACGGCATCAAACGTACGCAATTATGTACAATATACAAGAGATTATTTTCACGGATCGCATTACCTTTGCTAAATTTGACTCCTAATCGACGCCGCCCTGCTCCCGATTGATGAACCGCCTTTTATCGCACGTAAAACGATATCTACCGCCTCTCGACGCGACGTGGTCATAAAAAAGCACCGCTGACTTTCGGCGAGAGAGCGGCTTCTCTGATGCGGCCAAGCGATATCTCGAACACCCACAAAGACCGTGATCGAGTTTCTGCTACAACGGAATGTTTCATGTGGGTTAATAATAAGGAAAACAAAAGTTATTTCATTAATCCATGGCAGCAATCATGATGCTGCGTATGATAGCGCAACAAGTTATTCCTATATTGTATGTGTACTGTAGTTGAAAATTATGTTTGTAATATATTGTTAATATATTTTGGTCACTTATCTATTTTATAATTGTATTTAATATCGTAAAATAAAGTTATCTAGTTGAAAGGTCAGGTATTCAAAATTAAATTGAACTTCCAGAGCTGCTAGTCGGTCTATTCAAACTTGTAGGTGCAACATACAGAAAATTGAATTATTTCACAGCTTTGACAGGAGAGGTTATAAGTCTCTTTATCAAGAATGTCAATTCAATAATTCTTTATGTTGTATCTACAAATTTGGATTATTATTCTTGTAATAAAATATGCTCAGTAATTTTAATTTTTTTTTTATACAAGATATATAATTTTGGTTTCTCAAAATTAATTAGTATTTCTTCAATTAATATGAATTAAATGTATATGAGTCTTTCAAGAAAGGTCCAACATCAGTAACTGTGTTACATATTTTGGCATCAGCTTCGGAGATTTAATAACTCATGACGTATAAAGCAGATAAATCACGTATACATGATTAATTTATCTTACAGTGTGGAAGAATGAAGTGCGAGTATTGACTTCTTAAAACGAGATCTTAGATAGTTCGGATGCTATGACAAGCATAGTTAAGAGATGATGCGGCACGCATGGGAAATCATCGATTAGCTCGAATTGAAGGATTCCACGCGCATCCTTTATCGCTGCCGATTTCTTTTCGTCGGGGATTAAGGTCGTTCCGCGCTGCAACTTGCTCGTGCGAATAAGTACCGTGGTTTATAGGCGCTCGTTGAAAATAACGTCGGATGCGCTTTGGGTTCGTCGACCGAGACTGCGAAGCATTGACGTCGCTCTGACGCAGGATGCGCCCCTACTGCTTCGGCCCAGTCTCTGTTCGCGCGCGAGAAAAGCTGATTCCTGGTCTCAAGAGTAATCGACGATTCTATTTCAGTGATTTTTATGTAATCCGAGGAGTCCAGAGCCTCTATTTTGTAACTCTTAACAACAGTGTCAGTATCGCTACACTGTTGCGCAGATATTATATTTAGGATAAAAAAGCTGTTCAATGACAATACAACGATACTAATAATGGCGCTAGGAGTTACAGAATCTAGCTGTGAGAAAACCGTGGCATTAATAATTGTGTTATGAGCAAAGAGAATAGTTATGTGCTAATCAATGCATTCATCAGCAAAAGTAGAAAAATATGATTCTCCCTTTTTATATATATTTACGAAGAAAAGATAGGTATGTCTTCGTATTGATTAAATGTCTTAGCACGATGTGGACAAAGAACTGTTAAAGACAGACTGATGAAATAATAAATGTTTAAAAGTTCGTAATAAATAATAGAATGGTAAGATTAGAATATCGAACGATAACAATCTCATTTTATCACTACAAGTTGGATTATATCATACATTTAAGTGTGCGCATAAAATATTCTAATGTAAGTCTCGCTTCTGTAATCGTAACATAAAATTCGAAAGCAAGAATCTGTACGAAATAAAAATGCAAACAAATGTCGTGCGAGTTAAAAGTGAATATAAGCGAAAGTTATGTGGAATTATTTCCGATTAAATTTAGCGCCAGGAGACTGCAAGCGCATTTAGACACTCTCCGATTTCCATCGCGGAGAACAAGGCTGTCACGAACCACCGCCGCCTGTTGATATGAAGGGAAAAAAAAAAGTGAAGTTCAATCAAGCGTAGAATTTCACAGTGCCGAGTCTCGGCAAGACTATGTTAATTTAAGAAAATTTACAAATCAGAGACTGCAAATTCCTTACGGTGTCCATTTGATCGATCAATTAATATATCGTTTATCGGCTCCGCTTATCTATCTTTTCGCTCTCTCAGCCATGCGGAAACACGCGCATGGTAAGGATCACGTCGAGACGACTGTCAATACGGGGAGAAGCGGTTTTGAGAAAACAGAAGGGGTTAAGTTCTCGGTGTCGTGTCTTATCTCGGCGACCTTTACGATGAAGGATCTACGAATCGCACGATCGAGCTGCGCGATATCGGCGAAAATGACCCCGCAATGAAGAGTAGGCACGCCCACGCGATGTACGAGAGATTCGATCAAATCTCGCTCGTTACCTATACGACTGACGTCAATGAGTAGCGTGGCATTTCGGGGCGAGTTTGATAAACGTTTCCAAGTTATTTTATCTCCGACTGATGTCGGGAAACCATCACATGTCGTACGACGATCCCCGCAAAGAATGATAACACGAGAATCCTACAGTGAAAGTCACAGCTTAAGTGGATTTCCTTGGAAGATCAAGATTGAGAGATCGACCACGCAGATAATGTTTCGTCTAGGTCCTACACAAAGATACCGTCCGTCAGTGATTCTCATTCTTTCGCTGCTCTTACTTTTTACGCAAAAAATCAAAGTTGACGTAAGCAAATTGAAAAGTCATAGGGAATTTTCTCGAAATTAAAACAGCTGTTATTAAAAACTAATTTATAATATTAATAAAATTTATTGGTCATTTGAATATTTGCTATGTAAGAAACAAAATATTTCTCTTGAGCTTTACGATTAAATTATTCATAATTTAAATCATATTTAAAAAAAAAGTCCGAAAATGTTTTTATTTTATATCTTTGTAAATCGTATACATGACGTTAATATTTTAATTAGTAATAAATTAATGTGCATCCAATGTATATTTAGGTACCGACAAATCATTTATCTCTTTCAAACACGGGCTAAAAACTTGGTGACATAAAAAATCCTGCACATTCACGGCACGTGTATCGATCCTATCTAACGTGGAACGATTCGTGTTCTTCCGTATGCATCGCGCGACGGGAGGCGCGTAACGATTATTAAACGGAACGTCATGAAAACCACCGTCGGGCCCTTTGAAACATTCTCCAAGGAATCAACAGGATTCTCGCACTGACTCCTTGAATTCTTATACATATACGTGACAATGATGAGCGACCTTGCGTGGCACGCAGGTAGAATAATCTCCTTCTCACACGGCATTTGAATTCTATCCTGGATATTTATCCGGGGAGTTCGACGATCCGTGAAATTTGTGGCTCTCTGGGTGCCTGAACATCGGCCAAATTTCTGCGTTTACACCGCCCAATTTCACGCCTGAGAAACCCGTGGTCTCCCGCGAGTGACGGCACGAAATAACCATCTGTGCCTGGCACTTCATCTGGCATCTTTTTATAGGAATCTCGCATATTGATTTTCTAATGGATCTTTTCTATCCGTATAATTTAATTTTGTTGAAAGAAGTAGAAGGAAGATATATTATTTACAACTTTAATGAAAGAAGAGTTCTATTAAGTTAAATTAATCTGACTTGATTTGTTAAATTTTACATGCGAGAAGTTAAAAATACAATATTTGAATTTCGGAGAGAACTCAAATATTTTGTCAAGAAGATAAATGAAATACATAAGTATGTAGACACAATAAACAATTAAAAATAAAGAAAACACATGTGTTATCATGCAAAAATTTAAAGTAGCAAATTAAACAAAAATATTACGTTTCGTATGTTTTTTAAAACTTTTCACAAAAACAGTGTGCGGTTTTAAATTATTAAAAGTTACAACAGCAGTCGATAATTCATTCGCTGTGAGGGTCAGTCGCGTGGCCATATATCGAGCGTTCTTAAAATAGTTAAGAAAAATATGCAACGCGAGCATCTGGCTGTTCCCGTTTATCAATCATCACGCAATAAAAATCTTGGAGCGTCTCTCTGGCTCTTGGATCTAGAACGGATTAAAGAGCTGATGGATGTAACCTTAATCGACCGAAAGTCCCCGCGGGCCGCTCGGTAAACTAATATTCCACACTCGGTTCAGCTCTCACGATGAATCGCTATCATCCGGTATATGGGTCGTGTTCACGCCGTCTCGACCGATCTTCCTGGTTTCCGCGTTTGCTGATGAGGAACGGAAGACTTGGTCTTCCTCTAAGACGAAACCTGATACTCGCGCACCGATTTCTAAATCGCGTCTCTGCTCTCACATTATAACTTCGTCTATATACTATGGTTTTTCAATAATGAATAAAAACTAGGTATATATTCAACAAATGTAGTGAAAAAATTATATATTTTTTCTTATAATTAGTTTACTTATATAAATATCGCACTAAATATCACATATCACAATAATTATTTATATTTGTAGGTATATTTATTATCACGTAATTCTGACATGTATAACTTCTTCGCTGCGAACGCGTGAATCCGATGAAATGAGGAATTGCGTATCTTCTGAATCGCGACAATCTTGTCACAACCGTGAGTATGAATTCATGCGCGGTTCATTCTTTTTTTTCTTTACAGATATTACTGCTTTTTATAAGTTGCGAGTCTCTTTTCCGCATCTATCTACGCACAAAATCCCGTTAGACGAGGTGCGAGATGTTGGGCAAAAGAACGCGGTGTAAGAGTCTTAAATAATCCTGACGATAGAGAGAGAGAGAGAGAGAGAGAGAGAGAGAGAAACAGCTACCATTTAAATTTCTAGTGAAAATCTATTAAAAGAACACGATACATGTCATAAGCACGAATTATTCATAATACGTGTCGTGGCCCGTAGCGCAAAACCTGGATTATCGCCGAGATTGCTGATTGAACGAGGAAAAATAACGTATCGGCTATGTAAATTGCAGCAACGTACTTTTTATGGAGCGTTTTGTGGCACACCAGAACGCTTTTTGTTCGTGCGATATATATTTCGTAACTGTTTGCCTCGATTATTAATAAAAAAAATTAACAGTTAACGAGTCGAGGAAAATGTTGAACTGAACATATAATTTTATGTATTAAGGATACTGACAAAGTGTCTTTAATTCATAGTGTACTCGTGCAAAAAATCTCATACGCATACTATAGACCGAGTTAAAAATTATATAACGTAAACGCCGCGAAAGAGCATACACAAATAAAAAGGTCAACTACCTATCACCCGTAATAGTTGAGCTAGGCGTACCTCGGTTAAAGTTTCCACTGAAAATCCGACGAGAAATGACAAGTGGTCACCTCTGCAGGGCCCGTTAAGTCCCTCGTGTTGCCGTGTAAATAAATGTAAAAGAACGCGGCGTAACTCACGTGACGCAGCAAGAACTCAGTGAGAAGTGTCTTCTGAAAGATGCACGCGCTCGCGACTATGGCGTTTATATTCTATTCTGAAAATTCCGCCGTGCGTACTTTTCACAGGACAAGAAACACCGTACGGTGTAGTAAAATTCATCGAGAAACCCGTACTACAATTTTCCATACGTGTAACTTCTCGTGCAACAATCACGCCGTAATGCTTATGTAAATTATGGACACCCTCGAGATAAACACATCGCGAAATTTCAACGATGAATAAACAAAGAGAATAAGTCATTACTTTAAGAAACAGTGGACCGGCACTTCCTTGTTCGTGTATTTTTAAATTCACCGGCATAGTGGCTCATAAAAAGAAATATTGTGAGTATCATTGCAGCATATAAAGATTCAATCATTAGTGGCGTTTTTAATTGCGCGACGTTTTCTGCGCCCGACTCCTATTGCCTCTTACTCTTTTCAATTTGTTTTTGAATTGTAGGAGAAGTCTTAATTGATTTTATTATTATAAGGATTCTTTATATAAAGATTTTTCGTAATCAAACTGCCAGACATTTTAAAAACCGACAATTTGTGGTCTGAAAATGTTTGGATTCACAAACGCGAGCAAAAGTCAAATGGCAAGTTAAAACTTCAAAATCTAAAGACCTTATAATTGTATAAAAATTGACAGAAACTAAAATAACATAAAAATAATCACGAGACATTTAATAGATAGTTATTGGAAAATAACATTTTAACGTTATTTTAAAAATAGCAGAACAATCTCCGAGCAAAATAAAGTTTCTCAATAAAAATTCTATAAACGAACTTTTATATCTCTCACTCTCAAAAACACTTCTATTCCTCTCTATTTTATTCAACGTTCCATCATCATTTCGCGATATGCGAAACTATATACATCCTTGTTACGCTAGATAGATGGTATTAACTAGGGGGGGTTCAAAAGTTATAACTTTTCCTGTATAAACGTAGTAATTTGATTATGTAATCCAATTTTTCGAGGGTAGCTGACGCACTCGTAAAATATCTCGATGTTTTACATGTGATAATATCGCTCGTACGTTTTGCGCAATTTGCACGTAACAAAACGATCATAAATCGTAACGAGCTTCGTGCGAGTAAAATTTTCATAAAGGCAGATGAGTATTGTTTGCAAACGGCAGTTCTTGTGGAAAGTTGTTATAACAGTTTATTGCTGCAATTTTTTTCTGAAGCAAATATAAAAGCGGATTTGCTATAAAAGGATAGTTATAATGAATAATAATTCGTTAATATAAATTGAAAGATTCGAAAATTGTAATAACTAAACTTATACGGTTGAAATATAATTCTGTTTGAAATTTAGTCGAATATGGAGTTATCGTTAGTATTTTATACGATGTATTAATCTTCAGTTACCTATTGCTCTTTATTCAGTTTGATGGCATAATTTTAACGACTGAACACATTTCATTTACTCGTGATCGATTTCCACGCACATTTAACGGACGCGCAATTATTTCTTGCCCCTATTATAAGAGCTTTATGGTATTTACTTTTGTGACATGTGCAGATCCAGGGATATTAATTGTACACATTGTACGCGATAACGATTCTAGGTAGCGTAACTCAGGATCTGTTACAACGACAGTGGATGTACGCTCGTAACACGTAAAGACCGGATTGCGTTCACTCACGGTAATCACCGTGCTGTAGTTAACTGATCCATGTACTCGGATTACGTCGCTCTAACGAACGTAGGGCCTCGTTAGTCTCGGATTAGCTATCGAAAGCGGTCTTCGTGGAAACGTAAATTTCGAAGTCCTTTTGCGCATTATATTTCTCGAGTTAGATAATTGATTTGATCGTTGAAGTTACGCTAACGTTATTGATAGTCTTCATCGTTCAATTGAAGAAACTTTTAAAGACGAGGCGCAAAATAAGTCGAATAAACGAGTCGTATAACGAGTACTTTGTTGATTTCACATAATTACTGCATCGGAAAAACTTATTGTTGCGTTAACACGTAACTAATTTAATGAATTTCTCTATATACAAACATTGATCTCTTGTTCAAAGCAAATTCTTTATGTAAAAGTAATGATTGTCGTTAAAAGAATGTATATAAATATTTCAATAATATGTCGAATGATTGCAACATGATCAAACGATTGTCGATGAGTGAGGGCGTATCCGATGACTGCCTCGTTGGAATACAATTTCATTCAATGTGGGTTATTCGTCACGCCGACGGTCGTCGATCGAAATGCCAAACCCACTTGTCTGCCTGCTAAACAAATTACATTGACACTCGATTATCACGGTTAAATTGATGTTACTTAAGACCTCAGAAAAAATGATCCTATTTTCGAGTTATACAATATAATATAAATAAAATAAAAATATATAAAAATTATGTAATTAAAAAAAATTCGTCCTTTGTAATTGATTGTTATATAGACATTTAATAGTAGATAATGTTATTGTCGTATCCCTGGTAAATTTCATACATTTTTTAAGCAATTACTGGAGTTATGTTAACTCCATCTAGAATGAAAAGTATAACTGCTTAAGATGCCAATCTATATATAGAGGTAACATACTTTGCCTGCAATTTCTGCGCGTAAAATCTAAATTCATTTATTACAATTTACAAAATAATATAGTACTTTAAATAATAATATTGTTTTTATATTATAGACAAATTGCACATATTTTTCCCTGCTTTAGCTACTGAATAAAACTATCAAGTTCATTTATTTTCTATGCAGTATATTGTTACAATTATAGTAATATTGTAACTAAATGAGTGCTTAAAAAAAGTGCACATATCTCTATCGGGAGCAAGTTGTTGATACATTAATAACAGAAATTATCTTAAAACAAAAATTTGCCAAACGACTTTTTTATTCTTTCTCTTTGTGACGTTTCCAAAAATTAATTGTCAAACTTCACTTTACAGTTACTTAATTTAGTTTTATTAGCACTTTCCTGTAAATAATCGGGAGGCGAGTGGTGTTCGCAATGAATTACTCGACGGTCACATCGATGGCGAAACCAAAATAGAATCAGAAATGACACGGGATTAATGTCAGACACGAGTATTACGTAGCTTGTCGTGGCTGTACACGGATCAGAAATAGCGGAAATTCAATTACACAGTACCAGTAGGTCGAGACACACCACGCGGACCTCTAATGATCATCTCGTGGTACGCGTCCCGATTCTCCATTGATTACCCGGCGGATCTTTACACATATAAACGTGAAGATGCAACGCGATGGAGGCTCGCAGACAGACGTTTGTCTCGAAAGCTTTAGAGCTACAACACATGACGCCGCAATATCCACTTCAATCCACCGCAACCCTTGTTATGTGTGGTTTATTGGTGATATCAAATTCGGTAATATCTTCTTTATTTACGATTCCTTGTCAACATGCACGCAAGTACGTCACCGTATTATCAAATTGATTATAAAATTGATGATTATTTCGATAAAGAATTAAATTTGCAGAAGAGTTTTCTCTTAAGAGTTACATAAAAATTCCCAAAATTAAAAAAAAAATGTATATATTAGATTTTTCAACAGAATGGACGTCATGATATTTCGCATCTTGTTACACATAAATGGAATATTTATTTTTATGATGCATATAATTTTCACAAGGTAGATTCGATTGATTCGTTGCTTTACTGTTTTATTATTTATATGTACATACATACGTGATATGTTGTTTTTTTTTTTTGCAACTTCGATTGAGGGGCATTGTGCTAACCTTGAGTTACCATGCGTGAAGACATTCCTGACACGACACGATCACCGCGATCAAGATATGTTACGTAGGTGTATGAGTGATATTTATGTATGAGAACGCACATGCACAATGGCGGATCTTATGATGCATAGAATATTACTATTTATTACAGTGGCCCACCGTCACCGACGATCGGGACGAGATGCCGTTAGGCGACATAGACACCAGTGACACACATTTTCGTTACAACTACAACGCTGCACCTATCAAATTTATGTATACATGACGATATGTGACGGCGGAAGACATTTATTACTTCGCAGAATTTTAACTGCGCACACATAGTCGATTTACTTTAGATTTTATGACGTAACGGAACAAAAAGAGGATAAAGAGGCAAAAAATTTATTTAGTTTACATTAAACATAATTCATACAGATTCAAGTATTTTTAAGTTAGGCTAAAGCCTCTCAGCAGGAAGGCGTTAAGAATCTCGTCCTATGGATTGAGAGGAGAGTACGAAGTATTCAGCAATTTTGCAAAAGGTCGCCTCGATGGCTTTATAAGAAGCACCCTACATTATTCATATATGTATGCGTATGAATATCGAGAGGCCTTACGTCCGGTGCGCATAGCAAGACGACTTTCGAACTGGTTCACGTCGCGTCGAATGATATACGATTTCCGTTGATTTATCGTTTTGAAAGGGTATCCGTGGGTATATCTCGTACCCACGCGTGATCGTCGAACAATTTTATCCTTGGGATCTCTCTTTCTCTCCATCGCGAAGCGAGAAGCTACTTCAAGGACTACCTTAGTCTTTGGAGTCAAGAAAGTAAAGCATGATATCCGGTAATGTCTCGGACTCTTGGGCCTACTTAGATCTTCACAAGAAAATTTGTAGATTTATAAATAGTATTTTTTTTTTTGTTATAAATTTTGTAGAGATTTGTAGATTTTTTTAAATTGTATATTAAACCTTGTTTTCATATGTACAGTCACGCTGTTCAAAATATTAGAAGATTAAATTTAAACCAATTAAGTTGAATAACACATTTGATTATTTTTAACTTTCACAAAATATGTGATTAGAAAAATAATCACATTTGATAAGCTCATTTCAGTAGTTGAATTACTTTATATTTATAGCGAATTCAGTTGCACGCATTAATGCGCGTTGATGCACATTGAAGTTTTACATTGATTCACTGGGCATGTAAAAACGAAATATTTCGAATTATAAAATACACGTTTTATTTAACAGTATATAAATAATAAAGCGTATTGAAGATTTCTCGTGGTTTAATTCGTTTCGACGTTTAATAAACACATTTTTAAGTCAATCTGTATACGATGAATTTAATGTATGTTACCAGTGCACACTGAGTGCATTCAATTAAATTCGCTATTAGTTTCAAACAGCGTAAACAGTATCTATATTATATATACACTTAATGACGATAAATTAAATTTATAAATCAAATTTAATATATTTCTTGAATTGAATTACTTAACTCTATTGTTTTAATTAAATTAAGATGTTGAGTAGGAACATTGATAATCTATAATAATTAAAAGTAACTCAAATTGAAATAAATGTAGCAAAATATATGTATAATATATATAACGTAATATTGGCTTATTATTAAATTATATTTTTAGGTATTAGTATAGCAAGCTGATTTTTTATTGTATATAATGTAAATCCATTTATTGGATTTTCATTGAAAATTCAATCGAATTAAAGTATCAAACTGTATTGAATGTATTTGCAATTTTAACTTATAAAAAGATACGAGATTAATGATTTATCGCTGAACTGATACTAATTGTATTGAAATGCACCATGCGGGATTTATAATCTCGGCGCTATTTTGCAAGATTCACGTCACGAGATGTAAAACGCAACACTGAAGAGGAGGACCTAATTACCATGCCGACGATCGACGGACGTCGCTGCCCGTGTTTCGCGGTATATCTGTGTCAAATGAAAAGAAATATTCTCAATACACGAGATGTAAAACATTTTCGATGAATGCACGCATGTATATCCGTGGACACATCCACGATATTTAAAATGCAACATACGCGTACATTTTGCAACACGGAGCGTCCCATTTGTCTTCACGGGGACGTATCATAATTACGGCAACGCTGTGGAATTTCTCTTCGCACTAGTTACTCTTAATGCGACTATTACGTATATATACCGGTAATTGCACAATTTTATTTGAATAATTTGCACGGGGCAATATCGGCGCGGCCGGAATGCAGCAGCGGTTACCAGCGGGCAGCAATGTTATCCTACGTCTGCCTGTCTACGCACGCATCAAAGCCGCGCTTGTCCATGCGTCAGCAATGGCTTCGATCCGCATTATAATTCTCATTAAAGTTATGAGTCACATAAGTCATGATAGAAGTGCCAAATGAGTATAAATTCAGGTCACATTACGCGAAATGCATATTCCTGGAATATCGATTCAGCGTTACTTTAATCCTGGAATTATTAGAATTATATTATTTAATATAATCGTTCATACTCCTGGTAAGAATAATGTTATACAGTTTTCATATACATTATATATTGTTTTATATTATTATATTCTTATTAATTGTAACAATATTGCTTAAAAATAGACACGAACTTGACAAGTATTATTTTATTCAGTAGCTGAAGCAGTTTTTCTGGTAAAAACGTGTATAATTTACGCAAACACTTGCTCAATTATTGTCTGGTAGATTATTATTAGTTAAAATACTGCATATTCTGTTTATTTTTATTTAATAAATAGGTTCAGATGTTACACATCTCTTTGAACAGTAACTGCAGGTAAAACATTACATCTTGATTAGGACTCTAAGTAGTTTTACTATTTAGTTATTAAATAGAGTTAATATAACAGCTCGAAAAATGCACGAAATTTCTATTAAGGATATACAATCTGTATAGTTCTGCTTATTTAAGTAAGAAATCTTATTTATTAAATTATTAACTTTCGAGCTCATCGATAATTTCGTTAGAATCGATCAGAGTGAAGATCGTACGAAACGATGTGATGCAAGTGACATAAGAATTATATCGTTACACTTTTAATATCAAAACTCTTAACAAAATATTCCTAACATGTTATTACGTGTTGCTTGAATCCATCGCTAAGTGCACACGTGCGTGCGTGCACGCAATGTCAGCCACTTGCATCATATATCCTACCGTACAGTCTTCGCATTGTGCTCGATGATTATCGACGAGCTCGTAGCTTGGAAGCTAATAGTGTACTCCTAACTCAGAATTCCTAAGAACACGAATTATTTACACAGTAAACGGAACGAAGTGTAAGAATTGATGTAAACCGGAATTATGTCGACGAGAGAGATCTCCGGTGCAAATAGAAATCCAACGTAGTTTTCTCTCTCTTTTTTTTTTTTCGCTTTTCCTTTTTCCCTCTTCTTTCACGTAATTCCGATTGCATTCATAAAATATTTTTCATGAAACAGCACTGTTCCATTACCGATCTATTACTACCGAACGTTTCGCACTTAAAGTCATACGAAGCAATTAATAAAAGCGGGGTAATATTTTATCTGGTTTCCTAGATCGTACACGTGGATAATAAAAGCTATTCCGCAAGCTAAACACACAAATCTACATCTCCCTCGCGCCACTTCGTCTACAGGCCTAATTAACGAAGATTTATCAGGCGTAGCCTGCCTAGTGCGTCGAAGAAACACTGTGAGATAACATTCCGACGACGGCTTTTTTTGGCCGATGCAGCTCCGATGAAATTAATGCGAGAGGCGCGGTCAATTGCGGGCGGTTGGATTCACCCGTATGCATGTGCGCGTATACGTAGAGGAACATGTAATTAGCTTAAGCATATAATCCGCGTGATTATGGTAATCGGCGGCCGAGCAGGGACCGATCGAGAGAGGACGCCCCGCGGAAGGTGAGATCGGTCGAGATTTCAAGAAGGTTCTCGCGCGCACAAGAGATGCTTCCATGCAGTTAATAGGAGTCGCGAAGGAGTTGCGGTGCGCACCTGTTGGACGAGAGAGCCTTGGGTCTTCGGGACCGTCGATTGAAAACTACTCACGACAAGATGGATAATTAACGGGAGACCCAATTACGAAATTACGTTGTCGTGCCGGATGATTCTAATAGCTGGTGAAGGCGGGGCGGGACATCGCGGTTCGCCATTCCGCTAATCGTGTCCGTCGCTTTTCGTTGTAGCGTACCTGGGAGAAACTTTAAATCGTATTGATGCGGAGACACGTGCGCTATACTATAAGTGGAACGTTGCAGCTGTGCCGGAAGTTGTTATTGAGCAGCGAGTGGAAAATTAATCGCCGGGGAGCGGCTATCGTCGCGAAAAATCCCAGAATAAAATTTATAATTAATTACAAGCCGTTCCTGTAGACATTAGTATGAAATTAGTTAAGGTTTAACGGATTCTTTGTCCCTTTCTAACTCTCGAGAAAAGTAGAATTCTTCGTTCTTTCCGCAGTTCCGTCTCTGAACAGAGACAAAGCATCGGCTATACTTCGATTAGCTTAAACGAATATTCATGTTTAGGAATGACTGCACTTTATATATATTAACCTACGTAACTAATTAACCTTCCTGTCAATGCATAATTTTTCACTGCGTTTCAAAAGGTTCCCGCTAAAAATGTAAAAGTGAAAACAAGATGAATTGTGCAAAATTATTCTTTGTTATTAAAAAATTGCGAATGTGAACCGTCATAACAAAATTTGCATGAAAATATAACACAATTGTAAGTAGACCAAAAGAAATGAAATAAAAGACAAAATCCTATTTTTAGTCGAAGCGTGTATCTCTTGATGCTTAATAAATATTCATATGCAATTTTTGCAAATACAATACATTTCTCAGTTCCAGCATAAACTGTGCTTCCATTTAGTTTCTCGGACTTAAAAAGCAATCGCAAACTAAAGCTGAAATATTGATATATGTTTCAAATTAAATTGATAATTAATTTAATAATAATGCTAATATATATCTAAAAAATCTGCGAAAAATTTATTGCCAAAAATATATCACCTCAGTTAGATTTAACCCAGATTTAAATTTAGAACTTATACATAAATAATTTTATAGTTTAAAATTCGATATGTGTATCCACATTGCATGTTTTCCTCCCAAAAAAGAACTAACCTAATTTACGATAAATTCGGGAAAATTCATACTTACAACAGACGTTTCTCAAAATTTAACATCAATGAATCCTAGTTTGGCTTGAATACTCTTAACAGCTAATATCATGACGGAGAAAAAATATTTTCTATGTTCGATTATCAGGGCGGAAATAAGCAGCTAGTCAGAAGTGTTCAAATTGCTCCTGTTCGAAATCCATTTCCACAGCATTTCTATGCCACGTGGAGAACAGCGATTCGACAGACTGAAAGCTTCAAGACGTAGCAACGACGGGCGTGTTATTACGAGCGTACAGAAAACTCGTTAGCCAAAGTAGATTTCCTTGAGGGGAGGCTGGAATTAATTTGCTTTTTAATTAGCTTGCGATAAAGCGCCGCATCGAGCGTCGATCACCGAAACGTCGTGACATGGCGATTTGATTGTCCATACTGCATCAACGCGAGAATATCCTTTCATGCTTCCGGCGCTTCCGATTGGATGAGCAAAGTTATTTTTCTCTACTTGTAGCGATCCGCAAAAGTAGTTCTCACGGTTATTAATAATCGTGTAATCTTTCAAATCTGCAGCAAAGTGCATTTGATTCCCTCGAAGCTACAAGCTGAAGCGAGCATATTTTAAGCCGTCTATATTTTTGCAATCGTAGAAGATATTTTTTACTCAAGATAGTATATAGTATTCGAAAGTATTTAAATATATACTTAACATATCTCATTCAAACCGATAAGCGTATTACATTCTTAAATTTCTAACATGATGATTGACCAATTAAGTGCTCATTTGTAAGGCCGCTGAGAGGCGTTAATAATATTCATGGTAATCCGATGTTACGTGCAAACATCTTGACGGTACCATATATAATTATATTTTATGACAAGAACGTAACGTCATGCCAAGGATCCGTGAGAAACCTATCATAAAATACGAATTTTATTAATACTATCACCGTAAAAATAAAATTTTTCGACTTTCCACTCGTCACATGTACATATAGCTACGTAAAACTTTTTTAATTATAAATTCGTTTAGAAAACTTACAAGAATTTGTATAAAAAAATGAGATCTGTAAACCAGAGAGATGCTTGCAGAATTATTAAATTATTTAATATTGATAAACATTACATTTTATTTTAAAATCATATAGATTTAAATATTTTTAATCATTAAGAACTGTTTATATTTCATGTTCATTTTTAAAATTTACACGAATACTTCGCAAAAGTATTAGATTATTCCAACATTGTAATTAGATTTCGCGGAAAGAGACAAAAAGTATTGAGGCCTTTATTCTGTAATTCTTAACGACAGTATCGATATCGATATACAGCTGTTTTTTTATGTATAAAATCTGAACATAATTACTCTCTTTGGAATAGAATTTTACACTAAAAAGTGAAAATTGAGCTAATCTAAACAAAGTGAGATTCAATTTTCAATCTTTAAGAATGGGATTCACACCAGAAATTTTAAAGAATTTCTAGAGGCAGAGTCTGGCCATGAACACAAAATGGTATATATAGATGTATAATGTGTGTATAATGTGTTTGGTATAAATTCCTGCTACACTTTGCCATTGTGAGTGCATGCCAATCAGAAGGGATCTAGACGATAACCCAGACTCTGTTTCTATAGGGACTGTAACGACAAGGGAACGACATCGGCACTGTCGTTAAGACAGAATAGAGGCCTAAAAGAATTCTGTAATTTTTAACGATTCAACAATATCGTTACAGTCCTTAAGAATTACAAAATAGCGTCTTAAGTTATCATAAGAGGAATACGAGAAACTTGATATATGTCAAACTTGCTTAGATCGGCTTACGCTGTTTTATTAAACGTACGTCGTTAGTTAGCGTGTAAAAATGACGAAAAAAAAAAAAAAGACGAAAGTCCTACAGTTATCGTAGCTGGACGGTATCCTCGCGGCCACGACAATCCGTTGTAAACTAATATCCGTAATTAAAGCGCTGTCGCGGCTGGTCGGCGAGCGGCGCAGCTGCCAAAGTGTTAAATTATCAATGCCGAAGTGTAAAGCGTCGTTCGCGGTGCATCGTTTATTTTGCATTCGGTAATATATGATCGTGCATTATCCCGTGCGTTCGCGCGCGTCGCATCCGAAGATACCGTAATCCCATTTACACGCGCGCGGCCTCCGCCAATCCATACGGGTCGCGATAATGGGCGCCATTTAGACACAACCGTACGTCTCGTTCCGCGCTGTTATTCCGACCTTATTCATCCGCGTTTTCCAAGAACGTTTCAATCGAGAAGGAAAAAAGGAAAGGGAAAGAAAACGGAATCCTCGCACACCCGCGCAATAATGCCTCGAACGTAGTGACGCGGTCGCGAATGTGCGTACACGATGAGCACGCGCGCGCGCGCGCGCGTGTGAACGTGGAAATATTTGTTCGACCTCTTTCTTAAAAAATACTACCCTCATGAATTACACCTCGATTACATGATCCTTCCGTTCCGCTTCTTCAGACCTGCCTGCGCCTACGCATTTGCTGCTTCGACGATCGCTACTGCATCCGCGTCTGTGGATGCACGCATGGGAATTGCATTTGAGATGCAAGTGGCACTTTTAACGATCTTGCAGCTTACATATATTAATCCTGAAATAACTACTCTCTTTAAAACTTTTAGAGTGAATCTGAAGAGTGAAATCTCACTCTTAAAGACTGAAAATTCGATTCCAAAGAATTTAACGAGTACGTTCAAACTTAAAAACGTATCAAATTTCTTAATCTATATTTTTTCCTAGCAAGTATGCCCTTTTATATAATATATTTCTTAGTATTTTTGTTATAGCACAGTACAACGTAACTGAAAATAAAAAGAAGAGAGGACGTAATGATTTTTTTCGTGAAACAATATGAAACATCAATCGTTTACATCCTGACTAATGCTTAAATTTTAAGCAGAATCGTAAGGCTCGTAACATGTTCTCGTAAGATTTGTAAGAACTTTTACAAGTGCTTATATTTTATATATTTACAGACAGTTTCTTTGTTAGCTGTAAGATTTACTAGAAGATATTTACAAATAATCTTACGGTACATAACGTTAGAGAATATCAGTTAAAAGGTCCTACAAGTTTTACGAGAACGAGTTACGAATCTTACGATTCTACTTAGAATTGACCCATAAATGTCCCTAATTAAACGGATAAGATCTTAGTATAGGATATAAGAACATTTCGTTTAAATGCTATTTTGAATGCGCGGCGATAACCGTGCACGCCATTTCTCTTTCGATGCTTTCGACCTTCGGATCTCGTTCCACGGCCCTTTTCTTCGTCTCATATAGTCGAGGTAGTGAACGCAGAAGCCAGGCGCATGTAACGTATCTCGGCAGTCGCTGATCCGTGCAGCGCAACCTGACTCTCCGGCTGGAGCACGTGCACGTGCGTGTGCATGCGCATACACACGTGTTGCGTGCTCGTCGACAATGTGTGCGGATGTACTCATCATACTAACACGCGTACGTGGGGACGTCAGCGACGGGCTTGATCTGGTGCGCGATTGAGAATGTTTCTAACCGTGAATGAAATACGAGCAGTTTCGAACATCTGAATAGCTAGTGTTAAAGATGCTAATTATAATAGATAGTCCGTGCGACGAAAATTTCCGTAGCAGGTAACATTTACTAAATGAGAGATTAGAATGACTTCGACGAGCTTTCTAAAATAGAAATTAAATAGAAATTAAATATGTTTATATATAAAGAAAAACAGTTAAAAAAATTTTTTGGACTATCAAAATAACTACGTAGGATGCTCAAACTGATTGTTAGAATATCAACTCTTTATTGTTTATCATGTTTGAATGTCCTACATAAATAATGATTTTGATCGGTCCAACATAATTATTTTCACAAATCTGTACCACCTATATTTTTTCGATACTTTTTTTTAGATACTTCAGCAAACTCGTTCTCGGCGCGTACACATGCAATCTTTCCTTAAGCGGAATCAAATGCATTCATTCGATGCAATTAATACTTTTATACACAATTACAGCGGTCAAGTTGTAACAAGGAATATTTTGTTTGACTCAAAGCCATCGCTCTGTAAGTGCGCGTGTGCGAGTCATCCGTGAATATATGTACCGGTTCGTGCCTTCTTTATATCGGCCATGATGTGCGTACGGCGCGTTATACCGACGATGGCATCGTTAATCGGTCGCTGCTAGAGCTTTTAAGTACAGTCGAATGCAATTATCTATGCGCGACGGTACAATTAATATCAAGTAACGTGTGTACGACGCCAAACTGAATCTCATATACGTTGCGGCGAGCACGAGCGATACGTGCGTCGGCGTGTACGCGCGTGCGTGCACGTGGAATGCGGTGAACAACGCGTTTATTGTGCGCGCCTCTCGTCCGGCCCAGCTGGGAAGCCGAGATTTCTTTAGCGACGACGTACGACGTGGAGGGCAGAGTGCAGCGATTCGGAATGTCGACTTTTTTTTATGTAGATTCTCATGAATTCTCGTCGGTGTGTCCGCGGATTTGAAAAAACGCGTCATGCTCAACGCGATGCCGCTTTGAAGTAAAATATCAGCAATTTTATTTACGTAAGATAAAAGCATTTATCAAAATGGAACGATATAAAAATAGTTAAATGTCAATTTTAAAATGAAAGATATTTTGTTTTTTCATTTAAAAGTATACTCGACTACGATATTATTAATTGTAAAATAAAAGTTAAGTTTTATATTTATTATTAATCTATATATAAATAGAGTAAAGATTTATTATTTCGAAAATTATATTCAAACATTAAAACACAATGACATTATTCTCTTCAATCACCATTCAAAAATTTTATGAAATATAATATACAAATAAAATTATCTTTGACGAAAAGAAATGTAACGGAAGCGGAGTTGAACAAACACATCGATCGTAAATATCATTGGTCACATACATATCATAATGCCGGTTATCACTATCAGTAATTAGCTATAATTAATTGAGAGAAGCGGATGGGATAACGAGAAGCGTTCTGTATTGGCTGCGATTTTATACTCGCGCCGTGAAGGTAGATGTTATCCTCTTTTTAATCCGATATCAAAGACTGGAATTATCTCGCGCGAGTTTATCAAATCGTGGTCGGCAATTAAAATTTGATTAAGGAACTTGCGCGTATTATCTACACGATATTCGCATAAGTCTCTCATGCATGAACTCGGTTCTACCAGACATGCCGACGCGCCAAGTTTTCCGCGAGTGTACCGTTTTAGACTCGCTAGAAAATTCTACGAAGAAATTGTTCCCAGTAAGATATAATTGTTCTTATGTGCATGTCTACGGCGATAAATGAGAGAATAACTCGAACACGATCCGGAAATCGTTAATTGGCCATGCAATAAGTGACCATAATTTTATTTTTTTGAACCATAATTTTATTTTTTATGTTCACCGAGTGGGTGAAGTTTCTCACGAGGGTGACTTGTGCAGATACTTATAGAGAATTTAAATGACATTTCTTCTTATTTGTTAGCTACGTGAGTTGTTAATTTAAAATAAGGCACTTCGATCGCGCACGAAAAATATTTCGTTATAATCTTTGACAGACAGAAAATGAGTTTCTCCTTTTATCGTTCACGAAGAGATCATTCGATTTAATTGTCAAGTATCCGCAAAAAATCTTACAAGTACGAGAGTCTCTTCCATTATTCCTTTTAGGTATCTATATCTTGTATTGTGACAGTTCACATGCATTTGTAGGCTATTTCGAAAATCTAATTAAAAATACAATAGAAAATACTGACAAAGGGAATAATAAAGTGGAAAAGAAAAGAGAAATAATACGGACGCGTTACAACATGCTTGAAGCGGATTCTTTTCAAGAACCTTTTATACATAGTATATATACTTTCATCTACACGCGTGCGCATGCAACCGTCTTCATTTTGAGTTCGCTAGATACTCTCGTGATAAACGAAATTTAATGATAGTGCAATATAAAGTAACACCATGTACATGTAATTGTATCAAATTAAAATATCAATTTAAATTACAAATGCAATGCCGAAGTTAATGTTCTCGGACTGTAATTGGAGTTGCGATTAAAGTGTGTACACAAGTAAACACACAAATACCGCGACTTTTAATTATATTCTTTATAAACGGAAAATATTCACAGATAATTTTGGATTATGCAATAAATAATTTCGTTTAAATGACACGTAGATAAATAATCGCGCTATGCTTTCGCTTTAATAGTTGCAGAATAGGAGTTATTACGAAAATAATAAGTTATAGTTTGTAAGTTGTTTAGCGAGACGCAGGAAATCGAGACACTCCATAATCTCATAAGTATAATGATGAAGTTAACATTAAATTCATGTTGGAAACTTCTTGCATAAGCGAGAATGTCAATAACTGACAAGAACGGTAGAGTTATACTAACGCAACAACATGGTTTAATATTGGAAATATCACGCATGTCGCATGTAACTGGAACATTGTATAAATGTAATGACGTTAATGATGTCATTTTCGATACAGATGTATTACTATTACAGACAATATATTTAACGTAAAACTACACTGAAAGAAAAGATTGACTGGTGCAGCGAATTAGATGGTAAAATATGGCATTGCATTTTTAATTGTCTGCAGTAGCCAATTTTTGGTTGCGTTAACCTATCCACAACGTCAATTAGGATCTCGATAGGCTAACGCAACCAAAAATTGGCTGCTGCAGCCAATAAAAATGCTATGCCATATTTTCTCATCTAATTTGCTGCAGCAGTCAATCTTTTCTTTCAGTGTAGACACTAGAAACAAAATTAAATAATTTTCTGACTATCTCTCCACATAAAATGATTCTTCCTCTCCCCCCTTTCCCTTCTCTCTTCCTCTCTCATTTAATTTCTGCTTAAAAAGTAAATAAATATACGTATTCGTATGCATATAAATGTATACAGCATTACTTTTGCTTAGTGATTTAATTTCAGCCACTTAATGAAGATCTAGTATGAGATTCGACGTCAAAGATAAAATTATCAACAGACTGCATAAGTAGAGCAATCTATTTTTCTTACGTAAGACAGTCTTTCTTGGAATGTATTCTTTTTTTTTTTTTTTTTAAAAAAAAAGGGAAACTATAATGCGCCTGGAATCTCGCCACCGGAAGACAGCCCTATGCAAGTCGGAGCAGCACCATAAAGCTCGTGGACAGGCACTAATGGCGCAGTATAACACGCGGCTGCGGACGGTTGCGCGCGTGCGGAGGAGCGTTCTCCTTCCCGTCCTCCTTCGTCCTTCACGTCAACCTGGATGCGCCTCCATCGGTGAACACGCACCGTCGGGTTAGCTGAGGAAATAAAGGGAGGAATTCCCCTTTGGAGAGCGCGCACGTACGCGCGCGAGTCTGCAGGCGCTCTTGCAGCCCGACGCGAGTGGAAATACAACCGCGCGTCCGTTTACGGTTTATTGCCACCATAATAATGATTTTATGTGCAGTGCTTGCGTGCACGCATCGTGTATGGCAATGTTGGTGCTTTAAGTGCTCGACGAATGGCAAACATTTCGACAACGCCTGTTCCTGGCGATCGGCCGATCAATCGATCGATCGATCGATTTGGTCAGTCGAACCCGTCCCGCGTGAGCTCGAAAGTCATCGGATTAACTTTTTGCGCATTACAATTCAATGTACTTTTTATTAAACCGTCACCAGTCTTGTGTGTTCAATATTATTTCTGTCATGTTATAAATAACAAATCGTGTTTTATACTTTATAAAAGAAAATCAATATGTTGATTTCGTATATATTAAATTGTAATACTCGCGGATTCTGTTGGATAAAAATGATTAAAATTTTTATCCAAAAAACATACATTGTGTAGTTTGTTATCTTTTATCCTGCGATACTATCATAGAAAGTAATATTAGGTTTACGTAGATGGATAGGAAAAATTCTAATTGTGCTCTGTGAGAACTTTCTAACGTTTTTTAAAATAACAAAAAGCATGCTATGCTTTCATTGTTTAAGTATTAAGACGCGATGGTTCGAGATAAAAGCGAAACCAACTTGTTTTTGCCGCTAATTAAGAACTCTAATTTCTATCATTAAAAGAACAACGTTACAATCTTTATACTACGATCGTTGAAAATTGATTTTGACGCATAATTAGCGTTCATTTTTGAAATTGAATTATCAATTTCATTTTCTACGAGTTCTATACATCATGACGTTTCGGTCCATTCGATGAGATTGATCCGCGAACGCTTCTAATTGACTCTGATGGAATACTTCATGCAGCCGTGCAACCATGTAGGATCCACCAGCCAGTTATCCTTGGCAGTTAACCCTCGCCATACAAGCCCCGATAAAACGAACCAATAAAACAAGCCCGTGTGTGTGTGTGTGTGTGTGACTTACTAATAACATCGCTAATTATGATTACATATCCTTTCTGTAAGCCCCGAGACGCGGTGATCTCGCATACGAAGTATGTATATAAAAAGCAAGAGAAGAAAACACGATGAAGACGAATTAGCAGAGAGTCGGAGCGCAAGAAACTCTGGTTGAATAATTGTACAAATGTGTGGGCATTATTATAGATAAAGATAACTCTTCACCGAGCAAGAAGAGTGTACTCCGCCGCAATTACTTTGTCGGACATGTTAATAAAATAATAATAGTAATAGCTCGTAATATAGATTTCTCCTCGTGACGCATCATGAATATTCCTTTCGGTATAATCGTAACTCTTCTATCCCTCTCTGCGAGAAATAATAAAATATACATAATCGACTAATTGCATTATCTAATAAATTATATTCCACACAATAAATACACGTCTAATAAATTTGCCCAAGATGTGAAAATTTCGCTTTCGATTTAATTGAATATTATTCGATTCGCACGACCGCGAAGACGCATGTTTGAAACAGTCTGTAAGACTCGTATACTTTCGCCCGTGTACTTTGTAAGCATCGCGCGAGACGCTGCGATTTCCAGCCATAAAGTCGGCGTTGATAGCAGCCCATCAATTCCGTAGGATGATCCGTACGGCTGCTACGAAATGCACCACCGACGGCAAGCTCTGAGAGATATCTTTATCTGTAATCTTAAGTATGCTAGTACAATTATTCATCCCGTGCCCGACGCACTCTCGCGCCTAGTCGCCTCAATTGGCGGGGTCCGTGCTCGGTTTCAACGCGCTATAACTCGTCTCGTGCTGCACAATTACAATGCTTTTTCGTACTTGCCGAGACGTAATTTTCAGAATTAATGAATCACTATAATCGTAGGTTTTCTGTTTTCGCGCAGTTCTATATACAAGCTGAACAAAACTCTCCAAATTAGACATGTAACGGACGTAACCTTTAACAAAGCTGCAATTAATATGTGTTTAATTGGACACTTTGTAAAGATTATGTTTTTCATTGAGCAAAAAAATTATATTTTTGCGCTAATTTTTTATCTTAAGTAATTGAAGCAGTTACTAAACTAAGCTATGTATGTATCCTTATAAAAAAAGTAGAAAATAGTATCTTGATAGTTAATTATACTTCTTTCGGCTAACTGCGGAGGGCATGAAATGACCAAATAAACACAATTTTTCTTAGATTAGATGTGTCTTCAATTAGGAGAGGGTGATATCTTTCCCGTTTTAATGAAGGCCTGTCGTAATCAAAAAATCTATAAATGTGCATGGCCTTGTTATCCTCGCGTATACCTATGGACAATTTCGCGATCAGAGAGAAGCGGATCTATAAAAAGCTTTATCGGAACGGTTGCATCTTCGCGGCAGGCGTTAGTCGGTCTCGTCGGTTATCGTCCCAAGCTGTTTAATTGAAAGAGAGTGGTGACGCTTTACTGGCCAAACGGGCCGAGCGATTGCGAGTCCGACACGCAATTTTGCGAACGCAACTCGTAAGATAACCAAAGATGCACTTTTTACTGGGATCGTTATATTCCACTTTGCTTGCGTAAGGTCGCTGTGCGTGCCACGGATGGCGACGTGAACAGTATTTAGCTCCTTGCGATCATTACCTCCGGTGTTACGAGCGAAAACTTAACGAGATCACGCAATCCGATAAAACATCTATTTTATCCACAAACAGTACATAAAATTTTAGATTTCATTCCTGCGATACGTAAAATTAGATATGTACGTCAATCGTGCTACTTTCCATGCACCAATCTATTTTTTGTGATTTTCTAACACGCTCTATATTTATGCTTTGTACTTTAATCAGATAAGAAAATGAATTAAACGTTAACCTCTCTTCCAGGGGGGAAAAAATAGTTATTTATTCTACGTAGTTATTTCCGTTTGCGTCGCCAAGATGGTATCATCGTGAATCATTTGGGCTTGCTTGTTATTTGAAACGTGCGGTACAACTCGCAACTTCGCGCGGAAGCCAGTGGTAGTAGACGCTGGCGATGCAGCATTAATCACGTTGGATTAAGTGCAATTATTAATTTCTTCCTCGTAACGGGCGCGCGAGGTACGCGCGGTACATCGTTGCGCCGCTATCATCGCATCTCGGGATTGATCGACTAAGTCTCCGGCGACCCCACGTACACGTGATCGTTGAACGTGACATAAAACCACACGACTGTAGTAAGGTATATATTATTACAATTGTATATTAATCAATATTATAATTATATTAATCAAAATCTATTTGTTTCGCGTTGGTATCACTTTATCGGCAAAATCACGGAATGCATTACAACAGGTTTATTAAAGTACCTAAAAATTTAGTTATATACAGATTTGAAGATAATCTCGTTCGTCCATAAAAATAATTATGTATAACGCTTAAGCGTTGATGACAATGCTGTAAAAATATGCTGTACAACCAGTTTAAGCGTCCTATATAATTATTCTGATGATACATATAAAATTATTTTCAGTATCTGTATCTAACTGAACTTTTAAATAATAGAATTTTCAACAAAATTGTTTTTTCTATGTAAATATTTTACCCTTTTCGTTTTGAAATGATAAACTTTACTCGCAACTAATTATAGTATTTGTATATTTTGTTTAGAATGCCTTACAGGCTTACTCAATACTTTAGTGAATTCTAGAGATGAAATATTACGGAGTCATAAGTAGCCAATGTTCATAATCAGTTCTTATATTCAAGACCGTCTTAAGTTCAGTCTTAAGGTGGTCACGAACCAATCAGAGAGCCGCATTAGCGTGTCAAGATATTACTTGAGACAATTTTGAAATAAGAATCGACTATGAATACCGGCCAATATTACCTGATTTTTGTTGCTTCGCGTTCTAATAACGCGGTACAAGAATAATTTCGGTCGATTAAAATTTTAATGAAACCATTCCGTTCGCGATATATTTTCGCAACTGTCCTATTAATTGGATTAATCGATCATCGTAGCGGTTTAATCATCTCTTGAAATCGAGCGCGACGACTTGCGCGCTAAGCGTTAATTAACCGACGCGTGATTGATAGCAGATTAGAAGGGACACGTTCACAGCGGATTACACTTGGCAGAACTAAAAATAAGCCTTTTCATATTCGAACCTCGATCCCGATCGCGGAATTTACTCGTGCAGCGAGCTTCTAATTAATTCCCGCGCTATAAAGGACGTCGTGCGGTCAAATAAATGCGAACGGCACCCCATTTCACTATTCGCTCGCTCGTTCGTTCGCGCTGCACCTGCACACAGCACCGACTGACATTTTTCGTGATCTTCATCGAGAGACTCGAAATGCAGTCCACCTTGAAGGTGGACTAACCGTAGAGGTACGTCGCTCCATGAAAATGCAAATTGTATATTCCCCCCCTCTAACAACTCGCGCCCTTGGACACTATTTTATGGTGATTGGATGAGTCTTAAAATGCGGCGCGTACTTACGGGGCGGATTTAGTGTTTCACTTGCCACCACTTTAACCCCCGACTCCTCTCTGTATCCCTCTTGTAATCGACCTGTGCTTACCTGAAACATAAAGAAACACGATATTAGGCATAGCCGAGCGATAGTATCCATGGGAAAGGTTATTCCACGAGAAATATCGAGGTAATCGACTTTATACGGAGAAGTGGCCGCTTTGCCAAATCGTCTGTAAAATGCCCGAGTTACGGCCGGAAAGGCCACGAAAATCGGACAGTACCGGAGAAACCGATCCACATCGCCGGGTATATCTTTCCGCCAGAAGTGGCAGCAATGATAAGCCGCGAATAGTTCAGCGGGACGTAACACGTGTCAACTACCTCGAGCCACTACTACAGCTCGTGCTAAATTCCGCGATGCGTTACAAAAGCAAGTAAAGTGACAGTACCGGCGCGACGACGTAAATTAAGTAACAGAAGTATGACATATCATATTTATTAAAAGAACGCTGTTAAAAATATAATGTTAATTTTAACCTAAAGATGTATATTGGACTTTGTGACATGCAAAAATATTGAAATTAACATGCGTCTTTAAGTTAAAATTAACATTTTATTTTTTACAGCGAACATATAAATTTAAACAATATTCAAATATTAAATCTTATAGGAACGTGCGCATGTGAGTTTAAATATAAATTTAAACTCATTATTATTCTTTGACGTCCGAACTTGCGAGTATCACGAAGACAATTTCTTCTTTGTATTATTCGCGTGATAAATTTAGCGTGATGAGTTGCACATGTGTCATATGTTGTAACGCATCGGATTGTAAAAGTAAGTTTATATACAATACATTATCGGATATAAGATGTATTGTTTTGCTTCCATTAAGATTTCTGTCTGCACAATGCAAAGATTTGTTATATTTATTTTGTGTGTAAGATAACGAACCTCATGTATATAGCTGTACGGTGCCTTTGTCTGAATCAAATGCATTCAACCTGTGCAATTATAAATGCATTTGTCCGAAAAATAAGCTCTCTCTATTAAAAATTCTTTAAGTATTAACATGATGGATAAACAATTGTCAACAAATCATCCATAATGTGATATACTCAAACAATGAAAATAATTTTCCATCATAAGATACATTTTTCTAGAACTCCTGATGGCTGCGTTTAACAGAAAAAGCAGCTTTGCAATTGTAAGATTCTTTAATGTAATCGGGGTTCTTGCCCTTAGCTTCTCTCTCTTACTGGATCTAAATATATAAATCATGTTAAAGAATCTTACAACAGTTGCAAAGCTGCTTCTTTTTTTTACTGAACGCAGTCAATGCATCTTTTATGGTGATAAGGAGTGAATCTTAGCGCTATCGATGCTCATTGATGAGCAACACTGAAGTGCCTTGTAATTAACGCCGCTGGACACGGGCATGTGTCAATAAAATTTGATAAATATCAACACGCAACCAAGAGGTACGCGATGTTTTACGAGCGAGACGCCATCGGTGGGCCGCACGTCGGTGGCTTTTACGCGTCTCATAAACCGGTACATCTGCATCGCGCCAATATGCGAGTTTGCAATCGTTTCAATCTTACGGGTCGCCAAACAGAGCAACTAAACATAAAAAAATCCAAACATTTTCGTTCGATTTGAATCAGGCGTCTCATAGAAAATGAATAAATAAAGCAGATTTCACAAACGTTAATAACCAAATTGTTAATTGAGAACATTACTCTGACTTACTGAAGATAACCCAAAATTGTGGATTGAAACGTTTTATTGTCTTTTATTAATATATAATATATATCTAATAAAGTCTATATATATAAATACACGAAGATCCAGGTTCTTACATTTGCCGTGATTTATATTTTATACTCTTTAGAGCTTTAGAACATTATATTTCTTTTGTACTATAAATCAAGTATGTGAATATGAATTTTAATCATTCAAGAGACTCCATTTTTTAAGAGGAAGCCATAGGTATAATATCTATAATTTTTCTCATTTCGATATTCGAGAAGAACAACAACGAGAAAGCTGTCGTGTCGGAATTATTTACTCCGTAGGTACTGTTTGCTTCCTTGCAGTACATTCCAATTAATTATCTAACTTACTGTTGTCCATTCGTGACTTCTTACTCGATGCGTATCATTTGCATAAGTAATAAGCTAAACTGTTTTCGTAACGTGCATCTTCCCTTGTTAATTCCGAGTTCTAGCTCGCATTCTTCTTCTAGCTGTGTGTGTGTGTGTATATAATATTCTGCACGGTTCATCTACGTGCCGTTATTTCGACGTTTCGTAAATTTTGCAAATTCATCGGCTTGGATGTTGCCGAGCTGCTTGTTTCCTTATTACCAGTCGCAGGTGCAATCAGTGATGATTCTCTGTTAGGATCACAGGGAAACGTGCAGGAAAACAAAAAGAGGAGGACAAGAATGTACGTAACAGCGGATAAAGTAGATGATACAGCTCAATCGATCCTTTGAAGTAATGAACGGACTCGACTTGCTAAAGCCGCGTATACACCGAGCGAACGAACACCAAACACGAATGTTCGAACATTCGTGTTTGTAAGCAGTTTATTCTTTTTCTTCGTTGCACCGAATACTAGCATTCAATCAGATTCAATGTTCGTTGCACATATAGCAATTAAACTTGTGCGACTTTTATTGTAAATAACACAAATGTTTGCTGTTCGTTCGATATTCGTTCGTTAGGTATATGCACGGCTTAATATGAAACAAAAACGAGATCGATATCAAAGGATCTCTGCGAATTTATGAACAGATATTAACGGCATTTTGTTGTAAATAATAATTGATATATCGGACAATATTCTTAGTACGTACATAATAATATCAACTAATAATGTAATATAAATTTTCTGTTGGCGACAAATTTTTCTTTTTTTATCTCTATTTCTTTTATTTTTTATCAGAGAAGCGAATTTTTTTATCCTTTATAGAGAACGGATGTCTACTATTTTTAAAATTGTACAGTTTTTCATTGATTAGATTTGTTTGTGATTAAGATTGTATAATTCATTATTTTTCATTGTATTCCTTGTCTAAAAATACGAAATATTTCCGTTCTGTAAAGGTTAATGTAGGAAAAAGAATAAGAAAAACTTACTTTGACGTCTGTTAATGTACAAGAAAGAAATATAGAAAGATCGTTTGCATTATTATGACTAATATCGCTATATTAAGATCACTTTGTAATATCAAGTTAATATTAGATATCAATTGAATAATTTACGAAAAAGAAATAGAGGCTAAAGAAACATTTATTGCTCCGTACACTTTTCGTAACACAATATTTTTCAAGTATCCAATTCGACTTCGAGACGTTCAAACTTTACGAACAAAATGAGAAAGGTCGCTTAGAAATATTGGAATGTACTTGTGTTTTATTTTCACACGATGATTCAGTTTCCATAAGAGAGAAGAGAGCTTTCGTCACTTCTTTAATAGTTTAATTAAACGCGAAACATTCCGAGCAGAGAATTCGCCGGTCGACGTATCGTGTGAGGGGGCGCGAAAAGTCTCAGTAAACAGAATTTACTAGACTCGTCGGCACACTTTCGTGGCAAATAATGCGCTCGCACATCCCGCGATTTAGTTGCTAAACCGGTCGAAAGTGCAGCGCAGAAGCCGCAAATTAACGTTATTCACGCAGTGCAACGCGATGCACGCCGACCGGGCCGTGCAAAGTTGCATCGTCACGAGACTCGATGAATTTTATTAGGCTCGTTCGTCCCACAGCGACTTTATCGTACGGGCTCGTTTCAAGGCTGCAGTGCGTGGACAAAACGGCTTTCCTCGGCCTGCTCGATTAATCGGTTTACATGTGTCGCTTCTTTTTCATTTATTTGCCACAGAGGTCTAGCCGACGGGGGTTTCGCCGACGTAAATACGACTTAGGCAAGAATTGTGGAATTATAAAGATAGAAACGCTATAAATAACGGGAAAATAGAAATAAGCGAGAGATTGCGAAGCGCAGCGATCTGGTCGATTAATAAAGATGCTTGTTTAATTAGCTCGTTGTGCGGCCCTGCCGTGCAATGATTTATGAAGTCGGCGTAATCCGCGACGTGATAAAAAGCGATCGCGGATGGGAAGGGAGATCGGCGCGGCGTTTAAATATCAAATTTATTCATAAACGTTTTGATATCAAATTTATTCATAAATGTTTGGTATAGAAAGTATTTTAATTGGAGCGATATAACTGCGTTTTCTTTTACTCTCTCTTATGCCGTTATTTATATGCCTATACTTTATATATCAATACCTAGGTGACAAGATAAAATAGGATCCAGTCGGGAAATCGAGGAACGGCCAACTCAGCGGTGCATTCTTGTGAGACGAAAGGCGGACTCTGATGTAAATGCGGATTCAACGCGTGTGTCGCTTCGTTATTACACCAGTAGGTGGCAATCTAATACGGTGCAGCGGTGCATTCGTATGCACCAGATGAAGCGAGTATGCCAGGAGGCAATTTGTGCTGCCTGTTCCCAGGGGTGCGAGAGCCGCTTTTTCGATTGCGATTTATTCATGCACGTGGACCTCTCATTCGTGACATTTCGTGTGACACGTGGATGGATCGAACTCGAGTGCATAAAATATGGATAAAATATAATTTAACAGCAAAGGACACGGGTTGTTCCAATTTAAAAATTCATTTATTCGCGAGAATAACCACGGAATAACTGACAACATTAATAAAGTTTATAACATATGATTTTAATATATGATTGTAGAAACTTATTTTCTTACATCTCTATATATATATATATATATACAATAAGATATATAAATCTACTCGAGAAACGTTAAAAATATTTCTATATAAATTGACCTCTGTTAAGCTAGCACACCTCTCCCACAAAAAATTAAAAAATTACAAATTTCTATATCTATCATTATTCTGAGTCATTATTTTGTAGAAAGATTACGTCAAATTTTCCTAATTATCGTTTCTTTTATTACTTTATTTATAAAATATAAAATTTTAATAAAATTGTATCTAGATAGTACGTATAAAACAATGGCGTTAAATAATTTAACTCAAAAAAATTTTAACTCTACTCACACAAATTTAGTTTATTATAAATGTATACGTTAAATATCAATATTGTTTACTTTGAAACGAATTGATTTAGATTTTAACTTGGAAGCTTTCTCTCTTTCTAAAAACAATAAATATTTAATTTAAGTTATTACCACTTTTTTGATATCTAATAGTGTAGCGATATTGTAGCGAGCAAAGCAATGGAAAAAAAAAAACCGAAAGTTAGTGAAGCTTATTGCTGTTTTTATTGCTATTGTAGTTGGAAACAGAGAACTCCTTTCTGCTTACTAATAAAATGGACTGCGTCCCAAGTAACGTGCAGCATACTTTTTTTCGGTCTCGTAACAAACTTTGATGCAATGAACAGACGGATACCTACGTATTGTGCTCATTTTCTCTTTATGTCGAGAATTGTTCTCAACGGAATTTCTAACGGAGAAAACATGTGTGCCTAGGTTGTCCTATACGTTTTATATTTTCGCAAAAAGAAACGAGTCCCATAGGATAACGATTTATCGTTGACTACCCTGGAGACAAAATACACATTGAAAAAGGGCATTGTAAGAGTCAAAATTCATCAAAAATTGAATTTTATATAAAAAGTCCTTCTGTCTTTGATTAATTTGATTATTCAAAATAACTATGTAATAACTATCAACAAATCAGACTGGAGTAATGTTTACTCTAATTTCCAACAGTTCTGTAGTAAGCATATTTTACAAACAGTACTTTATTTTTAACATAAATTTTTTTTAAATTTCTTTTAAGAGTTATGTAATAGCTAGTTATATATAAGAGAGATCAAAGTGAGATATTACGCGTTACAGGAAGTAGAGTCAATCAACACAACTGATACACTTGAGATAAACCTGATGCTAGAATATGTTCTAATGATAAGTCTGATAATCGTTGTAACATCGTTACAAGCAGTAATATCTTCTTCAACATGCACTTTAAAATCTTTGAGACAAAATAATTATCGATTATATCATTCGAAGACGTTTCCGTGTTACAACCACTGTCGTTGATTAAGATCCGTTATAAATATCTTGTTACAGTTATTATCTTATTGGAATTTATGTATTTTGCAATCTTGTGGCATGGAATAATGTCTATGTACACGCGGTTAAATCTATAGTGCTAAATTTAATCTAATTTAAACCACTGCTTCTAGTCAATATATTGTTATTTTATAATAAAACATTGAATAAATTTGACACTATTACCGTATCAAATTTATCTATTTTTTAAGTATATAAATAATGTACAATATATTGAGTAGAAGCAGAAGGGATTTAAATTAGATTAAATTTGACACTATAGATTTAAGAATGTAGACTCTATATTACTATAATCGAATAAATGGAAGTATCTTTAGTACTTCAGTACTTTGAAGTATGGCTGTTATCTAGCCATTGTTTTATAGAGGCTCAGCTTCGCCGGAGCCTTCGGTGCATCTATTCTCAAGCCGATTACCGCGCATTACCTCCCCATTACTCCATGTTATCCCGGAATATTAATAAGATAATATGTATCATCTTATCCCGATGCCTTCGATCGCGATGCCGTGACGTTCTTGAGAGGCACGTGGCTTGTTGGTACCATCACGACAATGGCGTGAAATTCAAACGTCGACGGAGGTGGAGAGAGAAAGGAGCAGAAAGGAGACGAATATCGAGGAAATCCGCATGAATGGCGGCACAATCAACGGGGTGTATCCGCCCGCGAAACTCGGACTCTCATATGCATACCCGTCTCGCGCCGTAATAAATCCGACAATTTACATGAATGCACGTGCACAACACGACGGTGTAGAAAGTGAGCGCCGGGCGATTTTCAGGGGAATTATAAATCCCGTCCACAAGAAATTACGAGGGCGCGAGATAGGCATCTCGAAAGGTAAGCTTCAGATCTTGATTCTCTGTCCGCAATCCTCACATTTTCCTATGTTCGTCTTTGAGTTAATCTGCTTGCGAAAAAAATATATCGTCTATAAGTGATACCATGTTGTGTATTTACTTTTACGTTTATTTAATGTTCTATAAAATATAAACACATGTTTTTAAATAATCGTATTACTAAAGTAAATCAATTTTTGTGTATAGGTATTACAGAAAATTAATTTTCCAATTTGGTTCTAAATCACTTGAATATCACTGATAGTTAAGAGAGCATAAATATCTAATTAAAGAACAAATATGTTTCTAATTGAGGTTTTCAGTTGAGAAACTATCAACGATTGAATCCAATGTTAAAATATATAAAAGAACATGAAAAGGCTAAGAATAATTAAAAATGTGACAATGTCATAAAATCAATACGCGGAGAAGTATGTTTTGATAATAAATGTATATTTCATTTACATTGAATTCTGGCAATGTGACAAAAAGTAAGTTGAAATTCCATCAAAAATATAATTATACTGCTGTCTCGCTACACCAACGCAAGTAAATTAAATCATGTCATTGTACTATTAAAAGCGAAGTGTTTTTGATATCACACTAAAAAGTAACACTGGATAACACGTCTGTAACGAATAAATCTGCAATAATACATGTCGGTAACACCCCCCAGTAAATTACAACACCACTAAATGCAACGTTATCTCCAATCGTGAATTAATCTTTTCATCTTACTTTCTCCCCGCATCGAAATACGTGGATTATTCACCGTGAAATACACGATGTGTCTGTTAATTGTCTCCACATCACGCCACTGTTTTCCTCATTGCGTAATAATGCTAAGGAAATGCAAAGTGCGACTAATTGCTATGCTATAAATTGAAACAAGTGTTACGATAGACAGTGCGAATGCTGTGAACGCTAAAGATTAACAAAAAATATCGAGTCTCATTATAAAATCTGTGACATTTTTATACCAGCGATAATTTCCTCGTTTTATTTTACCGCGTATATATATGCTAACCTAAGTCACTAAAGTTACCTATTTATAATATATTTCATTGGTTAATCGATTTAATACCTAGATTCAACTGACATGCAATCAAAAAACGTACATACAACGAGAACTCATTCTAACCAATCAAAATCTCATGTGTGTGTGTGTGTGTGTGTGTGTGTGTGTGTGTTGACGAAAATACTTTTATTTATTAACCATTCAATTAATGATAAATTATAGACTATAAACCAAGCTCAGTCCATAAAAAGTCTATAGCCAAAAGTTGATAAGGAAATATATATTGTAGTTACGGAAGTATCCGCTTACAACCGATACGCTTCGGTGAAACTCATACTCCCTCCGTTTTTTATCAACTTTTTGTTGGCAGCAGTCGGGAGTAAAAAACGATCCTTGACAGAATTCCGTGTAAAATAATATATAGTACATTAAAATTTGCATTTATTCGTAAATAAATAAAATTGCATCCAGCAAAATGATTTTTTGCGCGATGTAACTGCATACTCACGAACGCAATCGAAATATCCTGTTTCATCCATTGTCTTGACTTTTATCGGAAAGTCGATGCATTCTCAGATATAAAACGCACCTCATTCCACGAGGAATACGCATTTGAACTTTCTAAATTATAATTTATTTCGATCGTAGCTGATACCTGACCTCACGCGGCCGTTCTTTTGTTATTGACTTACGGCTTAGGAAATTAAAGGGATGCTGCGCAATAATTACCGACGGTGAAATCGAGAAAGCCGTCTTCATGTGGTGCATATAATCAAATATTCATCGCGGCACCTATTTATTCATTTAAAGTAACCTTTACACACGATTTAATGTCGAGTAAGATGCATTATACAAAAATGCAGTTAATTAAACTTTTAATAATTACGCGTCTCTTCTATGTATCAGCAATCAATATCAACAATATAATATAATATTAAAATTCGTCGACATCAAACAAAATTAACAAAACTTGTTTAATTGACTATAATAATTAGTAAGATTTTTCCAATTAAAAAAATGAATTATTATAAAATTAGTTTCTATATTAATACATTCACTATTTAATAATATTTTGAATTATATTGGAAAAGAATGTATAAATTCTTCTTAGTTTCCTAGAAAAGTTTATTTTAATTTCCTAGAAAAGGATATTTTAATTTATAATTTTTACACTAAGCAAAAGAATATATGTATAATTGCAGTTTTCATAACCAGTTCTTAAAAAAATAATCGGTCGAAAATTGCAAGCAACGATTCAAAACAAGTTCATTATTAGTACCACCGACAGCGTTATGATGTTTCTCATCTACTCACAAGGCAACCGTCAAAAATAAATTTTGTATAGAGGATGAGGGCGCGGCAGCTTATAATCAAGGGCTACTTAGCGGTGACCAGAGGCACGTTTTCCGTAAGACAAACAAGCAGACTTCGCGGGACCAACGCGATCACCGTGCAGCGTTTATATTGTGATCTATTATAAGACCTACGAGTTTCCACAAATAAATTCTGACGCGCATGTTACACCAACCGTATGCGTTTTACGCCAAATCCGCGAATTACGCAGTCGGACGAGACTGATGGTCTACGTCGGTCGGGTTGAACGACTGCTCGTTATACTTTCATTATGAAAAACAAACTATGTGCTAAATTCGTTATAATATTTTAAATATTTTATTTTATTTAATTAAATATTATTGTTAACTTTAATCAAATATTTCATTTAATATTTAATTTAAACTTTTTTTTAGGAATTTCCTTATAAACTGTGTACGTATAAGTACAAGTAATGGTACATTCTATTCATTAATATTCGCACTTTTTGCAGTTTGATAAACGATATACAAATCACTGTCAATGTTCAATAATAAAAGGTCATTTCAAATAAAAGGTTACTCGCGCAATGAAACGCTCGTCTCGTTGCAGCATTATATTACTATTAATCTTAATATACTCATCAAAATGCTCGTACTTGCAGTCAAAATAAAAATATACAGACGTAGGAAAATGTCATGCAAGCGTAATAAATAGAGTTGTATAATGTGATATCGAGAAATAAATTAAATCTAATTGAAATATCACATAATGCTCTGATAAAATAATTATTTCAATAATGATCGTAGTTATGTTAGAACTAAATAGTTACGCCATAATCAAACAGAAAGTTTATCACCGTCGTTTATTGAAGTAGAAAAGCGGATGCAGCTTGCATCAAAAGTCTAGCTGAAGCACTATTTCGTGAAACATTATTAACAACTTTTGCGCAACGCAGATTGCACTCGTACCGGAAATTATCATGCAGATTTCGCATGAATTCGACGAACTGAAAGACATTAAAAAATTCGTATATTAAACAAAACGTTATACACGTATATTCCTATAAATACTAACATTCAGATCCGGTATATGTTGTGTAATACATGAAACGAAAGAGAAAGAAAGAATAAAAGCGTTTGCAAGAATTAATTTGGGAACCTGTTTTGCTTAATAATCCCAACGATTACTCGATTTTCTTTTCTACTCAAAAATGGCAATTCAAATTAAAAAGAAACTTTCCTTGACGTTGGCAACAACAAATTGTGCCTTTTTCGTTTTTACGATGGGGGATAAAAATTCTTTTGAGTTAAGCAGATGAAAGCTATGAGGATGAGTATAGAAAATATTTTTTAGTCCTTGTGCGTTTCTGCAGTATTTCGAGTGGCAAATATATAGCCGAGACACTATCGCGTTTCCAGATATATGTATATACCTCAGGGGGTTCACTTTTTTTTTTTAAGAATAAAACGTTTTTTTTTTTAAACATGTTTTTTACGCTTTCAACATGTTTTAATTAGTAATATAAAAACATGTTTTTTACCAAGCTTGATATATACATACATATATATAACGCCTTTTAATCTTTCAACTGACCAAAGGCAATTAGGAACAATTATGCCGAAAGATGAGTTCAACTAGCTACACGATATGTTTTCAGCAAAACAAAGATTCTCTTATTTCTGTATTTTAAAATATTTTAGAACGTCGAAAAAAGATTACAGATGAACTGTATGTCCTCGACTTTAGGATATCAAACCTTAGTTGAGTAAAATTGTCATATGTTATGTAAATCCATGAATCTGTAAATACTCATGGATTTACATAAACATATGACACATTGGAATAACAAAAATACACATAAATAATATAAAGTTAATAAAATATAAAAATTTATAAGTAAAAACGTAAAAATAAAAATTCTAAAGAGTATGTACGTAAAGGTATAACTAATATACATTTAAATATCTTATGAATCCATTAATACCTGTTTCGAATTATTTTAAATCGTCACGTCTTTAGTTGAAAATAGAAGCGAGTACAGAAAAATATAAATTGGAGTATATAAAAACGAGTATTTTGTTTTACTACACGTCAGTAATAAAAAAATATTACGTTTTCGCTGAAATATTTACCTATCATCCCACTCAATAAAGCAATACATGCAAAAGTTTTACGTGAAGTTTTCAATATTTTTTGCGATACATAGCAATATTTTTTATACAGCAACAGTATTAACTAATGCAATATTTACTGAACTATTGTTCAATGTATGCAATTATATTACATTTATTAAAAATTAGTATATTTCCGAGATATTTAAATAAATCGCCATATATATTTTTAATCTTTACATACTCATTGCGACCGTTTTGTTTATTATTTATAAATATCAGATTACATACTGCAATCTTACTTTTTAATAAACTTCAAGAAATAATGTTTCAATAAAGGTAAAAAAATTATATTTTGTCGCTTTGGTGGTCTTCTCGGTTCGAATCGTACAGTGTTACGTTTATATAATATTACGAAAGAGTTCCATTGTTTTGTAGGGGCACACATTTCATCGCGACAACCTGTAATTATCGCAACCCCACGAGATACTTTCTGGGTCGATTGAAATCCACGATTTATCGTGCGCGATAATTGCGCATAAAATACCTTGCCTTTCACTGTTCGCCACAACGAAATCTCATTGGCGACCGAACAAGTCAATAAAGAAGTATTTAATACACCGATTTGTTTTACTAGAATAATAAATCGTAGTAATTATCCTCTCATCGACTGCATATGTTGTTCGAAATTTTACGATAATAAAATCATGAAACTGTCATGAAATATGCAATTCTTTCCTCATTTACTAATTTGATTGATATGAGAATATGCCATACGCGGTCAGTCGATAGTTTTCAATTAAACGAGAGGCAGTCGATGCTTTTGTTGAAATATACCTTCTATCGCGAAAACCCAGCGAAGCATTTAACATTGTCAAAGAATAATTAAATCTGGTATGTGCAATCCCACCCGACCGCTACGCCGGAATATTCGACTTAAACTGACCCAATTATTCTCACAGAAAAAGATTAAGTTATTTCACAATAAATTAAGAATGTTTAAAACGATTAATTTTAAACTTTTTTATATCTGTATGTTTCTAATCATTACGTAAATCTTGTATCAAGAAGCACATTAAATGAAATTCAAAACAAAGTTGGATATTGTAGTAGTATAACATAGTTTAATTTCCATATTTGAATTAAAAGTCAATGAAGAGCATATTTAGTTAATTGTAAATAAACAAAAGGTTTATTCTCTGATGTTAAAACGTTGTATATATAAAACTGTAGAACTGATTCCGCAAATATATACGATGAGTTATTAGACTCTCATGTTATATTATTGCATGTTATAACAATGAAGTTATTACATGGATATTAAATCAAGTGGATATTAAATCAAATATCCTTTGTTTGAAATAATATAAAATTAAGTTGTCAAAATAAATGAAAATGGATAGTTTATAGAAAATTAAAATAAAATTAACTTATGTGAGAAGAATACAAGAATAGATTAATTAACTATTAGAGTGTTTTTGGTAAATAAACTATTTAGTCGTAATATACAAGATTGATATACAGACATAAAATAACATCTTTTCACATCGTTTTTCGACATAAAGTAATATTATTTTTTCATGTAAAATCATTCCCTTTCCAATTGTACTGTCAAGTTATATCTTTAAGTATAGAATATTGCATACATAATGTATCTACATATTAAGAAAAATTAAGCCTATATTATATATATATATTTTTTTTTCTCGCGCTTCTATACCTTATGTTTTTTTTGTACAAAAAAATTTCGAGACCAAAAGGCGATTTAACTCTATTATTAATTTTATATACCTTTATTTATTACACGATTGCAATATTATATATATATATATATATATATTGTGTGTGTGTGTGTGTGAGAGTGTGTGTGTGTGAGAGAGAGAGAGAGAGAGAGATTCTCTTTTTATTATATATAAATCCGTTTATATATCGTATATCTTGTGGTGTCTTTCATGACATACGTCATGCCGTTCATAACGTTAGTTTTACGACGCGTAAAGACATCTCTTCGCGTACGAGCATGTTTCAGCCGGTCACTCTGAGATGTTGCTTTTCACCAGCTGTTGTTTCAGCGGTAAACGAAATTTTCACAAGATCGTTCTCAGAAATCGGAAAGAAAACATGAGCTGTCTTTATGACTTGCCGGAACGATACTCAATTACTTTGAAGCAGGTGGCATCTGAGACCGCGTGCAAAATGTTTTTGATGGTTGCAAAATTATTATGAACGAGATAACGGCTAACCGATATGTCAACTTGCGGATAATATTCAATAAATAATATATATTTCGCGTATAAAAACCTCAGCGGTAGTTAAAAATATATATCATTGATTGTCGTAGTAAACAACATGAATATTGGAAGCGGAAATGAAATGTTCTCATGTGACATTTTATTTCTTCAAAAATATCCAGTGAACCGAAACTCCGAAAATAGAAACGAGTTTATACAAAACAAAAGTCGTGTGATATTGCAAATAAATGAATGATTGAAATAAAACCGATCCGGTACATATCATACTAATAGATTTCCTAGAATTATATTATCATCTGATGAAAATAAATCTTATTGAAACTGCTTAATGTGACTTTTAAAGTGACACACGTCTACCTATTAGAACTGATAATTAGATTAACTTGAAAATTAGTCGAGTTAACACGCTCGACTAGATCGTATTTTCACATTTGCGACAACAGAGAATTGTTTGTTCTTTACATCACGATGAACTATACATTGATAAATATTAGTTTATACAGCAAAATTAAATAGAATTATTGAAGAACATATATATATCGCTCCAAAGAAATATAATACAAGAATACATAGAATAATTTGATATCGTAAGAAGTATTTTCGAACAGAGTAATACAAAATTGTTGCACATACTCGTAATAATTGAAAATGATTAAACTTATCTTTATCAAGTTATTTAACACTCAGATAAATTTGTTCTTTCATTTGCGTAATAATTTGTATCTCCAATATGTTTTAACCTTAGCCACTTTATAATTTTAGGAACTGCCTTTTTCTAACAACGAAACTCTTACCTGCAATTTTCCGCTCGCGCATTCGTCGCCATAGCGTTTCCGCCTTGCGCATCGGCCAGTTCTCGACTTTCGCGCTGAAACTGCGGAAGAACTTGTACTCCTTAAAGTGCGACATTCTTCTACCGCTGGTCTTTCTGGTCTGATCGATGTTACCGGAACTCGTTGTACTGCTGGATCGGCAATCCTCACTCGACATGCCTAGCATTTAAAAACTAAATCCCGTTTCCGTTTCACGCATATGTTGCGTTAAATCGCAACTCAACGAACAATTCATTCGAATTGAAACCGTGTAACATGTTTCTTCTTCTTGTAAGACGTACCACGTCATTATTGAAATCCCGTTTAATATTTCCATGTGAAAAATAATCTCTTTCGGTTAAAATACTTGAATATTTAAATAACTTTACTTCATTTAATATCTTTATTTACTGAGGTAAACAGTGTCAAAATATGATATTTTATGTATATCTTAAGATACTTTGATTTAAGATAATATACCTTTTCAAAGATCACAAACTTTAGAAAGACTGTATATTTTCATACGGTAAAAGGATGGCAAAATCGAGAGCAACTTCGTTGTTTTACTATGCCACTTGTTGCCATCAACTGCATGTGTTCGGAAAACGACTATTTGTCACACCGCACTGTTTGCATCGCGGCGTCGCGTCGGTATAAATCCCTTCCGGGAAGTCAACAAAATGATAAGCGAATTTAACTTAAAATAAAAATTAAGTATTCATAACACAAAACTTTTTTCTTACGATTCATTCCTTTGTAGGCTAACAAGAGCATCCTTTTTTGATTCTCGACAGAGAAATATTTTTCACAATCAAATAAATTTACTTTAGTTACATTATCAATTTAATGGTAGCCATTGCTTTAAAGTCGTTTCAATCGTTATCGACATTTCTAATATATCCCTCTCCATTTAATTATTTCCGTTTCATAGGATGGGTTCAGAATACTGGGAAATATTCCTGTTCTCTCTCCGCGAAAAGCACTTTTATTCGTGACAACCGCTCATTTAGAGAAATAAGAAAATATAAAGCTTGTACGGTTAATGCGAAACGATTTCTGAGAACTTACGTCGACCGAACGATTAAATGATCCGGTACATTTCTCGATCTCGAAGAAATTCCATCACATGTCCAGCGAACGATTCTATATTTTGTTGAGAGAGATAGAGACCAGCTGAGCTCGATAGCTGCCGGCTGTCGATTGATCTCTGCCATTTAATTAAATTCTCTTCTACCAGTATAATCTTCACGCTATTCTTGATAAACATTAAAGCTTCATACGAAGACGTTCACACTTCAAACATACTTTGCGTTGCATCGAAACTGCAAAATTATCGATACAAATATTTCTTCATCCGAAATGTCATGTTTTGCTTTAACAATCCCACATTCCATTTTTAGAATATTTCTTCTTTCTAAATGATATTTATATTTAAAACTATAGAAACAATTATAGGAGAAAAGTTTACAGGATTTTAAATTAATTTCTAAAAAATGTTCGCATGGCTATATTAATCAATTGTATTAAATAATTGCATTGAACATCTCATAACAAATATTCAAAAATAAAATATAAAAATCATATCACTATTTCATTTATCATATCATAATTAAAAGATAACGGAGCAAATATTTTTATCATACAACACAAATATATGTTAAAAAGATCGAATGACAAAAATGTCATCATAAAAGAACATGCAGCAGATATCCATTATAAATGACTCGCAAACGAAGCAGTTGAAGAATCCAATAGAATATTGAGAGTTGAAGCTTAAAATATCTTTTTCTCCTTGACACGTGAATCGATAAGAGAAGATGAATATGGACAAGTATTGCCAGACATTAACTTCCGACATGTATTGATCTTATCTTATTTGTCGACAGAATATGTGGGAGTAAAATTCTGATATATAATACAGGAAGACAATAAGATGAAAAATTTAAATAGAAAGTAATTAATTTCAACCAAAGTTGACAAATATAAATTTAAAATTATTTAGAAGCATAATTAAAAGAAAAGGAAATACGACTGAAAAGCAATCGCAACTAGACAGCCTAGGAGAGAGAGGCACGAATTAATGATATGACTCTAAACAAGAGGGATCTACTCTAGCCAATCACAGAATAGTTGATCATATGATCAATTGGAGCATCTTTTTTAATCTTGGTAAAAAAAAACGTGATTATTAAACCTTAAATTAAATTCTAAACTCAAATAAATATAAAAATGTATAATTTCTGCTAATAATTTTAGTACTAATAAAAATATGTTACTGAACGATAATAATCACATTGCTATTCCAATGCGTTCAATAGTAATATTTCTTAATTTATATTCCAATTCAATAAACACGTAGGTACTTAAAATGAGATACTGCATCCTAAGAGACACGTGAAAGCACATTACTCAAAGCAAGAATCGGCCATTTCGATGAATAAAAACAAATTATGTCGCAGTAAAAGTCTCTTTTTCCCGATCGTCTAATGATCGATAACTTTCAGTTAGCATTATAAAAGCAAAGAAAGCGATACGAGTCTTTGTGATGGAGAAATGCATTACCATAAATGAGGAAGTTATTTTCAAAACTTTCGTCATCGTCAACACCGTAAATCCTAATTTTTGAAATTCCAACTTTGCAATAATTAGGATACTCGGACTTTAACCAGAGAGAAGTCTGCGTCATGCGACAACTGACGCGATAACAACTATGTTCATTAAATTTTACACGCACATCTTTAATCTTAATTTGACGTACAGAGGCAAATTTCTATGGAAACTGGTGAAACTTAAGCTTCAAGCAAGATAAGATTGTTCAAGGGTACTCAGAAGTTTTTCAAACTTTCCTTTTACCTCCTTGTTTGGTAATATTCCTTCTGAAAGACCTAAGTCATTAATTCCAGACTTTCCATTAATCCCAAGCAAAAGATATTATCCCTGCCTGCTAAAACTTCACACTTCACCAGCCTCTCTTTAGCCTTGCTAACCTGATTCAAATTTCCAATTCGCGCTTTATTTCTTTTCCTTCTGTCAATTATTTAAAATTATTTATCTCTCGATTCTTTGCTGCAATCTTCCGTTTGCACCTTTAATTTTTTTTTTCATCTTCAAACATTTGCAGTTGGGGAAAAAAGATCGAGTTATCTGCGCGTAAAATCAAATTCCGAGTTTCGCTAACGAGATTTCCCGCGTTGCTTTCCTGTTCGATAACTACGCGATCGATATATTTCTTTAAACCTCACAGCATACGCAAATTAATCAGCATCCCGCTTATAAGTTCGGCCATCAGTACCTTCCGCGTTTGCGAAAAAAAATCGGTTTACAGGTCCCGGTTGCAGAGAAAGCCGCGAAACCGTGAATAGGTGAAAATGCAGCTACGCGTGCGAGCATATGCTCGCACAAAGATGCTTCTCTTCAAGGTTACTCAGCATCTCTCAGGCGTACGATGGAGAGATTTATTGCGCAAGCCTCACGGTGGAGTGTACATTGTCGAAGGAAAGCGGTAATCACGATGCTTAACGAGCGATTTGTGGCACTTTACAGTGACGACACCTCATAGTAACAGGTTGCGACGGTCTCGCGAACATCTTCCGATCACGTCAAACAGTCTCGTCCGCGTTGGATTTCGTGAGATACGTCGGGTGCATCTGAGAACTGTCCGTCATCTGGTGCACTCCACACAGATCGCCGCATATCTTCTACTGAATCATATGATTACGTCAACATGTTGTTATGCGAATTATTTACAGTTATGTCGCTGAATCATCGAACATACTACATTTCACACATACAGAGAAGGTAAATTTTATATTTTCTAAGGATTCTCAAGAGAAATTTTCCTAGAGAATAAAAATATTTAGAAACCATGAAATAAATTTACAGAAAATATTTTATCATCCTGTGGTTTTTGGAATTTTCGCATTGTTCAGATAGCTTTATCGCGTTATCGGAATACCTTATCCGCAATTTATAAGCATCTTCAGAGAATATTTAAAAATAAATGGGAAGCTTATAGCGTGACCTTTCGCGATTCGCAGCATCAACTAGTCAGAGTTGCAAGAACTGAGATTATTAAACCACAGAAAACTACAAAGTAAAGTACCAGAATAATTATATTATAAGAAAATGATCATTTTACAAGTTTTAAAAAAATTTAGGATAACAATTTAGAGACAAAAATCATTATTTAATTAATTAATTTTTTCTCTAAACTTCAAAATTCACATTTTTTAAAAATTATGAATTAATTATTAATTAATTATAAATATTAAAATAATTTTAAATAATAAAATTAATTTATATATTAAGTCTAAATATTCCTTGTATTTTGAGATTTTGAAAAGATTTTGAAAAGATTTTGTGAATAATGTATAATAATCGCAACTTCCTCAAAATCAGTCATATTTCGATGCTAAAGTCAATAATTAGCGACATATAGATCTAAAAAAACATATACAGCATAATATTTCGTGCTCGTATGAGTTTAGCCGTTCCGGCTGGTTGTCAACTAACCTGCGATCCTAGTCGCTGCAAAATTTGCACGCGTCGAGTCACTTATCCCGCCGATCGCTAAATAAACTGCTATTAGATAAGCTGCAGTGTCTTTTCACTCGACGGTTTGTCAACGAGGGTCAACAATGGCTAGCGACATGGGAGGGAAACCGACGCCTTTCTCCAGTCGTTGTTTGAGCGAACCAAGCTTGCTTAATGGCAAGATTAAATACTTCCCGGGCGAACAATAAGGAAGCTATCTCCTTGTACGATCGGGCATCGATCTTAATTCGGTATTGTTACGAAACATCATTTAACCATTGACCAACGTGAAACGGCCCGTCGTCTTGAATAAACTTCAATCCACCAAAGATCAATGAGATAAAATCGATCGAAAGCTTTTACGTATGGAACATTTAGGTTTATTTGCTGCGTTAAAAGCGATGAAAGTGACTTAGACAGGTGCCATCTAATAACTAATCAAGATAGACATTATAGTCATTATTAACGTGCGTTTACCGATCTTTTATGGCGCAGTCAATAATAAAATCGACATATCAGACAATTTATACACGACTAACGCGAGTTACATAAAGGGAAAGTAAATTTTTTGTGCGAGGGCTATCTATGCAGATATAGAAGAGATTATATTTGATGATACGGCAAAAGATAAAAAAAATTAATGCTCTACTTGTTTAAATTTCGATTAACAAAAAACTTTTTTATCCTCTTTTGCCGTACCATCTGTAACGCAGTTTTCCATCTGCGCAGATATATTTATAATCTCTCAAAAAATTTATTATGCGTTGAAATATTAATACATTTAAATAATAAATTATATAATAATAGATTGTATTCTTATCGCGTTATCGCAGTCATGCGTCATGCCTCGTCTCGCAAAATTGTGGAAATTTTGTCGAAACGCACGACGAAAGCGACAGTGCTTGTCGTCGCGAATAATTGCGACAAAATGGCGAATGCGCGCAAATGGAGCGTGACCGAGTAACGACAGCAGTGAATTTCGCGGATTCCGCCTGTCAATAATATTGCTGTCACGCTTCAATAGACATTTCACGCGAGGACCGCCGCGGGCTTTACGTATTTTTAGTGCCAGAACTTTCATCGAGTGAAAATAGTATGAACGCGTAAGTTACGACGGCCACGCACTGTCTCGTGAGCCAACTTACTTTTCGGAGCGTTTAATGGAGCCCGAGGGAGGCCTGCTACACCGAATCTCACGTTTCTGTAATTAAACGGCGCAGAAGTGCTACCAGATGTGTAAGTCTTGACAGGAATGTAGACGATACAGAAAACTAATCGCGCAAACGGAATACTACAATATAAAGAAGTTTTCTGGCTGTTCCCAACAGTTATCCATCAAATATTTAACAGTCATAGATAATTCGAATGCAAGCTCAACGATCTCTATCTCATTAAATTCTTCAGGCTTTTCAAATTTTGTAGAACAAAATTTTTGTTGCATTGTCTCCAATCTGGAATTTAACAGCGGAAAATCATATATAATGTTCCTTTATAAAATAAAATGTATTTAAAACAAATGTAATAAAAAAAAATTTATTATTTATTTCCCAGAGATTTATTTCGATAAAAAATTATTTTTTAATTATATTTCAATAACAATTTACTCATTATTATTAAATAAATGTAATTATTAATAAAAATATTTTCTATTATTGAATTCCCCCCCCCAAAAATTTATATTAATAAAAATTAATTTTTTAATTATATTGTCAAAAATACCGAACTTTCAACACGCGATATTGATTTAAAAAATTCAATTATAATAATTCATTAAAATTCTTTCACGCATTTCTTTTGACCTAAAGTTTTACTTTTAAAAAATGGCTCAGTAATTAAATTTGATAATAAAAAGAACTATAACCGTATTAACTATAATCATCTAATGTGAGAAATAAAACCATTATTTTCGAAAACTGTAATATTATTTTATCGGCTTTTGATCGTTGCAAAAAGATTATGCTACTGAATTAAAAACAAAAAAAAACTTGGTTGCTGACAATTGTAAATGTTTTTAAACATCTCTGCAGGTTACTAATGTGTTACGTCAAACGTGCTGATGGATGACGGATACCAAACGCTGCAAGAAAGCGCGCGCGCGTGCGAGTTTGACGGGCCGGTGTCCGAAAATTATAAAACACTTTTCCAAGAAGCAGCGCTGCTGCAAAATATCGTTCTGTTCTTAACCCTTTTCTCACTTTTTACTTCTGGAATAGATGGAGTCTATATTAAGAGCCAAAAGATTTTCGATAATGATGTATGAGCATATGAAGGATTTAAAGATTTTCATTTTACAAGATAAATTAGCGAAGTAATGTGATCTAACACTTCGCGTGTAATTATTTTTCACACACTTTATCATATTTATTATTATACAGAATCTTTATAAAACTCATAAAACAGAGAACGTACATACATTTCAATAAAATTAATCTAGAATGGCTTAGTCCTGCTGCATATTCCGGAAAGCTGAATAACCCTCAAAATTCTCCTATAATCGTTTAAATTATTCGATCGAAGGGATCCTTAGAGACGCGACCGGCCACACGCAATTATTTCAAAGTTTCTCGGTGGTCAATTAATGAAGCGTACGCGCAATGACACGGCTCGAAATGAGTCGTGTGACAGCGCGAGATGCGCGCGCGAGTCGCGTGGAAGGCCGCCTCGTAAAGTGCGACCCAACGCCGCGGTGCCCGTGATAGCGACGACTGGCGACGACTTCCACCAGGGAACGGAACGAAAGCCACCGGTGACGACGACGACGGTGGCGGCGGCGGCGCCGCGGCGCAAGCGTCCCGCGCTTTTCTCCGCTGATCTGATCGAATCATCCGCGTTACAATGTGATTTGGCGTAATAATGCCTCTACTATCGACGAACACACAGTCAATCTGATTAATTCCCAAACCGCAGGATCGATTGCCGAAAATTACGTGTGCTCTCGGTGCACTTTAACGGTATCTAGATTATTGAGAGAAGGATCCGCTTGGATCCGCAATATATTGGACTACCGCTTAGATAACCGATATTTATTTTCTCATGATTCACCCCGCAGATAGTTCCACGCATCAAATACGCAGATGTTATATACTTATATGAAATTTATATGGAAAAAAGAAATATTCGAAACTCGAAGAACCACGTAACAGTTTGCGATATCAAGAAAGTTTCGTTAAATCATATTTTTGTGTGTCTCGATAAGTTTTTTTTTTATAACGTTTCGAATATTGATCCGTTCTTAATAGCATTCTAAGGTTGTAGAATGCTGCTCCAGTTTGCTTGGCAAGGATTAATCTGACATTGCTGTAATGAGCTTTTCGAACTGTCATTTGTTTCCATTCTTCCTATTCACGCGTATCACGTATCGCGCTAGTAACTTTCTATAGACAATGTAAAGCAAACCAAAGGCTGTTACGATAAAATTAGAATAAAATCCAGTAGATACTATTAAATTAATGTTACTGCTGTTTTAAAAGCCATAATAATATAGTGGTATATAGAAGTGTTAATCTCTTTTCTTAATGTTTTGATACAATTATTTTAAATTCAAATAATTTATCGATTTTTTTCATATATTTGTAAGACTAATATCGAATTATCTCAAACAATATATTTTATAATTTAATAATGCATACAATCTTACAAAATAACAGTGCACACGATGAGCGGTGAAAAGCTTTATAATTGACATTAATATTTGATATTACATTCACTTCAAATTCCAGCAAAGAAAAACGTTGCTAAAGCATGTATTATAAATCAAATTGCTCCGCTCTTGGCTTTATTGTCCCTCCATTATAATACATAAAAGAATACTGATTTCGGTATTTTTAAGACAATAATTTTGACGTAAAGGTTTTGCGCATCTGATGAGACATGAAAAATGTTCTATTAAAAGCTTGTCAAATCAGGTAAAATTGTTAATGCCAAACGCTATTGTCGACAATTAAATAATTTAGCCGAAAAAAATAGAAGGAAAATATTTATATGTAAATAAAAGCAATTAAAAAAAGAGTAAACACATACTTAATATATTAATAGTATGCACTAGTAAATCTATAGTGTCAATTTAAATCAAATTTAAGTCACTACTGCTCCTATTCATTATATCGTTATTTTATACTTTATTTTAATATAAAATAACGATATGTCGAGTAGAAGCAATGGTGACTTAAATTAGACTTTTGACATTATTATAAATTTTTAACAATGTGATTTTGAATATAACTAAATATCGAATTGTAGAAATGTCCCAAATATTCGTGTAAAAAAAGACATAACATCATTTTAACATATAAACGTTTATTGACGTCATTTTAACGTTATGAAATTCCTGCAAACAGCATTTTATAATTATATATATATATATATGTATATATATATATTAATATTTAAAATTTCAGACTTAATTTTCTCATATTATAAAATTCCATTTCATGCTACTAGATTTATAATACATGAAAAAATATAAATATTTTATGGAAATATCAGGAACTGTAATTTCTGTATCTAAATGTGTGAGACAAGATTTTTGCATTAACGGGAAACTCGATCGTTAACCCCAATCATGAATCGTCGTGGTGTCATCGGCTATAAATTTCTAACAAGATGAAGAAGAAGAAATAATTTATTGCTTCTAATTATTTTATGCCAATCACTTTCTGTCGTGCAAACTAAGTACGGTTCTTTCCGGTTTGTTCAACACACCGTCTCGTGAAAAAATAGTGAGAACGGTAAGCGCGAACGCGCGCAAGCGGATATTAATTTAAATCGTCGATAGAGAAGCAATAAACGTATGCCTGTGTTCATCTGCTCGTAGAATTGTTCTATTTATTATTACATTTCCATTGCTGAATCTGCATAGCACTAATGCAATCCATATTCGCGCAAGAGTTGTTCCTAAATAATTAATTTTAGCACAGAGCACAGCCGTCGGAATTCCTTAAGAATCATTCCTTGCAATGCAAATAAATTGTTCTTTCTTTAAATTATGGCGCACGCGATATTAAAATAATAGGAAGCGAAAAAGCTATATTATAAGGCTAAAAATTAAAGAGAGAAACTATCGTATTACAAAATTTCAAAACCTTATAATTAAAAAGTTGATTAATAGAAAAGCTTTAATATGTTCATATGTACAATATTAATGGCCCTATTCACTTATTTATCTTTGAACAAGTAAAAAAATAATTATAGTTTAAAAAATCCTAATACTTGACCTTTGACGGTTTTATAATAAAGTTCCAAATTATTGTATGTATAATATAAGCATCTGATTAAGAAAAATCGATAGCTCCTCAGTGACCGTCGGAAAAAATATGGTGTGAATTTTTATTTTTAAACCAGATAATAAATAGATTCCCCCTCTCTCTCTCTCTGTACGACGCCATACAGGTAATTTTCTAGTTCAAGGCGGCGGAGGTATTACTGATTTTCCACTCTGTAGCTAACCATCACGAAGTCGCTTCTTTTCATCTAGTATATTTCTATCGTAAGATTTATTCGATTAGCACGTTGCCGATTAGATCGCCGCGGGCAAGAAGGAAAGTGCATCGCTGGCGCATCCATAGATGCATTCTATTTGTGGGCGTGCCTATACCGGAAGTCATAATCACATCGCATCAAGAGATCGCGCCGCGAGAAAGCAATTAGTTCACGTCGATAATTAATTAAACTTTCGCGATCGATTCCGCGACACAATGCAACAGCATGTGCTTCAGATAGGAAGCGATCGAGAAACTTTCATGTAGAACGCGACAGAAGATGAGGTGAATCTCTCGATATCTATCATAATTTTTATACCGCTACGAAGAAGTTAATTAAACTTCCTTCTTTCCTTTTTACATCACATGTGTATACATTTCATCTACATATATCTTGCAGTTACAATTTCTGTATATGTACATATAACCATTTAATAAAAAAACGATTTTGTTATACTGAGAGATTGTGTGAAAAAGGTATACTTAAAAATTTATTTGTAATTTATAATGTTTACTTTACTGAAATCAATTTTTATTTAAATATAGGACAAAATAAAATTATATTCCTAGCAAAAAAGAGAGAATGCTTATTTTTACAATTAATGACATTTACATCTTTACAGAAACGTATGTATACGTATATCGTCATCATAGTCAATTTTTTATGATAAATATAAAAAAAATATCAAGTTAAATTCAATTGGAGCTGTAAATATTTTCTTGTGAATATTTTAATTTTTTTTCCTCAGTAGAGTATTTAAAAATTTAGCCACATACAAATCTGAAAATTTATCATTTTACTAGCACATTCCTTGCGCGCGCTACGCGCGCGATGGTCCATTGTGCTCTTTTTAAATATTATGAATTATGTTTCTTTGAAACTTGTTTTGAAATCAACAACTCCTCTAATTCCTACTAATACAAAATTTCCCTGAAATTTGAAAACCTTTAGAATTTCATTATTGTTTTCGATCGCCACATTAATTCTACCATTTTGATAAACAATATTTAGTTTATTTTTTTATTCAATCGTTTATGTCGAAAAATTCGACCCACAGTGTAGTTGTGCTGGTTCGCGTACAAGAGTAAAGTACATTAAAGCAATTAATTGACGGGATCATTTTGATCTCAAAATGTTTCTAGAATTATTTGCTCCAAGAATATCCAGAATCCGATATTTTGCTCATCGTTTACGTCGAAAAATTCGACCCACAGTGTGGCTGTGCTGGGTCGCGAACAAGAGTAAAGTACATTAAAGCAATCAATTGCAGGGACCATTTTGGTCTCAAAATGTTTCTAGAAATATTTGCTCTAAGAATATCCAGAATCCGATATTTTACTCATCGTTTACGTCGAAAAATTCGACCTACAGTGTGGCTGTGCTGGGTCGCGTACAAGAGTAAAGTACATTAAAGCAATTAATTGACGGGATCATTTTGATCTCAAAATGTTTCTAGAATTATTTGCTCTAAGAATATCCAGAATCCGATATTTTACTCATCGTTTAATCAATATACCTAATTTCACCAAAATCGAACAATCTTTAGGATTTCCGTTAATTTTATGTTATTCGTTTAATCAATATACCTAATTTCACCAAAATCGAACAATCTTTAGGATTTCCGTTAATTTTACGTTAGCCATATTATCCACTATTTCGAATTTTCAATTTTTGAGTACAGATTCGAAATAATCGACCCCGAAAATCCTCGAATACGAAATCACATCAAAATCAGAGAATTCCAACAGCCTCAACGAAAAGAGGCTTCAAAAAAGCGTAACACGCCAATTTTAAGATATGATTAACCATCGAAAACATTTATGTAGGACGCTGAAGCTAGAATATCAGAACTTTTTCCAGCATGGCCCATTATGCTTGAGTATTCTACATAATTATTTTAAAAATCCAACAAAATTATTTTCAGATCTGTACCTACCAAAAAAACTTTTAGTTCAAAATCATGTAAATATATTAAAAATATTAATCTATAATATACGTAATTATAAAAATAAGAATTTTGATAAATTCCATATATCTTACTTAACGAGATAAATCAATTAAAAGAATTGCAGTATCTCGTTTGTATAAATATAATGTCATACAGAGCATGTAATTTCCACCCAAATAGCATAATCAGATAAATCTCGGAGTGGTTCGAACATTACGTGAAAATTACTCGGGTCACGACACCCCCGAGTGTCTTCAATTAATTGCAAGCTACGTAATAGCATGTGCGTTAAGTACAACCGGAGATACCGTGTACCGTAATGAACCTTCAGACACTGCATTACTATATAACCGCAATTGGAGGGCGAAAATTCCGCCGTTTCCAGCGTGCCACCGCAAATTGCATTCGATCGCGTTGCACTCCCGTGAAATTAATTACGCATTAAATTCGTTATCGGACGCCCGGCCGATATTGTTCGAGAAGATCGGTATCGATCGCGATCGTTGCGTCCGCGCGATCAAAGATGTCAATATTCATTATAACCCGTGTGGGGCTCGTTTGCAACCCACGCGAGGAGCGCAAATTAATGGCAGATTGGCGTCGTAAGCTGTCAACCACCGTTCAAATGTAATCAGACGCGGGCCGGAGAGCTGCCAGCCCCGCCACTGTGATTTATGTATATGCGGTATCCGAATAACTACAGTGTCAGGATAACCGTCGTTCGCTTTGAACGGTAAAGTTTTTCTTGCACAAATTGAATATATAAATTCTGTAAAGCGTATAATAAATTATAAGTCCTTAATTTCCAACTTAGAAGTTTGGTTGGAGACATTCCGTTTAGAATTCAGTTATTATATGTAAGTCTTATATTTGTGTAACTTAAACATTTTTCAACATTCCGAAAAGTTAACTTGCTCTCATTTCATACGCAGTTATCTTCTTTCAAGCCCCAAGTATAAATGTCATCGCGTTGCAGCTCATATTTCAGTTGTGCAGTATCGCAATATGTGAGAAATTATATTATACGAATTGAAGGCTCTTCTCCCGCTTCGCGAGAGGGAGAATCATACAATTCTTCTACCAAGAGTGTAATTGCGCACGTAATCGAGTAAACGTCAATATCGTCTTGAAATCGAATCACCGTTTTCTCGAAAAGGCCAACCAGCATGAGAGCATTCAGGAAGGGGAGTTCGACCTCTCCCCATTTTTTATGATTAAAAGATATAATTGACAAAACCTAATATTTAATCCCTAATATTATAATAATTAATTCAAAATCAGAAACAAGAAAGAGACATTTTATAAGTTCTAAAATAATAAAAAAAAAAGCATTTTATTAATCAAAAAATTGTTGCTTATAATAATAGAATTGATAATTTCCCCTCTAAAAACAATCTTGGATACGCTCATGCTAACGAGTGTCCATTAAAATTTAAAATTTTGCCGCGTTTTTGTTACACGGTTTAAATGACTTCAAGTTCACCGACTCGTGTGTGTGTGTGTGTGTGTATAATTAAAATAGTTACTCTATTAAACAGAAAACGTACCTGATAGTTGTCGTTCCGACTGCGAGCGCGGTTGCTGCTGCAAGCTCTGAAAGCAACGGAGAATATATCATTAGTATAAGAAATAACGAGGCTCTCGTGTTTGCTCCCGTAGCAAAGAGCGCTTTTAGCACGAACGCGTTTACTGCAATGTGGTGCACTGCAGCGACAGCGTATTTCAAACTGTCGCGGTAAAAGCATCGTTCAAAACAAATTAATTCTTCCGCTTAACGATCAGTTAGTAAATTTGTAAAGTCCTCGGCGTGAAACAAGCGCACAAAGAAGTGTCGATATATGTATGTTTATTTGGAATATATTTCAAATTACAATGCACAGATTAGAAAGTTTAATTTAACCGCGTAACTAGATAATGCAATTCTTATTGTAATAATGGGAAAAATCGATATTTAACTTCGTCGAATCTAGCGCAGAGTTAATTATTTGATACTAGTCGGTGACACAGAAGACGAGATCCTTCATTGTTAGGGGATCCTAACTTCGTCTTATTTCCATAACAAGAGATACCTAATAATCGACGCGACATTGAATCGTGACCCACTTGCAGTTATTGAGCTGGTCGACCTCGAAAATAACGGACGAACAACCGTGACCTTATCTACACCGTGCTCCACTGAGTGGATGCGCCATCGATCGATATCCTTCCAATATTCGCGAAAAAATAAGAAGTAATTAACCTTGGAATACACGACACGCGATGCTCCACGTTTTCGTCCCGAAAAGAGCATCGTAAAATTAATCGTTTCCCTCAACTCACAGAATCACTGTAAGTGTAAAATTAAATCAAAGAAGCTAATAATAACGTGATAGTCAAACAATTAATTAAGTTACAGTATTAATTCCCGCAAAACACAAATTAGTAGTGACATTAGGCAATGTTAGAATTTCTTACTCAACAATGTAATTGTTACATACAACATGTGTTATATCGCATTTATGTTGTTAAGTGCGAAATTATAAATTGATATATTGTTAACTTGAGACCTGCGGATTTATATAACATTGATGATTTCTGAAAGATGTTTCTTGTATTAATCATTCTGTCATTACTCAAAGCTTAGTTATTAAAACACAACATGAGTCACAACATGAGTCGACTTTGAAAAAAAGGGTGTTGGCCTGTTATGCGATCATAAAATCATGAATATCTCTGGCTCTATCGATGCCATCTTTAACAATCGTAGACTAGTCGTCCAATATTCTTCAAGCGAAACTGAATAGGCGTGGCTATCTTTTTCACAACTTATTGAACTTTAAACCAGATTCCATGAAATTCTCACACAAAAGTTATATTGCTTCTCGGGATCCCATTTACTTTGTCGAATCATTTCATCTATCGGCAACGGCTACGAAATACAAAACAAAATAATATAACAGAAAAAAATGCAATATCTTTTGCAAAAAATTTTACCGAAATTCTCAAACAAACGTATCTTTTTTAAACCGTGCATTCCGAGAAGCATATTTTACAACAGAAACGCGCACAAAGCAATTGAGTCACTGCAATCTTGGCAATTTCGAAAATAAATATTTCTCTTTCTCTTTCCCTTTCTATTTCATTCTACAATGTTTCTGCATGTATTACCGCAATAAAATAAGTACGATTATTTTTCATGGATTTTTCATGGAAGAAAAGTTAAATTATTCTTCAATATTTGTACGAATAAAAGCAGATATTAAAATTTTCCACATTTAAAATAATGATTTCTTTTTGTAACTATGAGATTAAATGCACAGCGTATTAAAATGTGCACTTCAGGTATTACAATAAATGTATGTAATGTATTCAGAACTGTTTTCCTCACAGATAGATTTCTATCGTTCATGAAACCAAATTAATGACCAATTAAAATTTTCATTGCACACGTGTCACACGTTGTAGATTGTTTGCAGGATGTTCGATTCGTTACAGAAGATACTGATTTCAAAAGGAACGATTGTATGTCATTTGCGATTTTTCTGAGACAGAAAGAGAGAGAGAGAGAGAGAGAGAGAGCCGTGCGTTTAAAACAGCTGACCTGACGAAAGCCACGAGTTTTCCATGGCGTGGCCTTCGTGCACGCGTACGTAATAGACCACACGGTGTGGCTATTCGAGGTCCAAGGGATACCAACCGATTAATACGCCACCACGGCTGGTTGCCCTATTAGCTTTGATCGCTCAACATAGGCAATCCGGTACTGGGAGTTCACGCGCGACTTCCGCGCGCGCTCTCGTGCAATGGGTGTTTACCGAGGCAACATGTTCACTCGAGCGCGAATCTCCCCGTGTACTGACACTTCATTGATAATTTGCATACGCGGCCACCGTCCTACGAAAACTGCGGAGATAAACGTGGGCATCGCGGCGGCGAAATACATTTCGGGCGCGTCAAAGGTCGAAGTTGTGACCGCGCTCGCAACACGGAATACAAAATGCAGCGGGACTTGAGCAATCAAAGCATCGTCGTCAGTTGCACCGAAAATATGTAACGTAAATAAAGTATCGACTCCCTCGACTCCAAGTGCATCCATGCGAAGCTTCGCTTTTACTGTCAAAGACTGACCTTGCACGATTTTCGTACATGAAACGAACGAACGGCGATCTCTACGTTTGTTGGATATTTCGTGTGCACGTAGCGACGTGATACTAAAGAGGATGATACTAAAGAGAATAATGCTAAAGAAGAATGTTGGGGAATACTGATCGAGAAAACAATAAACGCGACCTATTTAGCTCGACCGTTCAGTATGGCTTTTAAATTTAATTGCAAATAACGGTTAATTGCCGCGCTCTTTTAACAGGGCAAATAGCGCTGAAATAAATTTTCTTGTTACTATTGACGTAAAATATTCACAAAACCTTTATAAAAGATATAGAATGAAATAATTAGGCGTAAATTATAAATTCAACACAAAAATTTCCTTCTGTAAAATATAAACTATACCATCGAAAAAGTTTGTATATTTTATCTCATCAAAATTAAAAAAAAAAAAGAAAAAAGACGCCAAGTGCGTCATTCTCTCATAAAAAAAAGCCGTTACATAAATTATTTTATAATATTATAAATTACATCTCTGTAGTACATATGGATATATTTCAACAAAAAAAATGAAATGAAAAATTTTTTAATTGCGCTAATTACGAAAAGAATATATATTTTCTCGAAATATATATTTTTTATAATTTTACATTTTCAATAGAATTCAATCTCAAAAAATTAAAGACGAAGCAGCACAAAAAACTTGGCGCTGCTAGACTTCAAAATATAATAACTAAATTAACATTAAAATTACAATTTAAAAAAAAAAAATTATAATAAATTTTAAATCTACTCTTAAATTTATTTTAAACCTACTCCGTTTCTATAACGTATCTCACAAATCTGAAAATTTAAATATCGTATAAACTTTGTCGCAAGAAATTAGATTAAAATTAAATTCTTTAAAAATATCAATTCAACAATACTGTATTCGAATATTCCTCGTTATGTAATTCGCGTTTCGGTTTCCTATACTAGAACTTGTCAATAATCTCTTTGAACGTAATTATCTATACAAATCGCAAAGATTAATTATTTCTTAGAGCAATTAATCATGAAGGATCGATGGTGCATACGTCTAAAGGTGCATCCGTAGCAGAATGACTCGAGCAGTTCCCACGGTAGAGTGATTCTTGTTCGTTTGCATGGAATTCCCATCTATCGTGAAACAGGTGAGTATTCCCGTCAGCGAAAAGTATCCGAGGCTCGTCGCCGCAACGAAGTGTCATTCTTACGACACTTATCGTGGCCCACACGAACCGCAGGCAAGGGATACAAGATACGCGGTAAGCTGGCTAACGTGTCGAACGACGTACGCGAACCATGTGGGCAGAGACTAATAGCTATCCGTGAACAGCAGATCGTCGAACGCAACCTCGCGAAGACGAGGGAGCGTATATCTGTGATACTGCGTCGGGTAATCTCGATACCGATAGCACCGTACACGCTTCGCTGCCGCGCGATTAATGCCCGCCGTCGTCGTCTAGGACGATACCCGATGTAAGCGCCTGGCCTCTTGCTCTTGCTCTGCGCGTCATACTCGAGTTAGCTATCGATACTAAGGGCGATCCAAACCAGCGATTTGACGTCAACCGATGAGCGCTTACGTAAGTTCACGCTTAATTGTTATTAAGTAATAATAAGATAGAAGAATATATATTGGGTTGGAACGTTCGTTACGATACTTCATTTGCATCGTGTCTACATATTTTCAGAAAACTTTAGCAATTATATAAAACGTTGATGAAGCAACGTTTCAGCTTTAAGAATCTGATTTTTGAATTTCGGTATGATGATTTTCATTTTATAAGCAATCAAGGTCAAAACCCTCTTCTTTTTATTTAATCAACTCGATAACTTAATAGTGAGAAATCAGAGGAACATTTTTAAAACACGATTTTGTAAGGGAAACTTTAAGCTTTCACGTTAGAAAGTCGAATATCTCGCGTTTTTTTTTTTGGCACGTGACAAAAAAGAAAATTCCCTATCTTGTCCAGTTCGTAGTTCTCTATACGTATAAAAATGACTAAACTCGCAGAAATTCAAAAGACATAGTGACCTTTCAAAAGTAGAAATGTTAAGCTTTAAAACCCATTTATAAATTTAAATCTTGTTAACGATGTTACAACTACTTGAATTCTAAAGTTTATAGCGCTACGAATTTATGTTCCGACCTATACACTATTAAACCGAACTTCACTAGCTTCTGTCAAATAATTAGAGAATTTCTATGGCTAACTTTTATCTTAATACTCTTGATTAAAGAAAATTTCTTGAATTATCGGATATTATCGGATATCCAAAAGAAAAAAAGAATCGTGTAAATATGTATAAAGTCTTGATAAGATAATACGAAGTATTGATAAAATACAAGAATTTCCTGGTAAATGTGGAAAATATCTATTACATATTTCAATTTTTCTTCTTTAGAAGAAGCATGTAATATTTCAACCAACTTTCCACCATACTATTTACTCAAAGTTAAACACAAAGAGGAGCTCACCGGCACCTTCCTGTTGGCGTTCTTGGCGTCATTGTTCTCTAACAACGGCGCGCTGCTGCTCTTCCCGCCCATTTCTACAGTCAGAGGTTCCGGCTTCAGCTGAAGACTTGCCGCGGACGGAGAGGACGGCGCTCGGGGCGGCGTTTCGAGCAGCTCGCCCGAGCTTAAGGAACTGCTCGCAGTGGTGGACAAGCCTGTCGCAGAAGAATAGTCGAACAGCTAGATTAGAATTTATAACATGCAGAAATAAACTAACGCGGAATATATCATCTAAGTAGTAAAATCTTTGAAACTGGTCTCTTAAAGCGAGTTTTCTAAATAAATGATTCGTATATTTATTACGCTTATGCGCATTATTGCACCGCACATAATAAGAAGACATAAAAACGACAGTTTGACGTTACGTGTAGGAGGAACACTCGGAGATATGCCGACATGACTCACATAGCGGTAAATTCGTAGGCCTGGCCGTCCTGATCCTCGGCAACGAGTCATCGAGACCGCTACTGCTGTCCACCGCGTCCTGCGAGTACTGATCGTCGATTTGTTTCGTTTGCGTATGCACGCTCTCGCGTTTGACCCACACGTCTTGCGAATTTTTATCGTTTCGTGAGTTTAGTTTCGATGGCCGTCGCCGAATTCGCTCCCATGTCTCTTTGCGATGACATTTATTCGGTGTTGACGCTACGTAAAAAATAACGGATGCGTCAAGATTGTAACAATTATCAGTTTTTACATAGTTTAACAACGTAATTTAAAGTTTATTATATGACTGATAAAAAAAAAGTCCTTTAAAAGCAGTAAGCGTGCCATCATCTGATATATACGCGATTATAAAATACAAATTTGATTGATCCTATCTTAAAATTGGCGTGTTACGATGCCCTGAAACCTCTTTTTGTTGATAGAATCCTTCGATTTCAATGAAATTTGATATTCAGGGGTTTATGAGGACGCTGATCATGAATCCGCGTGCAAAATTTGGAAAATTAAAATGGCTGATCCAATATGGCGAATACAAATGTTACGAAAATGTAAAGTGTTCCGAAATCGGTGAAATTTGGAAAAAGATGGTTAACGAGATCGACAATCTAACGCGCTGATAATAATCGGATTTATGACATTTATAAAAATGTAATAAAATTATTTTAACTTACGTTTAGTCAATCGACGGTCTGTGCTCCTAGGTGGACTCGCTGTTCCAATTCCGCTTTCAAGCGGAGATGCTCTATCGGTGGTATCCGGCGATAAACTTCCGGAAGAAATCTCATCCATGCTCTGTAGGATATCTTGGGACGATGACGAGGATCTATTATCATCGTCTACGGTGTCTTGGGGAGAAACTGGATCTAAAGTGCTCTCATCTTGTAATGATTGTGAATCCAATTGGGACTCGGCTACGATACAAGAAAAAAAACATAATTTAACAAACTAAACATTTATATAATAAATAAGAAAATATATATTATTCATTGAAATATTTGTGTATATATTTACATTACATTATGACAATGTTTTGTAATTGTTTTATAGAATAATTAAATTTATAAAATGTATTAGTATTTCGTAAAGAATATTCATTGATAATTAAATTACAAAACTTTTATAAAAATACAATAATTTTTAATATATTTGTAAAGTAAAATAAAATTATAACATCTGTTAATTTTTTATTAAACAAAAATTTTTCTTTGTCAGAAGAAATCGAAAATAAACTAGTATAAAATATCTGTGTTCAGCAAAAAAAAAGCAGCTTTGTAACTGTTATAAAATTCTTGCATATAATTTATCTTGTATATAATTGATCTATACATTTAGATCCAGTAAGGAATTAAGGACAAGATACTGTTTTATATCGTCTAAAAAAAACGATAAAACTCTAAAAAAATTTTAATATCTTCCTCATTTAATGAAGTTAAGCTCATTCGACATGTTTTTGCATCAAATAAATAAATCTGGCAAAAAAGTGTCATTTTGCCTGGATCGAGATATTAATTGTTAAAGTTGTTAAACTATTCAGTTTAAGAAATCTGTCTCATCGATGACATACGAATATGTAAGTAAAGCTAGAATAAATATTTTCTATTTATAAATTACACAAATCTTCTAATTCATAAATACAAATTTTCTGCTTCAAAAACAAATTCTCTCCTTTAAAAACATAAATTTTCCCTCAAAACCGATTTCATCAAAATCGATGAGGAAGATAAAATTCTTGAGTATTATTAAAGAAACATTATATATAATCAAAATAGATGTAATTTTAACCAACTCGAAAGGTCAAGGGAATTAATTTACACGTAAATAAATCGATAAATGGAGCTCTTGTAATATAGTCGTTTACTGAATTACGGAGAACCAAAACGGAAATAAACTTTCCGGGTGTTAATTACCTTCATGAATGTATATTAAATAAGTCATGTAAGCAACGTGGGATGATGAAAATTACCTGGAGGAGAGTCGCAATCGCTAACCCAGGTGAAACTAGAGCTTCTCGAAATCGCTGGCGAAGTTTGAGTTGCCATGTCGGAACAAGTGAGAGTATCCATCGGCGGACTATTCGGGCAACAAGAACCCGAGCCATTTCGTATTCTTGACAATAAAGACTGCAGGGAAATAGGCAGCTAAAATAAATATTAAACAACAAAAAATAAATTAGTCGTTGGTAGAAATTTAAGTAAAGAGCTAATATAATCATAGTGTAGGTGTAAGTAAGAACAGTAGGTTCATTCATGAATTTTCGTATATCTTTTGAACTAAGGGTGAGCAAACGAAAATTCCAACTAAGCATTCGTGAGCAAACGATGAGCAAACGAATGCAAGAAAAAAAAATCGATTTTTTAATATTGGGGGGTCAGCTTCACACGGGTGCTAGATTTTTTTAAAATGGTTATGATGTAGCAAAGAATTTTACTTTAATGTTATTATTAAAGAATTTTTTTTTAATAATTGCATAAATGCTGTATACTAAATTAATAATTATATTTAAATATTTAATTTTTATTAAATAATTATTTCAGTATATAGTTATTCAAATATTTGATTTAAAAAAATATATATATGATAAACATTTTTTTAAATATTTGACTAATTTATTTATTTATTGTATATATTAATAATTATATGTGGTATATTTAAATCTTTTAATTACAATATAATTCTCTAAATTTATAAAAGCTTGTCAAAATAGATGTTGTACATATTATGATGCAAATGAGTCAATACATAATTAATTCATAATTTCAACTTGGTGAAATATAATTAGCGGTAGAAATCAATATGAAACTTACGGATCCCGTTTTCGCGTTTTGTTCCTCTATGATCCTTTTCACGTCAGCGTGCTCCAGCTTGCCGATGGTTCCGTTCTCGATCCCGCAATTTCCATTGACGTCATTGTTCTCAGACAAGTCACAATTCACTGCAACATCGTTGCCCCACGTTCGTGTCAATGAGAATTTCTTCAAGTCCACTGGGCTAATCTGCCTGATGTCTCTATCCGATTCCGACAGCCTTTTTGCGGTGACATCGGAACGTAGAGTTAACGGCGATATCGCTCTCTTTTTTCGAGACAACGTTTCTTTCGAGTTCGCCTTGCTATTTTTCGTCTCGTGGAACCTGTCGTTTCGCAAACGCGACATATCTTGATCCGGTAACGAAGACACGCTGACCAGAATAACATCGTCAGAGCTCTCGTGAAATACCGGAGTGTGTCGTTTTCTCAACAATTTCGAAAACGGTGGCTTCTTCTCTTCCGTCGGTGTCACAGGTGCCGATTTCGGAACACGATTGTCCAACGATCTAGATCTGCCCGTCTCGTCGTTCGGAAATACGTCGTCGTATTCGGGATCCATGATCTCTTGATCATCCGAGCCTCGTCGGAGTCTTTGTAGTCGCATTGCCTTTCGACGTTTTTGATTAGTTAAATTGATAGGAAGGCTCGTTTTTCTCTCGGATCGTTGTCGTGGCGGTAATTTCGCGTTCGTTTCTTCAGGATCTTCCTCGGTGTTTCTGAATGATCCAGCTTGAAGCACGTCTTCATTGGTTTTCGAACTTAATCCTACTCTCTTTGGTGCATGGCAAGGATTCGATTGTGCATCTTTCGAGACACACTCGCGTTCCAATTTCGACGGTAGACTAGAAGTAATCCGATCAATCTGGTTTCTGATCGAGTTTATCGGCAAACAGTTGCTGGGTTCGTCGTAGTCGGAGCTTAGAGTTTCTGTAGTATAAAATCGATGTTTACCGATGATAACCTGTAGATTCTCCGGCAAGCTGCCGCTTTTCCTTCCCTCAGGAATCAGTCGATCGTGGGGCTCATCGTAATCGGAGTTCAGCAGGCAACGACGATCATCGTCAACGAACAGTTTTCCGTTCCTGCGATCTCGAAGATTTTTCTCATCTCGAAGAAAACCATGTTCACCGTTAAACTCTCGATCGGAACACTCGCTATCGGATATTCCAAATTCGTTCAGCAACTCTTTGTATTGTATTCTGATGTCATCGTTGCTGCGCGTGGCTTCTCTCCTTATCTTCTCTTTGGTAAGCTCGTTGATCTCGTTGGCGATTATGCTGTTGAACTCTGCGAGGATACTGTTAGACCACTCACCGATATCTTCGCCACCTCTCGTCAACGAATTTTGTCTTTTCACGAAACCGTGCGATTTCGTAGTAGGTAAGTATTTCGAGATAAACGAATTATCCGCGTAGCTCGATAACTTTTCCGGTTGAGTTGGATGCTTTGTCTCTTCTACGATGCGGAGTGGAGTTGATGGAGCTGAGTCGAATATCTCGCCGATTTCCTCCTGCAACCAATCAGAAATTCAAAGCGTTTAAAACATTGCATTGCCGAAGAATAGTCTTTTCACTAAGAAGTACTTTCTTGTTGCTAAGCGTAATATGCTCGTGAATAGAATATCATAATACCATATGTGCTACGTAATTTAACGTCAGCTAAGGAAGAAGTTTCATTAGAAGTCGTCATCGTGTTTAAACGCAGAGGCAGTCCCTCGATCGATGAGGCTAAAGAGAAACTTGCAAAATCCTATCAACGATAGATAGGTTACTACCTTTGCGTGGATATCTCGTGCGTACAGTTAGCCAGCGGAACGCATTTATAAAGTGGCGCATAATGAAGCGGTTACGAGAGAAGCTGACAGAACCAACGTGGTCCTCGATGCTCGTCATGCAAAATAAAACGAAGGAATCGACCAGCTGCCGCGACTTAAGACGAGCCGATTTCAAGACGCATTCTTTCTCTCTTTCTCTCTCTCTCTCTCTCTCTCTCTCTCTCTCTCTCTTTTCTATGCTTTCTTGTTCTATTTATCTATCACAATCGCATGTTCTTTTCTTGTTTAAAGCACTCTCCCACGTAGTCATTGTGAGATGTGTGTGCACTCTAAGTAAGATAATAAAACGTGGTTGACATTCTAACAATTGAAAATTGAAGTATGTAAGAATTATACAACAAATTGGAAATAAAGGCTCTAAACGATCAAGTTGGATCTTTAGTGTTTAACACTAGAATTGTGGGACTAAATTAACTCAATCGCGGTTCAAGATAAATTTAACTTTTTACGAGGGAGGGTTGTCATCATAAAAGTAAAATTACTTGTAATTAATTACGATTATTTATGAAAAGTTATATAAATCATTCCATATATATAAATGTTTATATACTACATATCCAATCCTGCAAATGACGTACCGAATTTAATTTTCAGTCTTGAAACACAATCCTAACAAAACAAGAGTAGCTAAATTGACCAACAATTTAATAATATTGATGTTTATTAGAAGGTGTTAATACATAGCGTTCAAAATATTCACTAAAATTAAATTATTTAACGAATTATTATTCAGAAGTGTTTCATAAAAAATTACAATTTATATGACAGACATTGCTTCAGTTCTAAATAATAATATATTAAAATTCGCAAAGTTTTCAAACTGACCCTGATTGGTCCTCCTCCACTGCACAGGCGAGTTAAATTGAATTTGCATAAGTCTCTCGATGCAGCTCACTCACGACCCACGCGATTTCGATCTACGCACAAGCCAGATGCGGTCAGACGCTTCGGTATCGTCGATCAATGTATCAAATTATATCGAATGGAAAGAACAAGCTTGATTAAATCGAGGAGTTTAAGACGATTTACAATCCAATCGAAAATTCCGACTTTATTCTTGGAAAGTATTAAAGACTAAAATTAAAAAAAGATAAAAAAAATAAAATCAAGACATGAAAATTGAGGAAGAAAAAATCATTAATCAAAGTTATAATGCCTATTTTCTACAATAATGGTATAATTAGAAAATTGTGATTTTTTTTAGTTGTTTAAAAAAGTAAACGAAAATAAAGAAAAAAACATACTTTAAAAAATACATTATACTTTTATAAGATTAATTATTTAAATTAAATGTTAAATAATTTATTTTATAAAATTTAAAAATACCAAGAAATTTAAGAGTAAAATTTCGCCTTAAAAAACCCAGTATGCAGGTTAAAATAATAAAAAAGGTTAAAATAATAAAATGTTAATGATTCAAGAGATATATTCAATTAATTTTCTAAAAAATTTCATTTTTTGTTATTCATGTCGTTATAGCAAATAAACAATATAAACTAGGAAACAATTATTGAGACGCAGAGTGCGTGAGAGAAGGAACGTGGGAGTCTTAAACCGCAACAACGCAAAACGCATTATACCCACGAGTGAACAAAATTTATAGGCTGCCGTGCGTATTCGGTATGCAAATCAACAACGCGAGTAGTTAGCCTAACCAGCGGACTTAGCGAAACTCATCAAGACGGTGGCGTAGCACAGCACAATATTGGCGCGTAAGACGAAGAGCTGCTAAGATAAGACGGTGGAGGAGGAAGAGGAGGAGAAACTCTCGAGGGTATCCAGCCGGTACGATTGCATCCAGCTGGGCGATCAATCATCGTGCACGAGCTTCCTATTGTTCCTATACGCGGGTGTTACATTGTGCGCCGCGGGCTAATGGCGTATATACCGGGATATAATTGTCTCGGACGTGTCAACCCGTTTAGTATCGGCGACTAATCTCACGGCTTTGATATACCTTGATCTATCTTCCAGTCTATTCCAACAGGTTAATCCTGACGTCGCGTCGGTGGATATGCTTGTAATGTAATTGCAAACTCGCGACTAATTCGGCCTTGACCGTTAACAATAACTACGTTCAAAAGCCCGACCTTCATTCCTTGTATTATTCATCGTTAGAAAATGAGCCATATATGTTGTAAAGACTAGTATACGTATATCTAAAGCGATAAAAAGATTAATACGAAATTTGCAATAAAAAAAATTGATTGTATTGTGGCTAAAATATATCATGAAATTAATTCAAAGATTATCACATCCATAATTTAACAAAATACATTAATTGCAATAAATTATGTAAAAATATACTAAATAATGTATTTTTATTAAATTGCAATTGGGATATCAATTTTCAACTCTCGTTTTTTTTATTCGATATTCTTTTCCATGGTATTTTAAAATATTGAGAGGAAGAGAGAGAGAGAGAGAGAGAGAGAGAGATACAGATAATGCACAGAATTTTTTGTTTCTATCATTACTGTAACGTTATTCTTACATCGTCTTTGTTTTGTTAAATATTTTACACGTTATTTCTGGAAGCAGCGTTTTGACGAGTGCGTTAACAAAGCGACGAGTTTCTCGTACGACCGATTGTTCACGCAAATCTTAATCGTTATAATTGTTGATGGATCGAGTGCAACGTTTACGTCGAAGGACGCGGAAGCGCGCTTGTGAATCGTCTTGATTGGGATCACGTTTAATCTCTGCTCTCTCGCTACGCCTACAATAGCGTACGGCCATCGCGGCGATCGCCATGTGCCATTCTAATATTCTCCATCCATAACACCCCGGCCGGTACATTTATCAAGCCGATATTTATGTGAAAGCACGCACGTCGCGCTTTTAGCGGCGCACTTTCTTCCTACTCGAGATAGCTCTCGTAGCGCAATGATTAGACGAGCACGTCTGGAAAATTTTCTCTCGCCTTCGCGTGGGCTGACCGCTGATGATAACGACAATCAGTGAGATTGACGTTGCTGGAAAACAATAAATTAACACTCGTCGACCACCGTAACATTGATAACGAAAATTGTTCAACAAAAACGTTATTTATGGCGTTATTTATGGCGAACACAGACTTTAAATAATGAGATAATGGATTATTTACTTAATAAAGATAAATTTAACACGTGTACTTTCCAATTCTTTTGATTATTCAACAGATAAAAAATATTTGTTCTCATATGTAAAAATAAAACTTTTTATAAATAGACAATAAATAAAGAGAGAAAAAAGGTGGAAGATTTCCTCAATTAATAATAATTATTCACAATAATTATAGAACTTCAAATTAATCATTTACCTGTCAAACTGTTAATTTGTAGCTAAAGGAATTAATTAGTGAATGACGCGGAAGTGACCTTTCAAACTGCAAACACGCAATTTCACCGCGCGCAATGCATGTCGTTCCTAACATCTTCCTGAAAGCGAGAAAAGTCGTCAACCCGTTCAAGTGGCAAAAAATTTCGATAAAATATCGACGTCGTTCATTAAGTGAAGAAGCTTATCGTGCGTCAAAGTCGTCGATGCATCTGCCGAGTGGCCAGCATGCATGCCGACAGTTCTCGCGTGCGCGGTAAAATTGACGTTAATATTTAAACCGAATTTAAATTGTGTTAAAGATGGTAAATTTCTTTTACTAAAGCAATAAATAAATTCTACCATACATTTATCAGGTTCGTCCTAGACTTTTCTATATTCTTATAGGCTCTTCCATTCTTTTTTTTGTTCTTTTATATTTGCATACCATTGTTTAAAACTATTAATTTTCCAAGACGTTGCGTTACAACGTAAGAAAATTTATAGAATCATAGTTAATGTTTGAGATAATGTAGGTAATATGTAACTCCATCATAAATTTTAATTTTATGCGAAAAATTAATTATTTTCTTAAATTAATTTCTTAGTCAATTTGAAAATAATTTTTTTAATTTCTAATTATTCTTTAAAATATATACTTTCCTATATTCAGAATGTCCTATGTTTTAAATATTCAACTATAATTAGTTCTATAAAATCAGCCTCTTTATATGTGTAGGGGTACATGTTCCACGAGAAAATTCTATGAAATTACGAATATGAATTCACATATAACGCGCATTAATTAACGCTGGTTGTGTGACAGAGCGCATCGCCTCGTCGTACGATATAATTTCGCTCATCGTACGGGCTTAATTGACTCGAAACTTAATTAAGCGCCGGCCGAGGAAGCTCGAGAGTCCCCTACCGAGCATAAAGAATGATCAGATCGAATTGAAGCAATATGTTTTAATCGTCTTGTAAACTGCATCTCATGGCCGAGCGCATTTCGCTTCGGGAAATCGATCCCATGAATCTTAACATATCAACCATTTTCCGTTATGCCTCCTCCTTGTGCCACTTAATCCACTTGTAGTCGCCAAGCTGATTAATTAATTGCGATGATTGCTAATTAACGTCGCCACATAAATCAAGTAAAATTCTGCGATAAACAGTTCCCGAAATCGAATTTATCCAATTACGTAATTATCGGTGCAATAATTTATAATATTTATGACTCTTACGTTATTTGGTCCAGAAACTTATTCTGCATTCTTGCCTTTTTTGACATGTATATATTATATATAAAACTATAATATTAATTAATTAACTTCTCAATCGTTTTTACGTTAAATGGAAGGCTAATATGAGGAGTTACCGGTATTAAATACGTAAAGCTTAATATATGTAAGCTAAATGAAGTATGACCTATCGATCGGATGGAAATTACTATTTACGTGTTGATCAACCCGTTCCACTAATCCTATCTGATCTCACATATTTGTCAGATGGCTCGACAATTCTTCTAGTCGAGCCCTCATTAATTTTCCACGACGATCATAATATTTTATGTCGTCATGTTATCGACTATAATGAATTTCTCACTTCGTTTCGCCTCAACTACCGCTCTCTCTTTCTGATATAAATATGTACAACTAATAATTGATATATTATAATATTAATCTAACAGCTAATAGGAACAATATTTCCTCACCAAATATTTCTCCAATTATTCTTTAAGACATAAATTTTCATAGAGGATTTCACTAAGAACATATATTACGACCACCAATGTAAATATAAAACAGTTGCTGTATCTGATACTGTATCACATTATATAATATCTATATGCATAATTTGGTTTATACAATTTTTCTTCATTTCAAGACGTCGATAAATATTTTCGTATACTTTCTCATAAACCACGTTATTCCACAACGTTTTGTCCAATCAATTGCATTCGAATGACGACGTGTAAGACTATATGATCGGAATCCAACGGATTTTCATTCGCGCGTGAAATACGCGTGTCGTGATGCCAAGGATCTCAGGTGTTTTATACGTACTCGACCACGGTGGACGAAGTCTTATTTGTTTGTGTGAAGGATCGCCTTGCGGATTTCTCGGCGGTCACGAAATGACGAATTCCCGTTGGCAACAGGTTTCAGTATTTATTATATGAGGCGCGATATAACAACAACTATAATTTTATCCATTTACGTAGTTATATAGAATGTTCTAGAACTACCGGATGCTTTTTCCAATAATAGATGCCAGAGGGAAGGCTGAGAAAATAATGGCAACTTGACAACTAAGCATTAATATTTACACAAAAAGCTAAATGACAAACTTTCACAACATTTTTGTTAAGGAAACGTTATACTACTATTTGAATAAAAAAAATACTACATTTGAATAAATATTAAATAGTTCAAAGTAAATATTTACCAAATGTGTACACATATATTTTTTTCATAAAAAAACATTAATTTGATTTAACTATCATTTTTTTATTGAGTAAACATTTATTTTACTATAGATAAATGTTATCTATTAAAAGAATTATTCATTGTTAGTACTAAAAAAATATGCATTAAGAATTAGTAATTTTTTTCTCTCACTGTATCTCTTTAGGTTCACTGTAAAATCTACGAATGGAGATAGATGGCATTTCAGGAATGTCATAAAATTAATTGCAAATATGGTTTAGTAATATGAATGATATATGCACATGCATCTCGTAAATCCAATCTGACTGTTTCCGAACTGAAAAAGTTAAGAGAGTAAAAAGATCATTGGATAGAATCTACATTTATAATATCAAGTTTAACTCCGTTTTTTATACGCTCAAAAGAGAGAGAGAGAGAGAGAGAGAGAGTTTAATAATTAGAAAATCGCACTTCAAGATCGTTAGACGCATCCATTTACTTCATCGAATGTATCTTCGAGCATGCATCCTTTAAGGTCAATACTTGATCGCCTATTATTGGCATTAGAATCACAAGTAATTAATTGCAAAAATTGTTTTCCGACGTTTCAACGCCATAATTCATTCAATAACTATTCACAAGGCATTTCGCGAGCGAGCTTCGATTACTAAAGAACCTACCGTGTCAAGAAATTAATTGCACTCGCAAATGTGCTCCTTTGCTAATAACGTTAAACTCAAAAAGCCAATACGCCCTCAGAACGTGGTGCGTAACGACAAGAAGTCGCACGATTCTCATTCATATACATATACATATATCATACATCGTGAGTTTGGTTCGCGCGCGCGCAGCACACGCTATAAATGTAAAACTAGATTTACGTTAATGCATATATCTCGTTATTTATTTCGCGCTTACGTGAGATCCTGCGCGAGATCTGGTCTGTTACTTTCCACTTTATATCAGTATGCTTCTCTCCACTTCGCGATACGTAACCGGCTTTTTATCGCAAACCTTCCAGTATATGTAATTGCATTATAAATCCGTCTTCTGTTAGATTGACGCACAAGTAATGCTCGTTTCTAAACACGTTTCAAATACGCTGGATAAATACGTTTCATAATACTCTCAAACACGGTTTTGTGCAGCCGTAAATCTGTCAAGGGACATGGCGGCAAATGAGAAGAGAATTTAATCTAATTTGTTGCAGACTATATTAAAAGTGGGTTATAAGATTTCCTGATAATATCTCTCGATAACACATAATTAAAATATTTCAAGCAACGTAAATTACACGTGATAACAGGGATATACATATATTTATACACTATTAAGTATAACAATATATAAATTATGTGTTATTTTTACTTATTATTTAGTTTATACTCGTTAAATATGTTAATAAGTAACTACATTAAATAATCATATAATGATAGATTTATAATTACCAATTAATTTATATACTAACTAACGATGAATAATCTGTTTAATTATTTATTTATTCGAACTGCAATCTTGTAAATAATTATACTCGTGTTATCTATGTGTTATCTCATTTTCTCATTTGCAGTAGCTACGTGATTTATTTCTCCTCGAAGACGAAAGTTTCTTATAACGCGAGACTAGATTCAATCGTAAGAAAACAATCGACAGGACATTCAGGAGCTATACAAGCCGTAAAAGTATCGTAAGAGAAGTAAAAAAAAAAAAAAAACACGTAGGGATTTGTCGATGCTTTCTACGAAACGGTGTGACTCGTGTCAACTCGTACAATTTTATTACAGTTGGCTTAGTAATAAAATATCGCTATTTCTCGTTATGCGTACTAGCGGAAATTTATCAACACTTTTCACCCCGCGGGCTCGTCCGATTGAAAGCATACTTGTAAAAAAAAAAAAGAAAAATAGGAAAAACAGGGAAGAGGCAAGTCGACGCGCGTGCACAGGTCAGAGAGATTGCGATTTCATCAACTGCATTCGAGAAAATTGCTCCGAGGCTTTTCTGGCCAATCCCGCGTATCCTGATCGTGTTTACCTCAGAAAATACTCTTACACGTGATTAGTATTACGTAAAACGCAATAATTATTACATCCCAGTCCCATAATGGAGGTACGTCCGTCATTTTGCATGCAAGTCACAGGAGTGATTAATTGTTCCGAAATATTAATATATGTATTGTATGTATAACATATACATATATACTTTAACACACGACGACTCTTCGTTTGGTCGACTACAGCGGTGATCGCGCTATCTCCGGTTAAAACGGGATATTAATGAACGATGAGATGTACGCTGGTCGTCGATAGCGACGGGCATCAAGATACATCGCAAGATGCACTCAGCGCGACGTGCACACCCCCCAAACACTTTCTCGTCATCGAGAATCAAGAACGATGGATCGTGCGGCGTGTCGGTCCGGTCATTACACAGGTAGTGAAGGGTCGATCGCAAAGGCTCTTTCAGCTTTCTATCGGCCATCGGCGGAAATTACACGTTGTATTCCCTTGTGTTACGAGGCACGCCGGGTATAATCGCGTTACGCTTCTGCTCCGCCATCAGGAAGACCATTACGCGCAACCGTGTTTCCAAAAGGGATCCGCCGGCCGCGATCCATTGAAACGGACGCTCATCGCGTGTCGATCGATCGTTTCACTCACAGACGCGTGATATATTTCTTCGCATGTTAGCAGTTTCTCCGGATCTGCGGGACGCGAGAGTGTCATCGTCCATCATTCAACAGAGTCTCCGAATTCAAGTAAATACAGATTTCGTCTGAGCTCGAAAAACGTTAACAGCGCGTCGGCAGCGAAGAGGAATGCGTCACGCGATCTCCAAGTGTGATCAAAGTTACGTCAAAGAAACAGGATGAATAACGTATACGATAATACGATATTCGTTTGAAGTTTTAATTCGCTGAATATCTCGTCAATCCATCAGCAGCACCCATCAGGGATCTCGTATAGTTTCTCATATAATTTAAATCCAACGTTATAAGCAGGACTGAAACAGGACGCGGGAAATTTATATTGACGAGAAAACAATAAAAACGAATACGACGTGAGAAAAACATCCCGGCGATGCGCGATGCAAAGCGGCAGTCAAGGCAGCGCGCATCTGGAAGCAATCGCTTTCGCGTATGCAAATCGTGGACACAACTTTATTGCGGTGATCGAATAACGATTCCTCTCTTGCGATGCAAAGCGGCAGTCAAGGCAGCGCGCATCTGGAAGCAATCGCTTTCGCGTATGCAAATCATGGACACAACTTTATTGCGGTGATCGAATAACGATTCCTCTCTCTCTCTCTCTTCTTCTCTCGCCGGCGCGGCGGTTTATGTGCGTTTCTTACGGCGATAGGGTTAAACGCGACGACGATCTTCTTTCCGTTTAACACGCGTTACTCGCGCGCGGATTTCCTCTTCTATCGAGCGCGCTCGCACGCTCGCCGTGAAAGCGCGCTCGACACATGCACGGGACGTCGCCACCGCGTATTAACGGGTCACGCGTCGTGCGATCCGCGCGTGAGAAACGGTATTATCTCGCCCCGCGGCTACGGACGTCGCGTCGCGACGCATATACTTTCTCGGATGCGTCGCCGATGCGCGCGCGCGTCTCGCGTATACGCGGGGACAATAATAATATGCGTCTTCGTTAAAAACTCTCGCGCGATTTCTTGCGTCACGCAACGTCCAGGATGATGCGTGAGCCGCAAAAAATTATGACCGCAGATGTGAAATGCATGAGTTTCATCGTTGACTTGCAGTTGCCAACTTTTATGTCTTTGAATTGAATTGAACGATTCTATAGAGGGTGGGGCTCTGAACTCTCATATCTTGAGAATTTTGTAAAATATATCTACATTGTATGGAAAATTGTTGAATATAAAGGTATTATCTGTGCATAATTAAAATTACAATAAGCTTCGTAATTATTTCATAATAATCTCCAGATTATACATAGGCAACTATTCATTTTATTTAAATTATTTAAAACAAAGAATCGGTTATTTGATCGATAAGTTAGATTATCTCAATTGATTGTATGATAATCAAAGAACTATTTTAACGTTAAAGATATTTAATTTCAAACATTCCGTGATTTCGATCCTGTATTCTTTAGAATAGAGGAATTAATTATACACGCAGCGGGAAATTAAACTCGATACGTTGGAGTTCTGCGAACTGCAATATCCGTTTGTCATTTCATGAAATTTAAATTAATGTTATGAATAAGTTTAAAGCGATTCTTCGAAAAAAAAACTACAATTAAAAATTTAATTTCACAAATTTTCCTGTAAAATTCACAACTCAAAATTAAAAACAAAATGTAGGTTACTTTTTATAATTATTTTACCCACGTTTCATGTGTCTTATTAAAGCAATATTTCGTCGCCTTGATGTATGAATGATTCTGTCGAGGATTTTTAAATCGTAAATATTCAGTAAAAAAAGCGAAACCTTCTCTCATCAGCGAACCTTTTTACGAGGAGATCAAGGATCACGCGACTCATCTTCGAGTTTGGCTATCGCTGAATCAAGGTCGAGGCGTTTCATCGCCAAGTTGTAAAGCCTCTTAAGGCTCGTCATGGTGCTCTCGATGGTAAAGATAAAACTGCCAAAACAGAGCAATAAGTGTCGGTGCACCAGCAAACACGTGGCCGAAAAAGAAAAGTAGCTCGACCCAAACGTCAAACTCTCTGCCTGCCGTCCGGAAATTTCTTCCCTTCCGCGCGACATTACAGTTATTAACAACTTTCTCCGATAATTCAACCGAGAATCCGTCTAAGAAAATTGATAGTGACGCGTAAAAACCTGTCTACGCTTAAGCAGAAATAGAGAATCAATTACACTAATAGAATATTATAATATTAATAACACCTTAGAGCGGTATCAATTTATGTCACGTACTACTCAAGCGATCGCGATCCATCTGCTGCTCGTATTTGTGAAAAATAGAAAATATGACACCCTTATAATTATATATAATATATATAATAATGTAATCTTAACGAAAAGGTAAGAGAGTGGAAACATTAGAGCTTGATAGAAATAGAAAATTAATTACGTTAATGAAAAACAATAATTGTATCAATTTAAAACCTAGATAAGATCCAGAGCGTGCGCGGGGAGTGATAAAGAATCACAAGAGCGTTTTTCTAAACGGTTTCTAAACGCAAATCGAGATCACGCTCCGGCGAGATCTACGTTTTCTATACGTCCACATGGCAGCCCTCGGAATGGAAACCGGCCGGAGAAAAAGTAAGGAATGCGGAGCTCTGAATTCGTGACGTCAACCAGCAAGAACTTGGCCGTTTTAATTGGCTTAATGAGTTACAATGTCGGTCGAGCGGTGACCTCCTAATATTTTGAACTATTCTAAGCACGACATTAGGACCGCACGGCGGTTTCTGTCGGTGACGTTATTCCTGCTCGTGTCCGGAACTCCGTCGACACCTACGAAATCGTCCCACATGCGTCCAACTTCTGTGGCGACATCGCCGTGAAATTTCCGTGCATTGAACGGCAGGCAAAAACCGGTCGATGACTCGACGAATATTTGCGGAGGATAATATCGAGGCGTTGATTGTTTTGATCAATGATAAATCGATTACACCACCGCGATATATGAAATTAATATCTTTCTTCCGTCTCGACCGCTGTTTTCATCCGCTTGTTTCCATTCCTCCCCCAGCACGAGATTACACGATACGTTACGGATTGACATGAGCGCGGTTTCGACGCCGATCATGCATGCACGTCACATACACACGTGCAATTTTAAGGCCCACCTGATGCCTCGAATCTGTGGTACACGCAAGGCATTCATATATTATTCGGGTAAAATATGCATCATTTTCTCGTGCCGTTTACCTACCGACAAGTTGCAAAATTACCACCGATCAAGCACCTGCTGGCTATACGTCGCTTCGCGATAAACACTGGGGCTGCTTCAATCGTAACGTGTCTCGTAAGGTATCCTTAACACATTTAATACTACGCCAATTTTGATTAAATTGGAATAACTGTGGATTTAATTCTACAAATAAAGTATAATACAGTTAAATACTTTTTAATAATAAAATATTAGACTAATATATATCTCTTTCATCTAATCTTTATTATCCACAATCAAAGAAATATTTTGTATGGATAACCATAATTTGGATGATATGACAATTACAAAAATTTTTTACTTTTTAATATAAGAACTGCGTTTCAAATGAAAATTAACCAAAATGAATTTTTATTGAAACAATATAATTTTTTAATTCAAAATAAGAAAATTCTCATAATTTATATACATATGAATCAAATTATGATTATTGGCACAAAACATTTCTTTCAATAAAGTATAAAGTATGTAAAAATAACAAGTGACTTGAATATTTCCAAATTACTAGGAATTTGTCTACTAATATTATCGAGGAAAAGAAGATAGATCGGATAAATAAATCGGCTACTATGGATCGCGATCGCCTCTCACTCCTTTCGAGAAACTGAAACCACGAAGGACAAGATTTACGCTCACCTCCGCAACAACTGCCTCCGAATCCAACCGAATCGCTGTTAAATCGATGCTCACCTTTAATTGGCGATAGTACGAGTTATGTACGATTCGCGACATATCAGAGATCTCCTTCGTAAAATCACACCAATTTTATCCGAAGTCAATATTTTTTAACGGAAAGAAAAACATTCATGAAGAAAAATATTCTATAAATATAAATTTGCAGAAACGATAACTGTCTGATAATTCTTTCGATATTTTTCTCATATCTATTAGATAATATCGAAGATATATATAATTCTTATATTTATCCTCGATATTATCTAATAGATTAACCAAATATAAAATGTTATAATCTAATCGTAAAGTATTATATTACATAAAGTGTTATAAGATATATAATATCGCACAAAATAAAGAGAAAAATGACAAAATAACCAATAATAATAAAATCAAAAGAGATTATCGCAAAACTTCTTTACATAAAAACTTTACTAGTCCAATATCTCCTTTTAACTCATTCAATATATTTCGTTCAACTTACCATAAAATAAGCATCTCGTGTTTTCTACATTTGCATTGAATGAGATTTCTCCCATTAATACGCGTAACAGAAAGCATTTTCTCGGATGCTCTCGCCGCGCGACAGTGTAGTCATATAATTAAAACGTTATAAAGCCGATAGCTGCACATCGGGTCGCTACATAACCGTTCGTATTATTCTTGTAATTATGGGGAGAGTCGATTTAATCTCGCGCGAGATGCGCATCGCTAATAAATTCGTTTCGAGCACTTTGGGCGAGAAGAAGCAGCGAGATTCGCGAGCGATAGCGTGATCTTGAAGCTACGCGGTGAAACGTAACCAGGTGCGAGCCGCGAACCTATTAAACGGCTCTCTATTAAGCAAAGAACGCGCGTAATACGCGCATTTAGAGAAGCAATCCACGTGCGTAATTTAAACGCTAAATAGATAGATAGCTAAACGAAACGTGCGGTCACCGTATGGTCGTTAATATCTTTTACGTCTCCATCGGAATTATCCGTACAGACCTTTCGATATACACTCACTCGAAGCCATTACTTTGAAGATTACCAATGACATTCAAAGCCAAATGCTTCGAGAATCTGCTTCAGCGGAAACGTGAAAAATAATCGTCATATCTCCTCTCTCACAAAAATCTAAGTATAAATAAATATTATATTATCGTTAAGCATTTTAAATATAGCTATGGTATAAAACGTGTTGCGATGACACTTGACCAAATAACTAAAATAGCAATTGATTGAAATGTGTAAAGTGTATATTTATAGAAGCTTTATAAAGTATTGGAAATTGTTTTTATATTAGGAGATATATCAATGAAATAAAAATTTAAGCAAAAATTTTTAGTTTCATGGAATTGACATTGTATTTAGTTTACATATCGTATCTTGATATTTTCTGTATATCTCTTTTACTCTCTCAAAAGTGATATCTTCTGATATCTTCTGATAATATAAATCAATAAAATATATTAACTGTGGCTAATTTCATAATTTTTGGTAGCCGAGATAAGAAAATTAACATCGTACATTTAAGTATGTCTTTCTTGATAACATCATATCATATCCCATAATGTCATATTAATAAATAAAAAACTTATTCATACTATATATATATATATATAAATAATTCGATCAGTAAACGCGCGTCATTCTAAACGGTAGACTATCAACGACGTAAAAATACGTCGGGCTGCTTAGCAAGAAATTAACTTTGCACTTTTGCACGTACGGCACGGTGCTCGCATCCAACACAGTATGCGTCTATCTATTGTACTCACCAATACGGGTGCGTTATCACGAACCGTCGAAACGGGACTAACATATGGACGAGCGTCGTTAGTTGGTCCGTATGTCGTTAGACGAAAAACCCAATTCGATATCCAGTCGATGATGCACTATCAATAGTCACTGTGAACGATACCAACACCGTTCGACCGTACAACAGCAGCGTGATCTTCGGCGATCGAGACGCGAGTGCGTGCCGCGATCGAGCGTGCACACCACGATCACTATTCAAGGATCACCAGGTGACACCGATCAGCCCAATGCTGCGCGCTACTGATTCTATTTTCATCGTGTAGATATCGTTCTATACTACACATTTTTTGATTCCAACAAATGAAATTTATAAAAAACTGTTAAAAACTCGAATATTTTTTTTTTTACAGTTCCATAGATGTGTTTATTTTCCTATAGATTTGACGGTAACAAAAACTTTATTTTTCTCCATTCGTCGAAATGCTGAAAGCATGGTGGTATATTACCTTTTTTTTTTCAAGATTAGCTTTTGCCAATAAAATTGGCAGAAAGTAATCTTGTAAACAAAAAGACAACACATGTAAAATTGATTAAAAATAATGTTCTATTGTGTGTAGCATAATAAATTGTGAAATTCTAAAAATATATCACGTAATATATTATATCAATCAATTGCCGAGTTTCGAGGACTCTTTTTCGCGAATATCGGACTGGAATCGAATTCAAAGATTCAAGGCCCAGTCGATATCGCCAGTTTACACTGACCTGACGATATATGGGAATAACGCAGCGTATCGATCGCGCCACGATTCGCGGACAACTAATGTTTATACATGATATTGCAAAGTGGATAATGAAGTATGATTACACGTCAAAGATCACCGCACCAGCCTTGAATGCGCGAGATCTCTTGCAAGCAACAACGATGCACACGTATACATTTATACACATCTGACACGTTAAACACTGGAATGTGCATAAAGTCACGCGGATCGACTCGAATCATCACCGTTGTCGTCGTCGTCATCATTATCATCGAGGCACGTCATTAATTTTTCCGAACGCCGAACGCGATCGCCGTGGCCGTAAATCACTGTTTAACGATCGTGCTCCGGGATCGTCAATTCGCCCCGATCCGAGGCCGTTCACCGCGCGGCCGTGTTTCACCATCGATTCTCAATTACGCACGCGAAGAGAATCCGCGATTATTATTGCCCTTGTGACGTCCACGCGAAATGTTTCTCCGTGAAAAAATATATTCTCTCGCCGTGAAGTTACAGCCACGATATGATCAAACCTACTACACGCTGCACCTCTCCGGAGTTACGGACACGCGTGTGCGATACAGGCCTGGACTGTCTGCGCCGCCTCGTTATTGAGTGGCTGACAGCTGGGTTGTGCCGCGTGTGGCGAGTGTTACGCGCGAGCAGAGAAACCGAGGAGAGAAATGTGCGGGGCGCGGCACAATTCGCTTCGTTTCACCCTTCGGTGCTAATGCGTATCGCTAGCGCTTGTAGTTCACAAGAGCACATGGCTGTAATGTTACCTACCATCCCGTTTAATTGGACGATATCGGGAGGCCTGGCCGCAGGTAAACCAACTGCATCGCTTTTATAGCTTAACAGGCATTTAATTTGAGGTTTACATACTGAGTTGTTCGACAGATAAATAGACCGATAGACAAGTTCTATAAAAAAAAACATTAACAAGAAATTCGAGAAATGTGAAAATCGTTGTGAGAGAAACGTGGTAGCAAATTAGCAATGCGATATTGCTATCGTTTCTCTTGCATTTATCTCCGCACTTGCAGTCATTTCTCTAATATATTTTTAGAACTTCTCTTTTGTAAAAATTAATTTTAAATTCGAAACTTTGGCACAATTAATAATCTAAACAAAATATTATAAATACAAAACGTAGCAATTTGATAAAATGTGATTTTTTGATAAAAGGAGATTAAAAATAAACTAAATTTTTAATATAAAAATAATAAATATTTATTTGAGAAGTGCTATTTATTTGGTATAAGATCCATTAACTTATCATTTTTTATTAAGTAAATATTTATTTACTAAAAGTAAATAAATTAGATGGTATTATTTAAAAAAATATATACCGTGAGATTTAATAAATTTTTTCTTAATATATGAAAAATCACTATGATTCTATTGTAATAACTGTATTATAGTAGCGAAAAAGAGTTACAACCAGAAATGTTAAACATTTACTGACCGACTAAACTGTAGAAAACTGTAGAAGTTGAATGATATAATGAGGATAAAAGTGCCAGGTATCTCGGCGGAATAATCATTCACGTTTCATTTTTGACGCCGACTACTATAGCCATTAAACGAGAACCCATAATTTTCAGATGGGTTTCGTGCCATCGATTGCACAAGATAAAGGTGGAGCGGCGCGACCGACGCAGCCGCGTACCATCATACGCCTGTGTACACACGCAACATAGGCCAATTCTCTTAATTTCCTCTTGCGTGAAGATACTAAGCCGCTGTTTGAAAACAGAGGCTGTGCTGTTCCGGTATGAAACAGTCCTTGGTATTCCGTCAAACGCGCCCTTGAAAAACTCGCTACCTGCATCTCGCTAATGAATACTGTATGCGCCAATCTCTTTTAATTGGATCATCGCGCAATACGCAAAATACATTTGGATCGCTGAGCAATGCTCTCGTATCGTTTAAGTACGAATAATCATTGAATCAAAGTAAGCGCTATCATTTTATTTAAATAGACTTAAATTTGACAGTCCCCCGCTCTCTCTCTTACTTGTGAATTATTCAATTTTTAAATAAGACGTTTTAATAAATGCGTGCTATATAAATTACAACTTCTCACACAGAGTTAATTATCGACTCGCCTCTTTCATATATTTTCGAATTAAATAAACTAACAGACATTCTTCGTTGCGATTCGTGGCGCGGAAGTGAAGTGAAGAGAACCCATTCGAAATGGCAGGCCATTAAGAGCGAAGCGTTTGAATCGGACAGCCCACACGAGAAAATCCTTGTTGCTCTCTTCAAGTTTCATAATTATAATGTCCGTCGACCTCGAACTACATCGCGTTTCGCTTATCGTTCCTCCTTTAATTAACTCAGTACGGCATCTGTCTTCGGACAAATCAATAAACGTTTATAGTAAATAACGCGTTCTCGTGGATCTCATCGATCACGCGACTCCGTAAGCATGCATAAGTGAATGTCGAGAATTCCGTCTCGAGTCGCCAGCGAGAAAAGGATCGCCTTTTCCACGTAATCACCTCCTTCCCGAAAACGATAGCTGCTGTGCCGATCCGGTACACGTGGTTCTGCAAATTAATTCCCCGAAAAATATCCCGTAAGATCAAGTATTTAATGGCTGACCACACCATGAATCCAATTATCAGCCACTGGAAATTCCCCTTGCTGGCCAGTGAAAGTATTCGTTGCTCAAAACGGCATTACAATACTGCTATTGAAATCTCGAATCTCGTGTGCCACTACTTATGTTTATAATTACCAGGTATTTACGCAAAAGCACTTATTGCATACAGCTTCCGTTCTACCGCAATTCATTTACTTGCGAAATACTTCCTTCGTATGACGATATTTCTCTTATAATGTATGTACATATGATTTTAAAGTTTAACATTAAATGTGAGATTATCTAATTTAATATAAGGAATATTTATGATTAGCTAATTTTAATCTCCATATTATAATATATAGCACATAATCACATGCCGTATGTTCCTGATGCAATCTTTGTTGTTGACTCGCGTGCAATAAATTCCAACCTTTGAGAGGCCGATCATATCTTTCTAGGATTAGCAAATTACGATTTCTCACAATAGCGCGTGAGCTAAATTTTTTTCGTTTAATTGCCGTCTTGATGAGGATATATTAGGACGAGTTCGTTTATACCAGTTTCACGACCACTGATTGAACTTAAGAAAGGGACGGGTAAAGGGCGGGCGGGCAGATGTGCGAATAATTTGTCTTTATCGTGGCCGTTAGTTAGATCGTATTTTACGATATATCGAAGACTCCAATCGCGTTATTGACGTAAGTAGCAAGGACTTATTTCTCGGGAAAATAAAATTTCATGACAAACGCCGATAAGACTGCATCAGAATGATACTTGGATTTATTCGCGAGCTTCGACTCACAAATGCCTTGCCTACGCATAAACGGATTTGAGATCGTTAATTCATCCTCTCGCGGGTGTTATTAGTGGCGAAGAGTTAATTACGATGTTTAACTAGCACTTTCACCCAGTCTACAAGAGACTAGACGTCTACATTGACATAGATGTAGTCGTTAATCATCGATCACGCTAGTTCCATTTGAGATTTGTCACCTTATGCATGAAAAATTACGCACTCCTTAATAACATTAACAACACAAGATAATAAATTTTAATCATGTTTTAAATACCACACATCATTATATATAAATGAAATTTCAAAGAAGTAAATGCGAATATAAATTTGAAGGTAGAAAAAATTTAAAAGATAATTTGCTCACAAATCCAATTGGAAATTTATTTCTAAAATAATTTTTCCAACTTTATATAAATATTCTTGCAAAAAATGATTCTTATATGTAGATATACTGTATCGATCACATGGAAGCACTACAAACCCGATTTATGGGCAAAAAACCGAACACGGAGGGAAAAACTATTTTTAGTTATAACTTTTGGTGTTGTAAAAGAACGGCTAAAATCTTTGCGGCACAATGTAGCACAAATCGAGCACAACTCAGCACAATGTTTATTTTGCCGATTAAACAAAATGGCGGTGCTGGCGAAAAAAACGTTTTCTTCAATTTAACGCTTTGTTTTTTGAGTTATGTCATTAATTCTTGCGGCACAATGTAGCACAAATTTAGCACAATTCAGCACAAATTTTATTTTATTTTATTTTTTCAAAATGGCGGTGCTAACTTCACGCACATCCATTTCTCACGATATTGATTATTTCTGAACAACGTGTACCTATTGAACTTTTAAAGTCATATTTGTGCTCTCAAGAAGCAATAATAATTGTATAAGATAGTTATAAGCACGTTCCTGCAAAAAAAATGTCGTTTATTACCGTAAATTTCATATTACTTTAAAATTGAAAATGATAGAACAACCCTTCTCTACCCTAAGTTTCTCAATTATGAAACAAAATTAATATAACGGTTTAATAACTGCTAAAAAATGCATGAATTTTCTACTAGGGTACATCAACTTTAAAAAAAAAAAGAAAGTATAGGTGACGGAAAAAATTAAATTTTTAATCGCCTGTGACTAGCCTACCTTAAGATTAGTTCGCGGAAAGGATAATTCTCCTTTGATAAAGCTATCACTATTTTACTTCGGGCAAGTCTAAGTATGACGCAGCAGGAGCAATCGACTATAACGATGTCGTTACGATCTACCCTAGATGATAGAGATTTTTGCGTCGGCTAAGATCGATAAAGCATCGCGGTGACAGCGGGTTATCAATGATTTGCAAATGTCCCTGTTTATCGGAACCCGCGTGTTATCACACCATGGTACACCGTTAGACCGATTAACCAGCGGTGCTGGGCTCGTACGAAAGTATTAATCACGTCGAGTCGATCGTCGACCGAGAATAACCGCGCGATTATTTACGATGCGCGCGTAGGAACCAGTTTACTTCACGGTTATGCGAATGATAAACGCGCTCCAGATCGGCCGGCCTTTTGGAATCCCACTTTCGTTTGCGCTCCACGAAGGGCTCGGCCTCCTTCCTCATCCTTTAACATCTCGCGACGCCCATTGTGTTTCATCTTATACGTTCCCTCGAGACCGCACTGTATCTTTTCACGCTATTTTATTGGATTCGAGCCTGTTGACAGCTCCCAAAGAGAAAGAGAGAGCCAGAGAAAGATTTAACGCTCAAATATTTATCTTTTTTAAAAGCATAGAATATTTTTCTCATAATAGAATGAAGAAGAAGAAACCGACAAAGAGAAGCTCGAAGTTAGACATACAAAGTAATCGCTTCCTGTTGATAAAGTATAGCGATAAGGTAGCTATACAGAGCAGGGCGGTACAGTTATTAAATGCGATTGGCGCAATTCTTCGCAATCTGGCTGTTTCATCGGAGAAACCGCAATCGACGACGAAAAGTAACAAAGTGCGCGATCGAGGGTACTACACAATAGCTACAGGAACGATCTACGTAATCAGCCGCCTGTCTCTCCTCTCACTATTACTACGTTCGAAATATCTTCGTGCCTCTCCTTGGCACGAGTAAATTGCTATGACAAGGAGATGGTAAAAATTTAACAAAAGAAGAATCCTTTAAAAAGATATTACTCAATGTAAACATAATCATAAGCTTTGCAGTGGTAATTAATCGTTTGTATTAGAATTTGACAATTAAAAATTTTTTATCCGGATTCTAATTATCAAATTAAATAACAAAATTTGATCTATTCTCGCGAAAAGGTGGTGTGTTAGTAAAAGATTTCAAAGAATATCATGCCGTTTTTCATTTCAGAAACATCCAAAGAAAGACGTCATTCGCGAAACAACTGCCGCGACGATTTTTCTCATATGAACGCAAAGGTATAGCTATGCTCTTTGCGATCTGGCGACTGGCATCGGACAACGATCGAGGGTCGTATGATCTCTCTTCTACAAGAGCTACGGCACGTTTCTTGTCAGGAGCCAAGAAACGACAAGTTGCCGTATTAGGACAGGCAACGGCGCTACCGTCGTCAATAGAATTCTCAATGAGCATATTGAGAGTTTCATTTTTCCACGATTGCTTATTATGAAACTATCGTCGCCTGTTGCTGTCGTTTCTGCTCGCTGCAGTGGAAAAATGCAGATTTTGTAAGAAAAATATCATAAGCTTATTTTTATAATAAATGTTCGATAGTAAAAGCGAGTGTTATTTCTCGATATGCAAATTTGCCAATCCCGATAGTTTCTGTTTTGCTTTTCAAAGTTATGATTTTCGTCCCGTATGGTTATACTTATATTACATAATTATAAATGTAAAAATTATTTATATAAAAAGTTATTTCTCCAATATTTGTATTCTCAACGAGTAAAATATATTGAATCAACATCAGCTTTCATGTTAATTTGTAAAAAGAGCGACATTTTTAACAAGTTATTTTAGCTTTATACTTGTACATAATTTAATTCTGTTTTCCACGAAGTATTTTGTAAGTACGGGAAAAAGGAAAGGATTCCTACAGGGTCACGTACATCCGTATACGTGACAGAAGGATTCGAGACTACACGAGGATGTGTCCCTATAGAAAGGTCATGCGGTCCACGTAATTCGTCTATATTTTTTCACAGCCGCGAAACACATAGCCTATCTTTTTCTATTATTTGTATTATTAATGTCGGTACTGCTTGCGGCTCTGTATTATTTATATTATATACGATCGGGTACTTGCGGTTGTTGTGCCTATATTTGATATCCTTTAATAATTACCAATGCCGCCAACTCGTGGTAACATATTATGTGAATTTATGTGAACAAATTGCAAGAATCTTGCAGCATTAAAACCCGCTGTAGTAAAACTATGGGCATTATAAAATGTAACTTTACGGCGCAAGTCAAGGATTATTTAATTTACGAAGTACATGCAAAAGCAGCCGTAATATTTTATCCGCTTTGGGCGTTACCGTGGCGGGCGACTTTAAAACCCAGGGAGCGTTCTGATTCTTTTTTAATTCTTGAATTACGATCCTACAGTTCTCCTTCGTATTTTATTCTTGCTAATCAAAGTTGCGATGGAGGTAGAAGTTACGATGCGGAATCGCGAATGACTAAGCGACCGAATCACGTGTCCATTTTGTGTCGTCCTATGAAAGACGACGTAGGGGATGTACTACGTCCTGGAATTTTCGGTTACCGAATCAGGCTCCGCCGCGCCCAGAGGGACCACGAGCAGAACATAAAAGCAGCAATAAACTTCGGTTTCTCAGGGCTTGTCTCTACGCTGATAATATCGTGACTCCGTATCATTTTTTCGTGAGATTTACCATCACCGCCGAAAGAAAAAAAAGAAAGAACTGCAAGAAGCAGAAAATAAAAGCAAAGAAAAAAATTAACTGATTACTGATCAAGATTTAAATTCTTATCATTTTATAATAAAATATATCTAAATGAGATTATTGTATTTAAATATTGAAACGCATAAATTATATATATACAATTAAATGTAATTTGTCGAAAGATATGAACTTATTAAATAAAATCAACGATAACTCAAATAAATCTTTTCGACAAATTAATTTAAGCCGTTGACTTGAGAATGAAATCAGCGAATAGGTTCAAACCGGATTTGATTAGCGAAAGATTATATTAGCAAAACTCGGTCCGAATTTTGAAGAGGCTGGTCTAAAATAAAGCAGAAAGAAAGAATAAATTCGAAGGAAGGGAGAAGGTTTGCAAAGCGAAAGAGTATCGGACCAGGCAAAAAGAACGAACGAAGATAAAGACAGAGAACGAACTAAAAAGAAAAAGGAGGAGAAATGGAGGGAGTCACAAAGTAAAAAGATGGGAGTCGCATTGAGGGCCATGGAGTATAGCCATTACTCGCCTTTCCTCTCGTTGTCCCCGCTATTGCCTTACATTATTTATCGGCCCTTGGTGTATTGTTTCGCGCAAAGGCTCCGATACAATTCGGCCTTCGCGAACTCAAAGTTATCGTGTAGAAGGAAGTAGACTGGTCAGACGCATCGAGGTTGTATTTGCGAAAATCATTCCGTATCTACCTCCCAATTTCCTGCCTATCGTAATACATTTTACATGTATCGATATGTTTATTTTATTTTCGTAAATAAAAATAAAAATGAAAACAAATCGAAATAATTTCTAATCAACGAATCTGACGCATCGCAACTGCCACTCTTGTGATAATAACAATTATTAGTGAAACTAATAATCATTAATCGAAATTCGATAAAAAGTTAGCACCCTATTTTTAAAAAATGTAAAAAAAATGTTTATTGAGCGGAACTCTTGTTATTAGCTATAGGGAACTCTTCGTCTCGTCAAAAGGAAGTGGGAACTCTAATCAGAACTCCTGAGTACTATAGTTGGGGTGCTAACTTAACATACCCAAACTAGAATGTGAAAATATAAATGAGCCTATGACTTTAAACACGTACATTGTTAAATTCATGATGTGAAATTTCCAATTTGAATTATTTTTATTTACTTCTACCAATCTCTACTGTTCCTACTTCAATATATCGTTAATTTAACTAAAACAATGAAGTTAAATATTTAAAAAACGTATTAAATCTGATTCCAATTTTCAATAAAATATGATCTACTAACTGTATACATTGATACGAGCGTCGTTTAGTTTGAAACTAACTACAAAAATGGATTGATTTACATTTCGACACACGTGGAAGTTAAAAATAACTAAATGTTCTCTTTAACTCGAGTGTTTAAGTTATCATTATTCTAACACAGTATATACGTATAATTTCGCATATACATGCCGCATTACCCAGCAGTATCGGCAGTGCACAATTATTCGAGAGCGTACCTGTGTATCACTTTATTATAATATATCTGTCGACATCCTGATCAGCACGATTCAAATTTGCATTCTGCATCTCAAGGCGCGTCCCTATGCCCTTGCGAAAGTTTGCAGGCCGATGAGTCGTGAACCGCGAAAGAAAGGGAATTGGAAATATTCGCGCCAGGCTAAGAAGCGTCCAAGGTGCGCTCTCATTGAAAATGTCGAAACATTCACGATCCTGACAACATCAATGCGGCCGCCTCATAAATAAACATTACCGGCCGCGAGCCCATTCGTTGAAAACACGAATTTACGAGTCACGGGACGGGACGCATCGCGATAAACTACCGATATTTCACGCGTGCTCATCGATGTCTGCCGCATTCGTAAACATGAGGAATCATGCGTGAGCTGTGTTGCAACGAAGTTGAATTGTTTATAGTGAAAAATGTCACTTACAAGTGATACGGTTGTAACAAATATATCGTCAAGCATAAAACCTTCCTTCCGTGGCAAAATAATAGCCCATAATCATCTATAATCTGTTCCTCTGAATAATGGAGTGCATGATCTCTGCAGTTCAATTATCTAATCAACGATTTCGCGACTATCGATTGACTTTAATTATAGTTCGAATGATACTCTTATTGCAGCTATCATTAGAAGCGAAGGCAGAATAAAAAGGTAATTAACATTGTTGAAATTGCTTATTAACGTTCAAATACGGATATACTATTAATTTAATAAGATTTTTCATAATGAGAGAAATTGTAAGTATCATAAATAAAGAATATTAATTTCTTTACAAAATCACTGAAATAATAAATATAATATATACGAGTAATAGATTCGTTTGTTAAAAAAAGTGTACAAAAGATGATTTGGTGCATGTAAAAATAGTTAAATATTATTTATAAATTTATGACAAATAATTAATGTAAGAAAGTTAATATAGTATATAAATTATATAAATATAAAATAGTTTAAATTTAAATAATTTAAATTTTTTCTACTATTATTTGAATTATATATCAATTTTAATGATACCTCAGTAATAATTATAAAAATTATTCCTGTAGAATGTCATCTTCGTTTTATAAAAAAAAGTTAATAAAAAAACTAAAAATTACTGTGTGAGTTATTTACATCAAAGTTTTGGAAAAGATGCCCGCATGTTCGAGAAAAATATTTTTCTTTAAATAAAAAATGAGCTTTAATTTTTCATTACTTTGCTCTCTCTACACTAAACACGTGTTTTATTCTTATTTTTAATATTCTTATTATTCTCATTATATTATTTTTAAATGTCGTAAAGATCGTATTTTACTTGCATTTTCCCTAAAATGGTTATAAAATTGTTAATTATATAAAAACGTGTGACATAAGTGTATATAGCGTCTCAATATATTTGGCAGGTCTGCGATATTGACAAGTTTGCTAAAATCTCAAATGTGCAACTCAATCATTCTAGTAAAGATCGAGAGAAATCGTAATTCATCGTGGTCGTCGCGCCATCTCTTCTGGAATGAACGAACATGAAGCTAAACTTTCCATCACTCCACGGACAAGGAGAATGCCTGCCCATCCTCGATACTCTTGTGAATGGTTCGTGTCTCGGATTTACGCGCATGCGTCGCTTAAATGTACAAAAATTCAAAAGAGCGACTCGAATAAAATGTTTTTTATTGTTAACATAAATATTTCCTAAAATATATACGACGACTTACAATTGGTAACTTCTTTCTCCACAATATTATTCTTCTTTTAACGCATTTTAAATATTGTTTAAAAAGAACTCATTTATAATAAATAAATTATCCATAAATTTTTTTAGTATACATAATCTAAAATTTTTAAAGAATTAAAAGCAGAAAAAAACCTCCACCATTTATCACGGTAAAAACCACATGTTGCTAAATTATAGTTACAATTTTAAAATGCATTTCGATGGTCATGTGACACATATTATCATTATTATTATTATCGTAAACAAATTACGAGATTTAATATCAATATTTAGAGAACATAAAATCACATCTCAGAGATATAATAACTTTAAGATATTAAAATTAAGTGAATACGTAAATGTGTAAGTGTCCACGTATTAAAGTTAAGTATAATTTTGAATAACATATAAAAAAGATTCAACGAAGTTCGTACACGATAAAGTCGTAATTTATCGTGTTAATTTATCTTATCACAAAGTTAAAATATCTATTACAATTTATACATAGCAATCCAGCAGTGGCGCTAATGCAGCATGATGATACAAAAAATAGTTTCCCAATTAGTCATATTTTAGAAATTTCAGCTTTTTGGTGAATAGAATCTTTTAAGAGATTTTGTCGAGGATTTTGTTTTAAGATACAAAATGTAAATGCAAATAAATAAGCACACAAATAAATGCGGAAATGTTTTCAATATACATATATGTATATTCAAGGATATATTTTGTAAGATAAAACGTATTACAAAAAACATTTTGCAACCAGTTGTATTTTTTGCGGGAATAAAATTTCGGCTGATATATAGTGTTATATATTTTTTTTGTAAGCAAATCATACATTTAAAAGAAGTTAATTATACGTTTTATTAGACGAGGCGGCATAAGATAAAGGCAAATGAGGAAGGAAGAGAATCGGCAGGAAAAAAAGCAAGAAGGGTGATCTCCGCACGAGGATCTTCCCACACAGGATCACGACAAGATTACATTGCAGGATCCTCCACGAAAGGATCATATTGCCTTTGTACGCTAGCACCCGTGCCATATGACCCCTCGCGAACTCTCGGCCCCCGCTTTATAAAATCTATTGTATAAAATGGATCACAGTCGGAAGTAGAAGTACGTGTGTACTTCATGCGCGTTCATTGATAAAGTTATAAGGAAAAATAATTTAGTAAAAAATTGCAGAAAATATTTTGATAATTGCAATCATAAGAACAATTTTCATTATGTATATATTAAATTTCTATTCATACATTGATCGTCGAATCTAAATAAATTGATCACTGTAATGTTACAATTTATGTAGATACATATATTATCTATTGCGACTATAAAATTATTGTCTTGTAAAGAAAAGTGATAAAAATTTTTAGCAAAAGTGATTTCCATGAGTGCGCTAAAAGGCATACGGATTTTACTTGAATTGATGTCTAATCAGTTCATTACTGTACATAAAATGAGACAGCGTATTTTTGAGGTACCAATCAAGTCGGCGAAAGGGTTAAATCACCGACGCAAACGCATACGGTGCACTTAGCTTTTTTTCATCGCGCATTTACCGCCATACTTAAGTGGTAATCGTTGATGATTCGATTGGCTGCATCTCGTTTCTGGGTGCGATGTATGAGCGCGCATTCTGAGCAACGATTCCTTACAATCAGTTGAGAGGGTCAACGGCCGACTAAACCGAGTGTGCGACGCGTATACGAAGCGGCCTGCCTGAACCTCGTCTCGCCACCGATTTCTTATTTAAATCACGGCCGAGCTCACAAATCACCGCTATCGCATCCCATTAGACAGCCCGGAATCTAATAAAACTCCTTCCTTCATCACCCCACGCCTCCCTATTGTATGCATGACTATTTCGATCGTGATTGCGCGTACAACTTATTTACTAGCTCGCGTATGATACAAAATATTTTTGACAAACGATTTCAAGTGTTACTTCGCCGACTTTATTGCGTTCAATAACTGTTGCTCAATTACACCAATCGACAAATTTTCCAATGTTCATTATTTTCTGTCTTATTAAATTCTATTGCTCACAAAAATTATACCGTTTCAAATCATAAAAATATGCAACAATAACTACATTCCTTGATTTGTTGCGTTTAACATTAGTCGATAATTGTGAGAAAAGTTTCGATGACATCAATGTGCCGTTGGCGGCACACACAAGAGTGTTGACATTAATACTGTTTATTTATTCAACAGGAGTAACAGATTGTCATATTAATTATCAATGATCGTCAGACTTGTTGTTCAGCGCAACCATTTTTCATAATTTTTTCGATCTGACCGCGTCGCTCCGAGGGATTAAAATTCAAATTGTGCACCTTGCACTTTCAAGGAAATACCGTCAATGAGTAAAAAAGAATTATAAACAAATATATATCTGTATATTTAAAGTAGTTTCCAGATTAATCTTTCAGAGAGAAGAAATTCTTAGAGAAAAAAAATGAAGAAATAATATGGAATAAACTAATTTAAAAAAAAAAGACAGTAACAAATTATATGTCTAAAAATCTTAAACAATCTTACAAATAAAAAACATAAATATTTATAAGAATATATTTAAATAAAATAATTTTAAAAATAAAGATGGTTTTTCAAAATAAAATTATGAAATCTAAACGAGTAATTAGAAAATGCAGATAACAATTAATGTCCAACGAGTGATAAATATGCAATCAAACAGTAAAACCAAGAAACCATTTAAAAGTCTCTTATAATTTTTGGCAATATTTATGTTCAGAAACAACAAGTTTTATCAACAACTGGGAGCATGAAATATTTAAATTACGTCGCGTCGATGCTCTCGGCTAAAATTCTTTTGTTTAATTAGTATCACGATATAACTTCATATCAGCTGCTTGGGTCGAAATTTCTCATTAATGCCAACATTGCTCAATGCAATGACTGACGCTCAGACGTGTGACCAATTACGTTGAAAAGCACCGCTTATTAAGCACGGATTATAAGTCGCCGAGCAACGGTCGGAGCCGGGAGAAAAAAAAAAGGTCGAGGCGAAGCAAGACATCAGGCGAGGCCAAGAATTCTTTACTTGCATCGACAGAAGTACCTCGTGTCAATTACTGATTCCGCGTTTCCTCAATTACCACACCAACAACCGAGCAATTGCTCAAGTCCACCGTAAAAGCGTGAATAATTATTGTTGTGAAGGCGTTGCTCAGAGTAATATTTTAAGCCGATCGCAAATATTACTTCCCTCGAGAGCAGAGAGAATGTATTGTAGTATAAAAACATATGCAAACAATTTAACAAAAAAATTATATTTCATACTTAGTTTTTGAATCGTAATATTAATAATTTAATTATATTAAATATATTATAGTCTTGACATTCATAAATTTATAATATTTAAAAATAGGTTCTAACTGTAGTACAAATCAATTTCGTACATCAACAAACAGAGAATTAATAAGAGTCAATTGGGTCAACTTTCTCATATTATATTTTCACTATAAAATATCTTTATTGGAAAGTAGAATTGTTTGTAGTGTAGTATTTTAAAAGAGGCACTATATTTAATCCTCGTCTCATAGAGACTAGAATATATTATTCAAATGTATGAAAATTATATATTATTATGTATTATTACATTAAAATAATCTCTCGTTCTACAATATATTTATTCTCTTATAATTTGTCTATTAATTGCAGAGTTATGCATATAAAGCTTCTTCAAGAAAAGTGAGACAGTCATTAAACAGTTTACCGCTATACCGTTAACGTTGTAAAATTACACTATATTGTGCGTGCCGCATACAAGCCTCGTAATTAAATTAATAATTAAATTACAATGTACTCGCAAACGTGTCGCGCATACGTATACATTGACATGTGTACGAATATTCACACAGATACCTTTCACGTGCGATATTCAGGCAAAATATCTCAGGTGTGTGTAAAACGTTGCACGTGCAATACGTATACGTAACGCCAGCACGCACGTGTATGGTATATACAAACGACGCGTAACGCATGTAACAGGGTTGGATTAATAACTGTGTCTGACAGGTCCAGAAAAAAAGATGAAAGTTCACGAAGTCTGAACAGTGTCCAATTTAAATATGGAAACGTGTAATAAATTTCGCAATAGTAGAGAAGGAAAATTAATTGATAATAATCTTTGAAGGCAATAATTTATACGTGAGGAAACTTTGATCTCGGATATCTTTTATCTAAGTTAAAAAATAAACAAAAAAAATTATTTAAAACAATATTAATGTTAATATCAAAAAAAAAATTCATGTGAAAGAAACACTACAAAGTATTTTAAAAGTGGCAGAAATAAAATTCTTCATAAATGAAGTAAACATATATATACAATGTAACGGACTTTTCTAGCTTCTTTAATATACGAAATTTGATATACCTCATATTCTAAACAAGCGCCTCATAGGATCATAGATTCACCGTGATGCGGCCCTGTACGATACACGGGAGATCTTGTCGGATGCTCGTAAACCGGGGCTTTACTGCGTTTTGTATGCAGTATTTAACCCTGAATTTATATCCCGTCAGGGCTCATTTATACCGAGCGTCGTCGCGGCCGCCTTTAACGGCCGCGGCCTGTTGTTGTATTCAGTAATGCGCGCAATTAGATAGTAATTAGCCGTGCCGCGGCTGGGCCCCGCGGGCCCGATGCGCTCGCGACGTGCAAGCGCGTTTTCCGTGCGAGCGCGTGACTGCCCGCCGCGCTCGCTCGGGCCGCCCGCTTCGACCCTCGGGACGTTTTGAGAAACCATTTCTCTTTACAGCCGCTTTTTTCCACAAGCGTCCTTTCGGCCCGTGGAATAAATCATGTCGCGAATAATGCTTTCTGTTCTGTAGGAAACGTTTCACGAGAAACAGCGGTCTATCCTTATGCAACGAGGCAACAGCATGAGGTAATAACGCTCCAATGAGATAAAAATTCGGAAGTATTAATCGATACACAGTAAGATTATACGCATCCTACAATCGGCTAATGACTCAAGAAACTGAAATTGAATCGAGATAACGTACAAAGATAAGAGAGAGATAATGATATTAAAGAAAAATAAAGATAATTATGGGTCTGCTTTTAGGCTTTCTATAATTTGATATAATTAATTGCATATAATTGCGTTTAATTGAAACTTAATTAAAATTTTATAAATGATAATCGCAACATGATCGTAATAACGAAAATTAAATAATAGCGCGATTATTAAATAGCATTACAAATACACGATACCATATATGACAAGATGAACGATGAACGAACTTGAAACACAATTTCCTTTCTTTTTTTTCTTCCTAATGACTAGTGCGTTCCAATTCACTCTTGTTACACGTTGTTACAGTCTATTATAATAATAGAATGCAGTTAGAGTAGCAAATGAATTCCTTTCTTGATATAAATGCACCTATAATTACCGCTCAAAGTGAGTATTAATCGCTACCGCTTTCTACACTCGTAAAGCATAAACGCAGAATGTTGTAGAAAAAAGATGAACATGGCTAAAACAATCAGCATTACGCTAATAGACGAAAAATTACCGGTTTTACAGATCGAGTCTAATGACTATCCATCTTACGAGTGCAAAGCACGTCTTTGCGCAAAATTACCGTGTAGCGGATCGATGAATCATATTATAAATGTTGCCAAAATTGAAAATTCCATTTCCGCAAAAAAAACATTACACCGAAAAGTCGCTCTCAAATTTTGTATTTCTTTTCTAATATAAATTTAGATTTCTTATTTTACACAGATAAATTCAGATATATTCGCGGTTCGCGTATTTTCGCCTCTAAAATTAAAAAATTCTATTTTTGTAAAAAGAGGATTGTTTAAGAAAAACTATGTGTTTCTATTAGAATCAAACTCCGATATATTCCTGCTTCCTTATTCATTCTACGCATGCCAACTGCAAAATCCTGTAACGTAACTTCTGTCGCGATACCATCGGTTTTCAATTCGCTCCGGTTGTGCATTGTCATAGGCATTGCTCAGCCGGCATACGCAAATATTTCCAAGATGCACCGTTAGTCGCAATAATTATCGGGCGTAAAAAGCAATGGAATTGCGCGGCAATGAATGTAGACGCGTAATTCATAAGTAGCGACGTACCCGTTTATCTGCATAATTGCACACTTAGTTACGTAACGCGTTCCCTTGAAAACCTCATCTTTTTTTCTAAGACATTTTCCTTTGCGATGTGCGCGATAAGCGCAGGCATGCATGTACACACGAACGCGTTTTACGCATTGGTTTCTCTAAAGCTGCTTTGTCGCTGATCCGATTATGAACGCCTTTATCGATGTAGGTAGTTATTTCCCACGAATCATTGTCGGCGGGACGACATCGGCCTTTCGAGGAATTATGAGATCAACAAATCCCGGAAAATATTGCGCAATCTTATATAGTACTATGCGAGTGTAACAAAAATCGTATCAAGACCATTACCTAAATTATTTTGTATAGTAAAATTAATAAAATTGTTTAATGGCCAAATTCTCTCTAAAGTGCCATAGGATAAACTGCAAATCCAAGTGTATAAAAAGTGTGTGTGTCTTAATATATCTATACGTGTAATTAGTTTTCTGTATAAAAATAACACTATACACATTTCAATGTACTCGTATAAATCTATAATTGTATAATATATATTGTTATTTTTATAGAGAAAGTTCTTAACACTTGGATCTTGATTTGCTAAGCAAATTCTAACAACATCGTGTTCAGCGCGGATAAATCTTGAAAGAACATTTTACGATGCTTCAAAAAGAAAAAAGGTGACCCTTTGTTGGACAGTGTATTATAAGACATTTTAAAAGCGATATTCTTTATCTTTTTTAGTATATTCACAATATTGAATTAAAAGATTCTTATACATAATGAAAGGCACGCCGATAAAAGAAGCACTAATAAAATTGGTACTACCAATCGTCAGTTTCACACCTGAAATTTTTTCTTTGTTTAATTTTATTTAATTTACCAAAATTAATCTTCACAAGAGTGCACATTGCGTGAAATTATAGCACGCGCGACTGGAGAAATAATGGCATCCGCAAAACCGCGAGTACCAATTTACAAGAAGCATTAGCACATCCTGTAATTTGCGTGTTTATACCACGAATTTTTTTTCGCCGACGATCACGACGAGTGGCGACTTTATCGGGTGGACGGGAGTTATCTAAGTGAAACGAGCGATCGAGAGAAGTTAATTTGCCGCCGTACGTACTTCACGGCCGAGTTGCGTCCAATGAAAACGGAATGAGCTTGTGAATCAGCATTGCTTAGCGTGAATCAGAGGATATCGTGCGAATCCACGTAGTTTCCTCGGGCGACGCGACTTCTTGCAACCGCAATCGCGCGACTCGCAGGTGGTGCTCGCGGGAATCGCTTGCACGGTATATGCAACGAAGAGTATCGATACTTATCGATAATTCTAATGGCCATGCTACGTCCGTGATTACGGGGATCGACGACGAGTTACTGCCGCGGGCGTATCGAGCGAGAGCAACGATCCTCCTCTCGCTCGCCCTGACGCAATGACTACCCTAAGTGTCTCCTCCCCTATCCTTCTCCGTGGTTTCGTAACACGGTAACGTGCGAATCGTGCCACAAATTGATCGATTGGAACACGGCTAGCCGGTATAACGGCTACCCATTGCCGACCGATCGATTGGCTGCGATCGATCAGAGCACGAGCGCATGTAGACCGCGTAATAGTCGCGAATTGATCTCTGCACGTGTTTCGCCCCCGCTGGATCGCATTTCTCCTGACAGCGATTAATGCGCATATCAATGCGAAATGTACTTTGGAAACTCGTCGCGTCGTCCACTCTGACGTGTACACTGTCAGATCGACAGAAGTGATTCGAGAATCTCTTCTCTTGCATCCAGATAGAATTATAATGGCAAGCATTTTGGGCTCCGAGAGGGGAATTGGTTTCATTAAACGAAGACTGGTCTGCGGTAGGCGAATCAGCTAGGACGGTTCCTTATGCTTGATTGAACATCATTGAGCCGATAATATATGTTCAGATGTCTCGTTACGATTTAAAAAATGTTAAGAGATAAAATCAGCTCATCATTCAATTTGTATATAAATTGAAGCATAATCTTCCTTATTAATATGTAAATACATCATATTACTCTAAATTCTCCAATTAAAGAAAAATGTAAAATATTGTAAGAAATAATATTTTTTAAATCGAACTTTTTAGAGACTCTGGAGGGAACTTTAATTTCAAGCTACTCCGCAGCATAGTTAGAGCTTTAAAATGAAGAATGTACTATAAATTCAACGTAATAGGCAATAAAGGCACTACTAAAAGAGCAATATTATCTTCGTACAAGCTATTACGCATTGCATGCACGTTGCGTGACGATATAATTTTATTAGACATCGTAAGGCTACATCGTGGGAAACACAGTGTAACATTTACTAACACAGAATTGTCACGAATTCCTCTCATCTTAAAATTCCATAATTTTATCCTTCAAAATTCTCCCTAATGCTTTCAATACTTAACATTTTGAAATTTTTTTGTATTTTCATTTTGACTCAAAAATGATCAACTATTTTGATAAATTTAACGTATCAATTTAAATTACTTCTATTAATGTTGCTGACACTGTTTGCTTTTAATTGTTAAGTTGGTAATAGTTCAAAACTGCGTAGGTGTAATGTAGGTAAGAATTTTAATTTTTTCCAGAAAAGTTTGCAAAATTCCTTAAGTTTTCCCTGATTTCCCTGACCGTTTTCAATTTCTCTAATTTCCTTGATATTTTTATTTTTAATTTTGTGGCAAACCTGCAACAATATCGTATTACAGATTTGAGATACACAAAGACGTTATTTTCTAATTTGCGGGTCGCTTGGGTTATTCTTTTTTCCACTAAAGGGCCGCTATTCGTTAACCCGGAGCATCCTTTACTTCCTAATCCCCGATGTCGTGATCCCCAATTCCTGATCGCTCGTGGTCGATCTCATCTTTTCCCGTTTATCGATCCGAGACATAACGGTAATCGTTAATTACGAATCTTCGATCGCCATTGACGTGGATGCTTGCGTTAATCTGAAAGCCACGTTCGAGTCGCGTGCGATTGGCATATCTAATTAGATACGACGATCTCTAACAGGGCTGAAACGATGGCAGTTGACAATCGGGTCTCGGATGTAATAATCAGGATTTCATTGGTCAAAAAATTTAGTTAAAATTATTTTAGATCAATGTTATAAAAAATCAAATAAAAAAATATTGTCGTGGAAATCGAATGACGCAAAGGCGACGACATTTTGTTTGGCCAATTAATAAGTAATTAACTGTTCTGCGATTAGGTACTTGATCTGTATCAGCAGGGAATAAACTGGTCGCGTATCGCGATTTCGATAAAATAGGAAGAGAAATAATAATCTATCACGCTTAATGGACTACCAATTAGAAATCGCTCATGCGCGTGTAGCTAATTGCTATCCTAGCAGTAACGATGCCCGGGCTTGCGAGTAATTACCGTCAGTAGAAATACCGCTCATTCGCTGATAACTTGTTGAATGCTGATGTATTGCGACACTTTATCGCGGCATGGCGGCATAACGTACCGGTGATTCAACGTTTGCCGCATCAAAGATTCTCAACAAATTTCTCTGGCGAAAGTACGTTTATATGTAAGATTCAGCTTGGAAGTTCGCGATATCATTCGATCACAACGTGAGGGGCGTTTAAAAAATAGATACTTTTCACCGAAGGATGTCTGAGGTTTGTATTTATAATCGTTACATGAATCTCATATCAAGAAACGTATCAGGTGAGATACTCGATCAGAATAAAGTTTCATATCTTGAAACACAGACGGATCAATAGTCATATTTTGATTAAATAGAAATCAACTGACGAATTTCTCCGGTGAAAGTACGTTTATATGTAAGATTTAGCTTCAAGGTTTGCGATATCATTCAATCATAACGTGAGGAGCATTTAAAAAATAAATATTTTCTCCGAAGAATGAAATTCGAATTCTCTCTTATAGTCGTAACATGAATCTTTTATTAAAACTCTGATGAGATATTCAGAATAAAGTTTCAAATTTTGAGACACAGATGATTAGTACATTTAGTCATATTTTTATTAGAGATTAGAGCTCAACTAAAAGTGTATTGTTAAATTTATAACAAATTATATATATATATATATATATATTAGATAAGAGCAGTGCGATATATATAGAAAAAAATAATTCAAATTTATAGTTTATTATTATATATTAAATTTTTGAACATTAATATAGACGATGTTTACCCACAAAAATGGATTAATTTATATTTTGACAAATATGAAAGGTAAAATGTTATTTAACTCAACTATTGTTCCTTTGACATCTAACAATGTACGCTTAATAAATTATAATATAAGGAACTACTATATACTCGTGAAACTTGATAGCAATAAATTATTATTATGGAATATTCTGCTATATATAATATATTGCAATATAACGTACATGATGAGTTAGAGAAAATCTTACGTTATTAAATTTAATCTCACGCTATTAAATGTCTATAATCAAAAATCTTCATATAAAAATATATGAAATATATATTTCACAGAAAACCGTTTAACCCTGATGTACGGGGAAAGTCGACGCGATATAATATATATCCTGGAAAGTGCGCGCGCGCGAATCGCTACTATATTTTTCTTTCACGGTTCACGTATAAGTATGGTTCGACTGAAGAATTTAACGCTATCTGCATAGGTGAGGATTTGTCTCTCTCGGTGACACTATCTAAAGAGTATGAGCCCGTAGGAATAAGAACGAGAGAGCACTTTGCTTACATAATCTCAAGAGTGACCCGTATAATTATTTGCAAATGCCGTACCGACACCACTGCGGTGCCGCGGCATAAATTTTCGCCGAGCGTTAAGCGTGTCCGCGAGCTATAATCCGATCACATCGCTTTGCCTGGTTATCCCATGAGACAAGCGGTGATATGTGTGTATATACGTTTCGGTCTCTTCCTATTTCTTTTCTTCTCTACTTTCATTTATAACTTTTAGTTCCGCTTTGCCACTAGTAAAAATATGATAAAATTATGCAGTACATCCTTGATATTTTGCTATTCCTTTCTGCTTATTTTTCTTGTCATTAATTTCATTTTTCTACTCTAATTTGTTGTTTTAACAAAATTATAGAATTATATCTAATTTTTGCCTTTCATTTCTCATCCTGTTTACTACTCCTTTTATATTTTATAATATTTTAATTAAATCTTTATTTTGCTTCTTTGACTGCTTTTATAAAATTGACTTTCCTTTAATGCACACAGAAAGAACAATTTTTGCTGAAATATCTAAAAATTTAAATAAATACGGATATAAAAATATTTTTATTATTGAAATAATCATCAAATTATGTAGGACGCTCTGTAGTATATTCTGCTGAAATTAAAATTGACACTTGTAGAAAGAGGGAGAGAATGAAGAGAGAAGAAATGGAGATAACGCGGCTGGAAGCATAATGAGTAATGCTGTAAAATATGTTCTGACATTCTGGCAACTAAATTAAAGAAATATAAGCTTTTTTAAGTTTTTATTACATACTTTTGAACACATTTACGTATTTGGCATATCTTTTTTACGTACTTGTTATATCTTTTATAAGATCTTTTTATAGGATATCATTTCTTTTCTAATTTCTAGAAATTAGAGAGTATTGTTTTCTTTTTGGTTTTAAACTTTTATGTATGAAAAAAACAATTGTTTTGGTAATGCAAGAGAACGAGATACAGAAATTGTTCAAAATTTGAAATTCTATGATAACAAAGAATTATTTTAAAATAATAATTGTTCATATCACTCATAATCACAAAATTTCAGATCTAGCAAAATATTTAGATACTTTTTAATAACTTTTTTTCCATGTATATCTCCGAACTACTTGTGTACTTTTTTCTTTTTAGTACGGGATATATAGGAACAAAAACTTCAGGTGAGAGATCTACAACCTCTATAAAACCTGTCTTTATAAGATCCTAAAACACTAGTATCTATATTTCATGGTTTCGCATTCCTTTTTCACTCCAATGTCTTATCCATTTTTCTTCCTATTCTTTTACTTCTCAATACATATCCTTTCAAACTTTGTTCTTGTCTCTCTTTCAATATTAAGTCATATTCTCAGAGAACATAGCGGAGGTGCGATTGAAGCGAGGAATTATTTATCACGGTAGAAGGAAGGAAAGTTATAGACAACTTACAAGTGAGTTACGAAGATGCCTGCAGACATTCTCGAACGCATTCGATTTTAATAAGAAAAGTCCCCGTATAATCCGTGCAATAAGTCGCGTAAGTTTATAAGGCTACTTGATTGATTGTATCTGGAAAACACGCGGCACGTGTTTTTCCTACAACTATTTTTCAACTTATCGTTACGTGAATATCGACTACGTGCCAATCAATGTTAAATAATGTAAAATATTAATCTAACTCAAACGTAAAATGAGTCACTATATGATAGATATATAAATGTCGTTGGAATAAAACCGCTGACCTTGATCTCACTTGCAATTGCGTCGTATTAATTATATTCACGTATTAATTATACTGACAATAGCGATTTCTATATCGAAATATAAAAATAAAATCCTATACAAAGTATAGAAGAAAACAACGTGATACAGGCACACACATTGAGAAATTTGAAACTCTATGACAACAAAGAATTATTTTAAAATTGCTCATATCATTCATAATCACAAAAATTTAGTTTAAAATGATCGAATGACAATTTTTGATTATTTGATCATTAATTTATAAAAAAAAAAAACGTAATATGGCTTTCCAAAAATTGCACAAGCAGTATGCAATCTCAAAGCACAATTCGATTCCTGATGCTTTTCAATGTGGCGCATTTACCACTTTCGAAAGTTTATCGATTCTTGCATCTAATTATTTTCCACTTCGTAAGTATAAATCGACCTTATCTTACCGTGACGCTGAGAGAAACGTGTCGAACACGAGAGCGCGAGGCATCGTCTTATCGAATTGCTCTAAAGTCTCGCGCGTTTATACACGCTTTTATCAAGAAAAAGAAAAAAAGAGAAAGAAAGGAGAAATAGTTTTCGCTCCTTAAACTATATATAAAATGTATTAATCTCTAATCGCTAATTGTAAGTACACATTCTGCAGATCACGTTATTAATTATAAATCGTAGACGCGATAGGCAATTCTTATCTTCCCGTGTTGATTCACATGTTCGTAAATAATTTCGTCGTGAAATAATTAGCAGATGGTTTGACTTTATCTCTTGAGATGTGAGGCGCCAGAGATCCTTTATAAATAATAAGTGCGATACGCTGGAGGACTGAGTGTCTGGGCGAGCGAATGTGCATTTTAATGAAACGAAAATACGGTGCCGTGCGAGGACCTCGGCGACTCGGCTTTTTCGCCCATTAACCTGACATGCGAGAGTACTGACCGCGCGGATGAAGTTTGGTTACGTCACTCGTTAAATGTTACGGCATCGTTAAGGGGATGCTGGAGTTACCGAACGTGTATTTCATATTTTTCTATTCACTTTATTTAATAATTTCCCAGAATAAAAAATGCAAATAGACGTGAAAAAAAACACAATCAAACAGAACTATAAGTTAGAATTATCATATGGATTATTTTGTACACATATAGGAGTGAATCCGAGTATTATACATATATTCAAACAAAAAGCATAAGTGTCTCACATATGAATAATTGATAAGAATATAATGAGACTAAATTATGATTTTGAAGTTTATAAGAGAAGTGAATGGAAAAGTATGATCTGCGTATATATACATAACTTAGCATTCATACATATATACGATATAAGTGTGTAAGCAAGTAATATACGTAATATTTTATTATACGTATATCGTACGTAAGATTTTACTTAATGTATGTAACATTTTTTAATGTATGTAATGATTTATTTGGAATTAATAATCCGTTTTACAGATATTGATCGAGTTCGGCCGTCGTTCCAGCCGTTGTAACAAAAATACTGACTCCGCAACGTACATTGAATACTTGAGTAACGATATTAAAGCGTGACTTTAAATCTGACACGAACTACGTTTAAATATTGTAGAACTTTTAGCGCCGAGACATTACCGTGTCTCCTGATATATAAATCCTCGAGATCTTCAAATGGATCGAAAGTTACGTATTGATCGTGCATTACGTAATCTGAGATGAAAGTAACATCTAATACTATAACTGCACATTTAAAACAATACATAATATTGAATACAACACATATCGAATATACATAAAACTATAAAATATTTATAATAACTTTAAAAAAAAAGATTGATATTTAAGATTTCAACTCATAAGATTTCAAGATATCGTTCTCTTATAAAATGTTATCTTCGAGTTATTATTTGAATGAGCTAGGTATAAGATGATAATATTTCTCTCTACGAATATTATATTCTTATTTTGATGATATTATTTGATTAATTTTCTGTTAAGTTGAAAACATAGTTCTTCTCTTTTATAAAAAATTTAATTTTTTAAATTGTATCACTTTTGAAATAACGATATCGTTCTTTCCGTTTTTTTTTTTTAATCAAAAAACTCTAAATTCTTCGTACAGTGGGCAGTAACGTAATAATAATTTAAGCTCTAAGTGCTGATTAAAGATGCAAGTATTATCGAAAATAATCGTTCCGCGACGTCTGTGAGCTGGCCCCTCATTGTAAAAATTTGGAAAAAATAAGCAGAGTTCTGGAGTTCTCTATCAAATTTAGGAAGAGTTCTATTGATTAAAGCAGCGAAAACACCATTTGAAATTACGGGGGGGGCCAACTTCACGATAGTGCTATATCTTTTTGGATATTGATTTTAGAGCATCGGTTGTTAAGGATAATCGTTAGAACTCTTCGGAGGGCTACTAGAACTCGTATCAGATTGCCGAATTTCTTTACAGAAAAAAATTTTTTTTTCGGAAAAATTTTTTGGGAAAAAATTTTTGGAAATTCGGCGTTTTCTTGAGAGTTCTGATAGCACCCCAAAGAGTTCTATCGATTGTCCTCTATAGACCAACGTGCTAAAATGAACGGTTTAGAAGTTATAGCTCTTCAAAGTTGCAGAATCGTGAAGTTGGCCCCCCCGTAATTTCAAATGGTGTTTTCGCTGCTTTAATCAATAGAACTCTTCCTAAATTTGATAGAGAACTCTAGAACTCTTCGGGGGGCAACCAGAACTCTGCTTATTTTTTCAAAATTTTGACAATGAGGGGCCAGCTTCACAGACGTCGTTCCGCGTGCATGCAGAGCCTCTCATTGCATACAAGTATATCGTCTCTTCTTTTATGTAACATTTGCTTGATTCGCCATAAATCGCAAAGCACGCGGTCGTCATTATTTACCCGCTGAACCAAGCGATAAAAGCTGGTCGGTGATAGCGCAACCGTGCAGTCGCAATGTGCGATTACGACTGCATTGCAGACGCGTATTGCACATCGGCGAAGAGCATATATCGACCACGCACGCATGCAGTATATACGATGTGTCGAAGTAGACTAGTGAGGTTTCGATAGGCAAACAGGTGGGCAGCATGGAATTCTTGCCTTTATGTTATCAAAGAAAAATCACGGTTACGATAATCGAGAGCAGCGCGACATTGCTTTAGTGCTGCACTGACTCTTGTCCTTAAACATATATATATTTGCATATTGACATAAATACACTGATTACTGCACATAAGATATTTCGCTACATATCGCCAGTTCTGTTAATAATAGGTCTCCTCATGACGTTTCAAAAATTCTTTTTTCTTCAGGAAAACATCATTAAAATAATAACATAAAAATTAAGGACAGTGTTCAGATAGAACCGAAATAATGTGCGAACAAATGGTCGACACTTGCCAAGGTTTGTAACGGTATTAGATGACAGAATCTTGGCAACTGATACCATTTAGCGAGCAAACACGATCAGCTAAATCACGTAAATGGATACACCTCGATTATCGTCGGATCGTTGGAAACTCGATACACACGACGCGAAGAGTAAATGTACACTACTGCAGTTTCCTTCTCTAGATTCGCGGATTTATATCGACTTCATGTTGACTAAAAATATATCAAAATAATATTAAACACTTGAAATTAACATGTTTCGTAATATATCCATATATAAATAAGTGCATCCTCGATAAGAATTATCTTCGATTTACGTATGTTGTTGACTGAATATAAGATATGAAAATACTTTATATCGAGCAAGCATTTCTTATATAAGTGTGCGAGTAAAGCTGACGTGTCATTTTGTAGAAACTTATTAATTATTGAGAGTTTTGAGTGTGTTTTCAATTTTTTTTTTCGTTTCAGATAGGTTAAATAAATAATTCTGATCATTAAAGTCAAAAAAAGCAAGCCTAAATGCAAACTGAGACACCAAGTTCACGTAACGTCTCACTATACCATATTCAAAATTTCCGACCAGATTGTTGTAGGATTTTAAAAACTACATAGTTCTAAAGTAGTTCTAGAAAGAGACGATAAACATTACTATTCTTATTTTATGGAAATAAAAATGAGACGCTAATCAATTTCGACAATCCTGTAACTACAGTCTCGTGTAATTCCGAATGTATTTTCACACTTTCCGACGAGTTCCGATCATATAAACAATTTATTAATTGTTTAAATAACTGTTATCACTTGAAAAGACGCCTTTATGTGGGCAAAAAGTTAGCCAATTTTCGACAATTCTATTAGTTCTGCAATAGTTGTTGTGTAGTATTTATTTTTTGTTTTAATATATTTAATATTTAATCGGATGAAAATATCCGTATCGCATCATTTATACACCATAAGGAATCACGAATCCAAAGAACTCACACGATGTTTATTAATCGCGCACGATATTTTCTTCTCGTAGAGGCGGTCGCTGTGAGAGTAGCCTAAGCGTGTAGGCGATTATAAGGTGGCGATGCCGACGATGTTATGTCATCGCCGTAGCCACGCTAGCCCCTTTCATACCGTTACGTTACGTTTCCTCGGTACAGAGCTGATCTGTGTTACTCGCCCGGTCTGTTGTGTACACCGCTTCTTGTTCTCCTTCCTACTGGCAAGGTCTATCTTTCTACGCGGCAGTTATTCTCGCGTGCCAATTCACGGCTGTACATTCGCAAAAAGTGTAGAAGTGATTCTACAGTTTCCAGATGCCTGCTCGTAAATGTAGAAAATACTCAGCGCGGTACTAAAATTTTCGAGAAATTTGAAAGTAAAGGAAAGAAGAAGATCCTCGGCTAACTACCAGATACCTTTTATATTCTCTTTAATGAAAATGTTTCCAAGAAGTGATTTTCTGGCGTTAAAGTTCCGAGAATAATTATTCGTGAAATTATTGAGAATATTTTTATCGCAAGAAGAGATCAATTTCAGAATGACGACGAATAAGATTATAGGAAATAGGACAATCAACTCCTCTATCAATGTATAAATATTCGGATACTCACGTGGAATTTTAAATAGTAAAAATTTTTACATTTTTGTGCGAATTTCGTTACTTTTATTGATTCAAAAATTCCATCCTTCTCAATACAAAAAACGGATGTTTTTACCTTTAACGGAAACCTTGTGAAACACGGTAGTGAAAAGATGAATGACAGATGGGTTAATGTTTTGAAATTTGTAACCGTACATACGACGTGTATATACAAAATTCTTTATATCAGAAAGTATTGGTTTATAGGCATAAGAGCTCGTTATCAGTTACCACCCACTGCTTGCATGCCCGTCTCCTCTCGCGATGACAAGCGACGCGCAAACAAATTAACTGACGGAACCAGCGGTGCGTCTGGCCAACAACAAATTGACGGTACAAAGCGGCTACGAGGATACCGCTAAATGGATGTAATTCCGAGTTAACCACGCGTTGGCTCGCATCTGCTTGCTGCCGTTACCGCACTTGTGATCGGCTCGCGTCACAGCTGGCTAGAAAAAGAGAAGGCGAGGGTTGCACGCGGCTGGCAAAGAGGGGCAAATTAATTTCGACGGCGCTGGCTCACGAGGTCGTTCACACCGATAAAAAGCGACAACGATATCTGGAATATCCCGCGCATGAGAAGTTAGTAAAGGAGGATCGGCACGCCAGTTCTACGAACCACGTCTCAGTTTCGCGAATCTATTTAGTATAGAATATAAAAATCTTTACAGCAAAGAATACCGACAGAGCTTTCTATTATACGTGTTAACCTTTAGTACACGCAATGACTTTTCTTCTTTAGAAACGACAGATCGTTCTCGTGTCCCAGATTATTTTATTTATCTTTACAAATATAAAAATGTAAAAGTATAAAAATTATTAAGTGATTCTTATACATACATATTGTAACATTCTTAAAAAGTATTTGTAAGATTGTATATTTAAAAAAATTGTAATAAATATTATGATATTGATTAAATAAACCAACTTTAATAATTATTATTTGGTACTTTTTGTATATTTCAAAGAAAAGAAATGAGCAGGACACGAATGATTCAATCATGTACCTATATACTGAGAATTAATAATTTCATTTATAAATCTGCAGCTATGCGCGACATTTCAAGTCCAATCTATTTGTTCATATAATTTTATAAATATGTTGCAATCGACTAGGTACAAGAGGCATCCTTTTAAAAAGTAAAATAGTGAATTAGAAGAGTTAAATACTAACTACAATGATTTCAATTGTCGCTTCGCACGGAAATTCTTTTCCAAACGAAGCAAAATTAGACCCAAAAGGAAACAGCTGTCATACACATGGTTCCTCAAGCGCAACAGTCATTATCTACAATTCGTACATTCACTCCTCGTCCTGTATGCATTCATTCATTAAAATACCTCGAGCTTATTTATTTATTGTTACATCTGTTCATGTGTGCGTGTGTGTGTCACCTATTTTAATATCATAAAATATGCATTAGTAAAATTTCTTTTTGTTACGTAAGCTAATTATATAAGAACAAAATTATTTCACAGAATATTATTTATGTAGAAAGTGCTAAAGCATGTTGAAATGTAAAAATGTTCACAATCGGTCGGTCATTCGTCAACGGAGACCGAATCGCTTTCATCGTACGCGGCGAAGCTGATTACGTCGCGACTCGACTTACAAATCCGCTCGGGCATTTCCATCTTATCAGCATTGCAAATTGATAATGCGCGAGGAGCGACGCAAGCCCCGTCGGCGGAAGAAAAAACATTTATGCGACCCGATGACCCCGCCCGGTTATTAACCCTTTCAGTGCTGATTCTTTCGAACAAATGAAGCCGTTACTGAATTCGCTAAATGGATCAGAAGTAGAATTTTTTCTCGGTTACAAAAGCTTTTCAAATGTATGAATGCTTTTCTAAAAGAATTTATTATGAAACATACTCTCTAAATCTGAGTCAGTGGATGTTCATTGTCTGAGATCACTGTCATATTGGGTAATCAATGAAATTGAACTAAAAGGAAAAAAAAATTTGAGACTATATATAATTAAAATATCAATATTTTTACATGTTCAAATTTTTTAATGCCACAAATAGTTAGATTAGGAGAATTGCATTTTTCATTCATTGATTATACCAATGGCTACTTAGGACTGATGTTAGCGATTATCCGCTGATTCAGATTTAGAGACTACATTTAGTATCCACTGCAATATTTTCTGACTCTCTTTGTAACAACGTGAATAAATTCGAGCAAAATAAATGTTTAATAGCTTTTTTTATGTCTCCCGACATTCCAGTCAAGGATACTGGACACTTTCAATGGATCACCTAACGAACTACATTCAGCGCTAACGGAAGATAGTCGCATTCTATAATCCTGCGGCAGGAACTGCATCCGATTCGCGTTAACGAGGTACGAATGCAACCGTTTTGCGAGCGCCCATCCGACACGCCCAACCGGATATACGGCAGTCCTACACTTCCACCCACACACACGCATATCTTGTCCCCCATGTGCATGCACCGTGCGTGCAACGTGCGAGCGAGCGATCAAGCGAGCGAGGGAGCGCAGCCGTGCGTGTGTGCATTTTGCGGAGAATGACAGTACCTGGTCACATGGCCGAGAGATGAAAAGTGAAAGTATCCAAGGCTGGCACAAAGAAGTCATTGAGGAATTCAAAGGAACGATTGCCACGCGTATACGACCGACGTGCACGCAAGAATTTCACATTTCTAACAAATTAAGGGAAAAAACTTGGATCGCGGTAAATAATAATTACAATTTCGAAACGGCGAAACGCGCACGAGATGATACTTTCTTTTCAAGCATTTTGAAATTACCTCTTTAAATATATATATATATTTCTAATTAACTATATATATCGTCTATTTTTTAATATATTTATTAAAATTTTCGAACGGTGCTTTTTATTACTACACACATAAAATTAACTAGTAGTTTTTTAAACACTACCGCGTCTCCTGATAAATCATTTCTTGTTAACTCTTTGAAACATAATCATTGATTTGTAAGCATCATTAAATTTCAACAATTCATTATAGCCGCTAATGTAATAAGACAATTTAATATTTTTGTTTCTCTTCCTTCCTTTATATATGTTTTTCATTGCTACAGAAGATATCGAATGTTTATATTGTTAATCAATTGCTAATACTATCTTAATGAGTCAAGCTGTGATGCGTCAAAACGGATTAATCACACATGCAGTGAAGTCAACATTTACAGGAAGAAATAAAGTTATTTTCAATCTCCTTCTCATTATGTTATACCGGACAAAAATTCGTACAGTGTTTAAGGGTTAATCGCGTGTGACTAACGCATACATGCGAGTTTGTTCACAATGTTCCCACGAAGTTATCAAACGGCTACTTTTCCCAGACGCACGCGAGCGCGCAAGGCCGTGTTTACTTTCGAGCAATGAAACCTGATTTGGCCGCGTAAGCTACGTCGAACCGTTTTAACGGTGGTATGATAATTAGTAATCACACACCAGGACCGGGCGCCCACTAAAGAGCTAATTCTTGGTCACGGGTCCGGTAAGTTTACCAATCCTCGACGGTTCGTTATCCTAATTGGAAGATTCTTTTCGGATAAAGACTTTTTTTTTTTTTTTTTAATTTCGAGCGATTTAACTGCCTTGTTGCCGCAGACGTCTTGCCGAGTATTAATGTGTATTATCCGCTTTGGCTCAGGCCAATCTCCTCTCCTACGGAACGACGGTCGTGACCAAATTTAAAAAAGTTAAGAAACAACATCTAAATTTTCTTTAACATTTCAGTTACATTACACAAGTTTTTTCGGTTAAAAATACCTGCCAATTTCGTAAGCAAATTAATTACTGTTAAAATTTACGATCGACTTTGCGTAAATAAGTATTTGCATATAATATTGAGCATTAATTTCACTTGGCACTTTTATAAGAATCTATTAAACTTTTGGACAATTCGATATACATAAATCAATTGTTCACGTAGCAAATGTTTACTCTCCAATCGTATAATAATTAAATAATTTAATTTGCACTAAAATAATTAGTGAACACGTGTCAAATACTGAATGATGTATGAATATGTGGATTGCTATTTTATCTTTGTGCTTTTTATAAATCATTAGATTAAAACGGATGCTATTATGTATTTTTAATTTTTGTCAATATCATTTTAATCTTTGTAATTTAATTCCCACTTCCTCGATTACTAGCACGTGACATCATCCACGCAGCAGGTGATGCACCGTTCTTGCAACGCTGGCAATTAATCGAATACACATCGACACAATTCAAGTTCATCGAATGAGTCAGCTAGATTTTATTTCTAAGGGAAAAATACTTCGCTCATGATTCGAGTCGAGTCATTTCAAGAGCGAGCCGAGAGCTTTTCACGTGTCGGTTTACGATCGACGCAGCGCGTGCACGGAGATTGCAATCTTCAAGAGAAAGGATGGGTAGCCTTGAGATTCCAACATAACATTCAAGTTCGTATGCAAATAATGTCAAACTATCAAAACTCTGTCGGACACAGGTGCTGTCAACTTTAATATCCTATATTTATCAAAAATTTATCTCTATAAAAGATATCAATTTAACAAATTTATTTAAGACATATTTGAGCTTTTCTTAACATATAATAGAATATAATAAAATTAAAATAACGTCGATAATGGAAAGAACAGTTTTGAAGAAGTATCTAAAAATTTAACTAGACACAGATCTAATAATAATTTTGTGAGACTGTCAAAATAATTATGTAGAACGCTCAAGCTACAGTTACTGAAATATCAAAAACCTTTTGTAGTACAGCATACTATAATACTTGAGTTTTTTTGTATAATTATTTTGACAGTACAACAAAATTATTTCTTACATATACAATCGTCAAACAATTAATAAAATAAAGAGAAGAAATAAACAATTAAAATTTAAATAACAAATATAAAAAATACATACATTAATAAGACTGGAAAAAATCTTGTTTTGTAATTCAGATTTAATTGGAAAGATATACAAATCAAACATTTCTAGTCAAGAAACAACAAACAAATCTATCACATTATCTTTCTTTTCTAGTCGAGATAAGCAACAATTCAATTATAATAACCAAAATTCTGTTTCATATGATTAAAATTCATTTTGTTTATACTTTTTGTTGATATAACTAAGACATTTTTCTCAGTGTGGAACTACAATAGAAAGACAGAGTGAAAAAACCATCTTACAAGCCGAAGGTTCGAACTATCAGAAAAAAATTTCAGATCCTGACGATATCGGGAAGTATCCCGAGATACTCTAGCCGGATGCTATTCTGTATTCAACGTTTCCTGCCCACTTCGTTTCCCTGTCGTCGCGGACAGACGCGGCACATTCTGAGTTTACATTTTGCGTCCAAAGATTTTATCGTGATTCACTCTGACGTACGATTTATGTGGCGATGCGTCGATACGCAGCGCATCAAGTGCAGAAGGTTCGCGCGATGGGCCGTGTGGGAAGCACCGTCTTTTATCCGCGACTCCACCAGAACTTCCTTGAAAATTTATATGGATCTACCATCGATCTCTCGTAAACGCGTAAAGGTGAGAACAGTCCTCGCCGAAGCACCCGTCGAGGTGAAATAAACCGGCTTCGTGCCGTTTACGTGAAATCGTGTACTTTTCCGAGAGTCGCCGTGCAGACTACCTCTAGCACATTCCAGGAATGATTTATTGTTTTTATTTCTATCAATTTATCGTCACTGAAATTCACGAAGCCGCCTTTAACGTGTCGATTAACTTGTTGAACGAGCAATCAATAGAAAGAACAATTTTGCTGAAGTCTCTAAAAATTTAACTACACGTATAGATAGAAAATAATTTTGTTGGACCGTTAAAATAATTACATAGAACACCTAAACGTTGGTGATAATATTTTTGGTGGCAATAATTTTTAGCATTTTAAACTGTAAGTTCAAGTAGGTACATTATTATGTTGATGGTCCAAAATGGGGAAACTACCGTAAATTTGCATAAAAATATTTAAATCGGGTATGTTAAGTTAGCACCCCAACTATAGTACTCAGAAGTTCTGATTAGAGTTCCTACTTCCTTTTGAGACGAAGAGTTCCCTATAGTTAATAACAAGAGTTCCGCTCAATAAACATTTTCTTTACATTTTTTAAAAATGGGGTACTAACTTTTTATCGAATTTCGAGGTGGAATGTCGCTGTATCTTGCAAACCGTTGCGTTGGTCCAATCGCTTTTTCACCTGACAGTTTTCAATAGAACTCGTCGAGAACTATAAGAAACGCTACTCAGAACTACTCGGTACTCTCAAAAAAATTTTCAAAGATTTCCACTATTTTTTTTAAACTTTATTATATTTCAAAAATGTTTTTTATGTATCAAGAACTCTATGTATTCACAAAATAGTTCTGTTAAGCTGATCAGAACTATGCGACCTTGAATTTCGTTAAAAAGTTAGCACCCCATTTAAAAAAAATTATTAAAAAATGATTATTAAGCGCATATGTCATTAAAAATCATAGAGAACTCTTCGTATCGTCAAAAAGAAGCAGGAATTATCATCAGAACTATTGTATCTAAAAATTAATTTTTCAAAAATTTTTAATTTTTTTTTATTATTCGAAAATTTTTTTTACATATCAGGAACTCTAGGCAATCGCAAATTGAAGCTATTCAGCCGCTCAGAACTATTCCACCTCGAAATTCGATAAAAAGTTAGCACCTCATTTTAAAAAAATGTAAAAAAAATGTTTATTGATCGGAACTCTTGTTATTAACTATAGGGAACTCTTCGTCTCGTCAAAAGGAAGTGGGAACTCTAATCAGAACTCCTAAGTACTATAGTTGGAGTGCTAACTTAACATACCCGATTAAATCATATCTCAAATAAAAAATATCAAGTTAACAATGTAAATTAAGAAGAAATAATTGTCGAACTATTTAAGACACGAGATTTAGATTAACGAAAATATGCAAAAAACGCATAAAAAGTGGCAATAAAAGCACATTGATAAATACAGAGATTAAGAGGTAATTATCGTTAAAAAAAAATATTAATATCTAAAATGTGTTTCAATCCAAGTTATATCTTGAGCTAATTTTGGGCAACCAAAAAAAAAACCCTAGTATTTTCAATAGAATAAACTTGTGCATATTCATTTTGAAACTTCAATCAATCTCGCAAACGTCCGTCACAACCACGAATTTATTCCGCATTCGGACGCACCGTCTCACGAGCCCGTACGTGTTACGTTTGAGATCGGGAGATAGTTATGCAGATAGAAACGCTGCCGCGCGCGCCTGGTCGAGACGCTTGTATTTACGCTTGAGGTCGCTACATTCCGTTCTGATTATTATCCGCAACCTCAGGCAAGCTGTGGCGTGGCATCGGTGTACCAAACGCGCTCCCTCGCACATGTGCGAAACGTGTTTGCATTAAACTGCCGTTTTAAACGCGTTATGACCATCGCCCTGCGAACCAACATCGACCGCATTACTTCTTAAGGCTCGTCTACATTGAAGTCGTAGACAGTCGTAGGGTCACACATCGTAAGAAATTGATTAATTCTAGTCGGATATTCTCTCCTTGTATTTGATTGTGATTGGTTCGTTTTCTACGACTTAAGACTCGACGACCGTCTACATCTAAACAAATTTTTAGAGTTGTTATAGACGCGAGCGATTCTTTACAAAAGAAAGATTTTATACATTATACACACACACACACACACACATACATATGTAGAGTATTTTAAGTGTACTGAAATAGGTTTCTTAATTACAGCCGTAAAATAAAACTTTACAAATGTTGCTCCAATTAAAAAAAATCCTATATTTTGTGACTTCTTTAAAATAATTTAAAAATAATTAATGTAAATAGTGGGGATCAATTAAACATTTATTCTAAGAAGATACCTAATTGAAAACGCAGTTCACGAGAGAACACAGGGGCTTTTATCATGTTATGAGGAGTTTGCCGTGTCAATGATTACTTAGACCTTGATCTATGGACTTGTGCGGTTATTAGATACTTAATGATTACACGAACGCGAAGAAATGTTTGCTGCAGTTGATGCTCAACGGTAAGATGGTCTTACAAATATTTTCCGCTGTTAGTGGGTTGTAGAAAGTAATCTCACAATCTCTACCGGTCCTCGATCAGAAACACAATTTTACGTTCTGAAAATGCGCGTGGGTGTCGATACACGAAATATACATTTGATTTCTATACCGATCGACTCAAACATCAAGTATGACTAGTGTCTACTTTAGGTACGCGTCATCGCAATGATATCATCGAAAGAACGCGTTTGTTCGGTGATCTAGATAAATGACTGAGGACAGAGGAAAAAATAGGTTTATATCTTGCTTACTTTGTTAGACCTAAGATCCTGTGTGATTTTATATGACACTCATATCTCACGTCACTACGGTAAAAATGAAGATCTATGAACTGACAAAAATATGTATATGCAATCATAGTTCAAGAAGTTAATAGGATATGAATAAAAAATGACTGTAATAAATATAAATTAAAATATTCAGCTCTGACCTTATTGCTTTTTGTATAGCTAAAAAAATTTTCCAATTTATAATTTGATAGCACTGTGTGGAAAAAAATACCTGTTTCATTATATGTATAACAAAAATGTAACAAAGATTATTTCTATCAGAACACCATATTTTCAAATATTATTATTTCGATAATTAATTATGAATAGAAGTAATTTTACGGTTTCGGAGATTTCATTCTCCGTACACAAAGGAGGAAGAATTGTATATATATATATATATATATATATAACAAATACATGAAAGATCACGCTGACCCAGGAATTTGCGCTTTCAAATTGCCATAAACGTGGTGACGGCTCGTCCAGACTGCGACTCTAAATTTGGCGAATATTTACGGACTTGAGATGCAAAACAAGTTTCCTCGTTCAGTTGCCGCTGACGTACTCTGATTGGATAAATGGTCCCGATTCTTTTATTAACCGAATAAGTAAGATAGACTGTTTAATTTAAACCTTGAAAAGCTTCAAAATGATTAAGATCCGCTTTAACTAGAAATTCCTTTATTTTTATTGATCTAATGTAGATTAATAATTATTTTAGAGAGTATCGTAATGATATATTATACTATATATTAATAACGATAATTATTATTACTTGTAAAGAATTTACTATTTGGTACAGCAATAGATTGCTAATATTGACTTGACGATTCTCGAAAGATTTGCTATATGAAATTGTACGCGATCCAATTATTACTTAAGTGGTTCTTCTAAATTTAACTTTTAATAGGATCACGATCTATATTCTTTCATTAATATCCGAGAACATTAAGACGATCCAGACTGCTCCGAAAAGCAGACGCACACCCATCAAAGGTCAAGGATCGCAGACGCAATCGGACGATTACAAGTGTGAGACGTGCGGTTTCTTCTATCTGCCTAGTTAATAAACGCCCACCAGTTCACACGGTCCGAGAAAACAACAAAAAAGTATCCGCACAGAAGGGACGTGCAAAAAAACGGATGGAGAATCCGTTTGTGTCATCTGCTTTTCGGCTTGAGAGACTATCAAGCATCGTGCTCCCTCGCTCGACGTTGTGAGAAAAACGTGGACATGCAATACAAAGTGGAAGTATTAATTAAGTGCCATCTACTCTCACACGAGATGATAATTATGAGAGCAAAAGTTCCAGCAATAAATAATTAAAAATATAATATGCAACCATTTTCTACGAGTACTATCAGAATTGTTAGTTACACAAGATACAATCAATATTACGTTCGCGCGCAACCATAAAGCTTGCAATATAATAGAAATTAATCAAAGTTAGGAAATCATACAACATGATCTAATATCAAGCGCAGGTAAATGATCAGTGACATGTTATAGACATTGCTACCATCAATCATTTGTACAGAGAAACGATACGTAAATGGATCTATGAGATCTTTGAAGCTCAGATCACTCATTAGCCGATAAGTGGTCGATCATTCATCTGGAAACGATATTGGGTCCCGATTACATCGCAACGATAAGTTTCTCGTAAAGACTACGTTAAGGTACACCGTGCCGACCAGTAGCAGCACTCGCAGGCATTATCTGAGAAATAGTAGGAGGCTGAGAGACGACGACTTCCGCACCAACTAGTTTTAACGATGAGCCATCGGCCGCCACCTTCCTTATCCCTCTCGCGGTTACGACGGGACTCTTCTTGTTTGTTTGCGCTGCGTCGACATGCACCGATGCACTCACGATGCATTGGTACGTGCCAAAGGACGACACGGAATCGACGCACGCACGCATTCTCGATCGAAATCGCAGTGAACGCGTCGTAACCGAACGACGAAAACGTAATCTATAGCAGCAGCTGATAATAATCAAATTCTCGATATACAAACGGAAATGCAAAAGTATCCACCGCATTTCATAGGTTCTCTAGACCGCGACATTACGCCTTAGATCGCTATAAGATTTAGTCGATCTATTAAATTAATGTATCAATTTGATCTATGAATAATCAGAATTATTTTTAGAACGGTAACACATTGAGAAAAAAAATTATGTTGACTGGAGAAAACTCGCTAACGGTCAATGACTTTTATGATCAATATTATTTACATATTTAATACCAAACATGCGTTGTTATGTAATAAAAACGCTATTAGGTATTATTTATGTAAAGTTAATATATCACATTAGAATGTTGACGATATAAATTCCCCTCTAAGCTCTATGCAGATTTTCCAAGTGTACAGCTAATGAATATTTAAATCAGTCACATGGGAATGTAATGGACACCTGTAACCAAATGCGCCTTACGCGAATTCGCAAACAAGAACCGGTTTACTCTCGGGTGCCATTGGAGTCGTTTAGTTAGATAAAGTTCTCTAAAACAGATGTATAAACATCGGAACAGGAAGGGAATACGGAAAAACAACCACCAAGAACCGACTCAGGACTTGTTTCGGAAATTCGCGATCGTCGACATCGCGGCTAATTTGTCACGACATGCTTCGCCATTGGCGATCAATGAAGCGATCGATAAGGCCGATGATCGATTTTATTGTGCTAAGTGAGCAGTGTTATGGCATGCTAAACGATCCAATCGAGAAGGATGTACCGAACTGCATGACGACCTTCCACGTTGTGTACATTAAACAAGGCACCTGTGATTTAGATCGCATCAAAATAACTTTAATTAAGAAAGACGAGAAATTTATCAGGACGGAATCATCCGCTCGTCGTGCTTGGCCCATCGTGCCGAGAGAAATCATTTGCTCTTACGATGATCCGTTCGATAATGAAAAATATGGGCGAAGCTCACGGCGCCGATTCCTTTCACCGCTCGAATCTTCCGTTTCGGGCCTAAGAAGTCGAGGAATCGAGTCACTTCCACGGAATCAGAATCGATTATCGTAAGAGAAAGTGGGCGTCGATTCACTCGACCTTTTTAAATCAGCGCTGATCTTCATCATTTTCATTCTAATATCCGGTCGTATAAACACGATTACGTGAAACGTTGGAACCTATCACGATTCGTATAAACATGCTTTTAATAGCGAAATTGCAAAACAGCGCGTCTAATCGCACGGGTTAAAGATAGAACGAGTGGGACTTTTGAATGCGAGTGATATGTATACGATGATTAATCACACCCGTAGGCATTGCGAGAGATTTCAAATACGATTAATTTCTTAACGTTTACGTCAGATTTTAGTTACGATGTAATATATCAGAAAATTTAATTATAAAACAAAGGTATCAGACTAGAAGATCTCATAACAAAAAAAAAATTAAAACTCTCTCTCTCTCTTTCTTATACTATAATTATCTATCGAAATGAAATGTGTTCATTCTATAATAGAATAATTTCCAATTAATATCTCTATTAATGTCGTAGATAATTCAATATAATGCTTTAGCAGTAATTTGATTTACTAATTAAAGAATTTAATCCGAGGAGTAAACTACTGAGGAAATTATTTGAAAATCATTAGGAATTATTGAATAATGAATATTACTAGACATTAGTGAGGGTTACTGGGCATTACTAGGTATTATTATGTTTTACTAGGCATTGATTAACATTATTTTTTTAAGTTAAAATTGTTTAATTATTCTATTATAATACTATATATTTATTAGATAGCGTTATTTTCGCATTCATGTCTTTAAGTTAGACAAAATTACAGTTCAACTACCGCAGCTAAAAAATCAATAAAATTAAGATTATTCGACGCATTTTTACATAAAACGAAAATATCTGGCAGAAAAAAGCGTCACTCTGTCTGACTGAGATATTAATTGTTGACGACTATTTAGGTTACGAAATCTGTCACAGTTACGCAACACAGTGCATTACTAGAGCATTACTGTGAGAATTACATAAAAATTCAACAATAATGTTCAGTGATTCCCTTAGCGGTTTGACCCTCGATTTAATCTATAAAAATATTAGACTTTATATGTGGTTTGTTTCTTATAACTTATTATATGATTTTCTTCACAGTTCAATAATTACAAAATTTTTCGATTTCTTAAGATTGGTCTTGCAATATCTCACAATTTAAATATTAAATGCTGTAAAAGTACAAATTCAACGTTGACTTACCTTGACCTTGGCGAGATAGAGCTCCAGTTCCTTGTATGGATCCATCTCCGCTGTCTTTTCACTTGTCACCTTGTCATTTTCGTCACTTAGCACAAGCTTCAACCGATTCGGCATCTTCGCGGACAAACCATTTTGCAGACGACCATCACCTTCCTCCATAGTCTCCATGTGCTCTCACAGTCACCTCGACGATCTTACATGCATTTTTTCGTACATCTGCAACATCAAACAAACAATAACTTAGTAAAAATAAAAAACAAATAAAATTGAAAAAAAAATAGTATAGACATTTTACCAAAGATTGGAGTTCAAGAAAAATTTTTGGATTTCTCTCGAATTTTATTCTAGCAAAAGAAGTCAAAAAGGATAAACGTATTACCTTATTATAAAAATGATGTTAACATTAAAAGAACAATTTAATTTTGTTAAAGTATCTAAAAATTTAGCTAGATACAGATATAAAAAATAATTTTACTGGACCATCAAAATAATTAGGAAGGACGACAAAATTGGTTGCTAGAAGATCAAAACATTTTACAGCAATGCTCATTATGCTCAAGAATCTGCAAAATTATTTTGATGATGCAATACAATTATTTTCAGATCTGTATCTAGAATTTTTATCTCAATCTCAAATTTTTTAGATACTATCCTCAGCAAAATTGCTCTTTCAGTGCACGCATGAATTTATGAACAAACGTTTAAAATTAATAGAGAAATTATAACACATATGGTATTCATAACTGAGAACGAGAAATGAGTTGAAAGACCAAAAATGACCTATAAATATATTCTGGCAAAGGCATTATATATGTATAATTAGCCTCGCTGTGACTCACTGCGGCCGCTGCTTTGCGCGGTCCATATAATCTGGACTTGTCAAATACTTGAAAAGGGTAAAATGACCACCTGCGCTGTTATGATTACATTTGGCTAAATTTAGCGACCTCGCTAGCATTAGTCACTAAGGCTAATTATATTCCGCGCAGATTAGCCGTGCCGTCCGCACGTGTAGCTAATCTGAAATCACTTTGTATCCATTTCCCCACTACTTGAAATTGTGTCGCATTATATCGTTCGCAACAAGTCAACAAATCTACATGCGTTCTCTTCAGAAAATATTTTCTGTCAGACGGGAAATATTGAGAAATCTATTTTATTTTAGTGATTTTTAATCATCGTGTATATATTATTTTTTAATATGCATTACAATTTTTACTATCGACTAGCACATTCCTTGCGCGCGCTACGCGCGCGATGGTCCATTATGCTCTTTTTAAATATTATGAATTATGTTTCTTTGAAACTTGTTTTGAAATCAACAACTCCTCTAATTCCTACTAATACAAAATTTCCCTGAAATTTGAAAACCTTTAGAATTTCATTATTGTTTTCGATCGCTACATTAATTCTACCATTTTGATAAACAATATTTAGCTTATTTTTTTATTCAACATTTATATCGAAAAATTCATTCCACAGTGTGGCTGTGCTGTCGCGTACAAGAGTAAAGTACATTAAAGCAATCAATTGCCGGGATCATTTTGGTCTCAAAATGTTTCTAGAATTATTTGCTCTAAGAATATCCAGAATCCGATATTTTGCTCATCGTTTACGTCGAAAAATTCTACCCACAGTGTGGCCGTGCTGGATTTCTAGAATTTTCGTGCCATTTCTAGAATTTTCGTTAAAAAGTTAGCACCCCATTTTTAAAAAATTATTAAAAAATGATTATTAAGCGCATATGACATTAAAAATCATAGAGAACTCTTCGTATCGTCAAAAAGAAGCAGAAATTATCATCGGAACTATTGTATCTAAAAATTAATTTTTCAAAAATTTTTAATTTTTTTTTTAATATTCAAAAATTTTTTTTACATATCAGGAACTCTAGGCAATCGCAAATTGAAGCTATTAAGTCGCTCAGAACTATTCCACCTCGAAATTCGATAAAAAGTTAGCACCCCATTTTTAAAAAATGTAAAAAAAATGTTTATTGAGCGGAACTCTTGTTATTAACTATAGGGAACTCTTCGTCTCGTCAAAAGGAAGTGGGAACTCTAATCAGAACCTCCTGAGTACTATAGTTGGGGTGCTAACTTAACATACCCCCCTAACACATAAACATTCATGTTACAAACCATAATTCGTACAATAAAAAAATTATATTATATAATATATATACAGAACAAACAAATGAAATACTTTACATGATTTGTCAACTATCTATACCTAAATATTCACGTAGCACTATAAAAAAATTTTGGATTACGAAATAGACTGATTCTTTCGATGTGATATGGAATATATGATGTGCTTACTATAAAATGCAATCTGATAGAATAATTTCTCTCATTTCATTCAACTGTGGCAGAGAGACATGGCGACGATGAATTGATATTTCTGTATATGGAGTTACGTTAATAGCACCAAGACAAGTGCGATAGTGAAACTAAAATATGAGCATGGCTTTACGCTCCGGTGAGCTAGCTAATAATAATTAATATTACATTTTGTACTCGCTTTCGACTACCGTATATAACTTTATCATAACGAGTACTACCACCTGCGAAAAAATATTGAATCATAGGTAGGATAGGATCGCGTAGTGATCGTACCTATTAACTTAATACAACTCTATCAAGTTTTATAATTGTTACAAAATAATTCTCTCTCTCTCATAATCTATTACGTCGAGCTGCCATTATTAAAAAGTTTCTGATAATTCCATTATATTTTGTAATGTAAAGCTAAAGCTCTACAATTTATTAAAATCTCTACTTTACTGATCTAATCTTATCTCGTAAAATTTCTATAAAGTTTCACAATTGCAAAACTAATTTCAATTGTACACGTCTTCGGATGAAATATTTATTATTATGTAGGTATATTTTTTACTATTATCATGTACATGCCGTTATTAACATCGTATGCTAAAAAGGAAGCGTTCGAGAAGTTTCCTGAGCAAACATGTCACGCTGGGAAAGTTCGGCATTAAATGATTCTCCTAGCTGCAGGGATTGAATCGGAAATCGGTAGAAGATCGTGCATGATTGATAAGAGCATTCACCCTGCTACGCTAGCGTAACTGAGGAGCAGGCACTGCGATACCCCGCCACACCAGCAATCCTTAAGGCCACTTCGACCAACTTCGATTAACTTTAATCGATGATTAGTCCATTAGAATTAGCCAATCGCATCTGTCATTGACAAATGCAATTGATCAATTTCAATGGACTAATCATCGATTAAAATTAATCCGAGAATTAATTGGAGTTGGTCGAAGTGGTTCTAAGAGAGTCGTCACAGAGTCGCTATCAGAGTGTCCTGATGCACTCAATTGTATTACGTAAAATAAACTTATTAAACTGTAGATAGAGATATCGCCGCATATATATAATTCTCTTTCGCAATTATAAAAATATTATTCAGGTTTAATTATTTTTATTTTTATGCGTTATGAAATATGTATATGTTAATAGAAAGAAAATAAAAAACTTGGCGCTCTCCTTACATGTTACACAACGTATTAATCCTAGAATCTAGAATGATAAATACAAATGAGTAAGATCAGTTAATGCTAAGATATGCTTTCAGTAGATCATTAGAAGATTCAATCTGAATTTAGAACAAATAGAGAGAGGCAATTAATATAATGTCTCTGTGAAGTTAGCACCTCAACTTTAAAAATCGGAAATTTTAATAACAGTACTGCTTGAACCCGCAATAGTTCTAGAGTCCCTGATAGGTTTCATCAATAGTATTGTTGATTTAGGCCAAAAATTTTAAAAAATAAAAATATGCGGTGCTAACTTCGCGTGGCACCGCAAGATTTGAAAAAGCCGATTTTTATGACGGAATCTCACAGTACTCGAAGAGTACTACAGTTCCTGATCGATTATAACAATAGTACCGGCCATTAAATATTTTTAAATAAATTTTTAAAAAAAGAGCTCGCACCTCAACTTTCAAAAAAATTATTCTTTTTGCGCCATTTTGTAGTACTCGAAGAGTACTACAGTTCCTGATCGGTTTTAGTGACACTACCCACCTTTTTAATATGTTTAAACAATTTTTCGATTCGCGCGCTGGCACCGCACGTCAAGAGTAAAGTACCCCTAAACGGCCAGTACTGGTCGACTTTTTGACTTTTTCCGACAGTACTACAATAGTTCCGAAGAAATATGCAGGTGTCGACCCGAGTACTCCT
>NW_017279354.1:1007736-1030461 GCF_001594065.2 Cyphomyrmex costatus | reverse complement strand
AAAAGAAGCAGGAATTATCATCAGAACTATTGTATCTAAAAATTAATTTTTCAAAAATTTTTATTTTTTTTTTAATATTCGAAAATTTTTTTTACATATCAGGAACTCTAGGCAATTGCAAATTGAAGCTATTAAGCCGCTCAGAACTATTCCACCTCGAAATTCGATAAAAAGTTAGCACCCCATTTTTAAAAAATGTAAAAAAAATGTTTATTGAGCGGAACTCTTGTTATTAACTATAGGGAACTCTTCGTCTCGTCAAAAGGAAGTGGGAACTCTAATCAGAACTCCTGAGTACTATAGTTGGGGTGCTAACTTAACATATCCGATGTGTGGTGCCAGCGCGCGGATCGAAAAATTGTTTAAACATATTAAAAAGGTGGGTAGTGTCACTAAAATCGATCAGGAACTGTAGTACTCTTCGAGTATTGTGAGATTCCGTCATAAAAATCGGCTTTTTCAAATCTTACGGTGCCACGCGAAGTTAGCACCACATATTTTTATTTTTAAAAATTTTTGGCCTAATTCAACAGTACTATTGATGAAAACCTATCAGGAACTCTAGAACTATTGCGGGTGCACGCAGTACTGTTATTAAAATTTCCGATTTTTAAAGTCGAGATGCTAACTTCACAGAGACTAATATAGTTCTATTCATTCATTATTATATAATAAATTAGATCCTTTGGTGGTCAATACTATAACAGATTGTGATAAGTGATTAAATTTTCAATTTGAGTTATTATATTATTTTGTGCTATTATGTCGATATTTTATTTCAGTCTTATGAGGTGACATATACACACAATCAAACTACATAATCCACGTTGTTTTAAGATTTAACTAGACCGTGTGCTTATTCTGTTTTTTCTTTTAAGTAAATAATAAGGTTACTTATAAAGGTCTAAATTATAAATATTTCGTCATTAAAATGTAAAATGTGTGAAATACTTGTGTTAGATGAATTAAGAATGGCCTATTTTCCTCTATGTATAATTTACGTATCAATAGCAAGATTGTATCATTCAATATTGAGATTCTAGAGTTAAACGAATCATATCTCATATGATATCGCATAATTACACTAACCGATCGTACTTTACCCGATATATTTGAAATTCGCCGTGTATCTTAAGATCTATAGATCTACGAGCACGCGATCACATAAGATCACAAATCAATTACACCGTGACCTGCTGGAAGAATACAATACGACCGTCGTTACAATCATTGAGCTCGCCAACAATGAAGTCATGCATGAAAACACGAATCGCTTGCTCGCACATGTAATATTAGAAAATCACCGGATGTCTAATCGTAGTCGGCTGCCAGCAGTCAATACGTCAGGTGATTTTACAGGTGAACGACGGGGCTCGTCGCACCTTATGTAGTACACACCGGATGACGGCCACACTTAACTCACACGTAAAAATGTAACTCCATAAGATCAAAATTTTTTCTCGAGTCGTCAAAAAAATTAAAATATTAAAGGATCTCTCTTTCTAAAAAGTATATTTGCTTTGATAGTAAAAATATATTTATTTAAAAAAAAATTACTCCGTAAATACTTGGCTTTACTTCTCTCTAAATCTATTTGTTGTACTTTAAAGGTCAGAAGTGTTAAAGATTAAAATTAAAATACGAAATCTAAATCTCTCAAATATCTGAATAAAATAAGATTTTATATATATTAACACAGTATGTATGAATGCGATAAAATAAATGATTAAAGTAAGAATGTATTAAACATTTTTGTTAAGTTTTGATAAATAAATACTTTTCTCGAGCCTCGATTATCGCGTTTATTACTCGGAAATTGTAGTTAAAATTCTGATTCATCTGTCTTGAAGTCAGCGTAGAACGTGGGAATTTGTGGCTCGCGATAGGTAGGTGAGGGCTGTCATAATGCCTCGTAAATAACTGCGATACCGATGCCTCCCGGTATCAATACCTCACCCTAATCGTATACCATTCTGCGAGAGACGGACACGGCCGGTTGGTTAAACTGAATTAAACGGCCCGTTAACCGCGTTAAAGAGAAAGAGAGAGAAAGAGTAACGCGCGCCGTTCTCTTATCAGTTGGGAATTATTACCGGTAATTTACCCCGCAATCCTTTTGCTCCTGGGCGCGTTCACACCTGGGTGGCTTGCAGGAATACAGACGGAACAGAGATCGGAGATCGACTTCGCAGCATGTATTAACTACCGACGCCTACTACGTAAATATCGACACGTCGAGATTTTATCTGGGCGATATGAATTTGATATTTCGATGGTTTTTCTTTTTAAATCATACATTATGTTGAACTTTATGGCTTTTACACGTAAAATTATATATTATTTAATGCGCATATAGCAAACAGCACTTTTTTTTCTCAAAAATTTGATCTCCTTCTCTTTAAATAAAAATAGAACTCAGACTATTATTGATTTCTAAACTCACTATGGGAACAACACACTGGTGTATAACAATCGATTCAATTGTTTATAACTTTCATAAAAATGGAGATATTGTAAAAAAAATTTTAATTGGGACGTTAGACATTAAGAAACATAACGATACCAATGTATGGTACCTTTATTAATTAAACAATTGTAAACATTGGAAAGGTATTGTAAAAGGAAAGCCGATTATGCCATACCGAAAAAGCGTTTAAATATTACAGTATATTAAAATATAAAATGTTATAATTAATTAATTATAAAATATACACATAAAGATACACAAATAATGTTATAACATTACTTCTTATTAGCATTAATCTTAAGTAATTATGTTAAAATCAAAAGAACATCTTTCAAAGAAAAATAAGGATCCGTGTAAACTTGCGCGTCAATGTATTGACATGCCACTTAGATACTAGCGATATCCAAACATTTCTACACGTGTGGGCGGCTGTAACTCAATTCGCGAGATTTTTACCCTTCCGGAGTCTTACTCTTCCCAAGGTGCGATACGTCGGCGATAATTGTTTTTAGTGTCTTCTCACCACCAGGAAGGCAGACACGAAGGCTTCGTGCTAATCGAAATCGTAAATCCGACTGATAAGAGCGCTGAGTGTTCCACGTACGACATATTTCTTACGCGGAACGAAGCTTTAAAGCTGTTTTCACTTATTTTTACGGCACGTTATTATCGCACTCTTGCGGACATTGTTCCGCAAGATCTTTGCTCTCGTTGCGTTACAACGAGGCGCGATCTCGTAGGCGGAAATGATAGCCGATCATTTTACATCATGTGTAATAAAATGAATGAGAATAGCAGTGAGAATAGTTATTTGCGTTGCAAAAATGATTGCTATAATTTTGAAAATTAAATTTAATCTACCAAAATGTATCTCGACGCAAATAAAAGTAAAGTTAAAATTTGTCTTAAAATTTTGTATTTTATTTAAATAACCATTTCTCTAGTTATTTAAATGGAATACACAAAAAGATGTAAAATGTTAAAGAATAGGCATAGTTGCTCCTATATATATATATCAACGTATTATATGCAGTTATTATACGCTCTGAGGCCGCGGATAGTCGTTAGAGGACCACCAAGGAAGGCCGAGTTACGTAAGGTTAATTGCGGTCATTCGAACTGCCATGCAGTGCTCGATACTCGTGCAGATTGCGTCAGTGCGTGTTCTGTGCATGTGCATCGACCATAATCATAGGGACCTTGCTCCCAGAGCCCCCCTCCGATACTTTATATAACGCATTTGTGGGGCCGGTTAGGACTACGTCCGTAAATTCGTATTATTTTTACCGTTCCGAATTTGAAATGCAGCTATTAAATTTGTTTTATCAACTTGTCCATCTGTCAGGCTAATCCGCAATTAATCGCTATCACCGTTATCTCGCTTGTAATTTATGTTAAATTATTCTGCCTGGTCCCCGTGTGTTACAATAAGGTTACAGCAAACGCTAATTCTATTGACTACTTTGACACAATTAGGCTGACAATTCGATAAATTTTTGCACGTTTCAAGGAAAATTGCCAGTAAAAAAAGACAACTGCTTAAGAGTTTGTTAAATGTAGGTTTCGACTAACTATGTGAATCACACACAATGACCAACCTATTAACCTTCGCAGCCGTTCGCTACGTACAATTGCGCGGACACGAACTATTTTCCTTGTCTAGACTCATTGACATCGTTCTCCGAAAAGCAGCAGGAGGTGCTATCGCAACAAAAGAAGAAAAGGCGAACGCACGCGAAGTTAAACTACTATATACGTGTTCTGCTTAGCGGTCTTTCAAGTAGATTCATTTCAACAACCCTTCTCACAACTTTGTCACAAAACCATTTAGTAAAAAAATGTACCCTTTTTTTACACAACAATTTTATAAAAAGTTCCATTAAAAAAAGTATTGCGATGTTGAAATTCAATTTATATTACATTATAAATATAACATACATAACATATGTATAATAAAAATTCTTAATATTTAAACAAATATTGAAATAAACGTAATATTAATATATAAACGTAAAATTTATTCATGAATATTATAATTTACACAATGGAACATCCAGATGCAAAACATGTAGATTATCCTTCTTAAAATTCAAAGATTCAGCAGTCTGAGAAACACGCATTGGTCTTATCCAGCATATTCGTGAATTGTAAACTAACACTTAATGTTATGCTAATTCTTTGCAAGATGATACGCGCGAATCATCACATAGATAGAAACGGACTTTAATTCATTCTAGTTGAATAGAGAAAAAGCAAAAGAAATATTGTTCCGCTACTGCACTATACTTCGAAAATCTTGAATTAAGTATAATGGATATATAGTTTTTTCTCAAACTAACTTTATTTTGCAAAATAAAAATAATCAATAACAAAATGAGATAATTTAAAATTAGAACACAGTAAAATATAAAAATAAAATAATAATTAATTAAAAAAAACATAACTTATATTTCACCACAGAGAAGAGTAAACAATAAAAAAGTTAAAATAATGTGCTTAATATTTGAATACGAGAATATTGGTTTTTTCTCATGTAACAAAATCTCTGCTTCAGATACCCTGCCTCGAGAAAGTAACGGCATATCTCGAAGAAGCGGAGGCGTCAAGCTCGGTAGTGTCAGCAACACCTTTATAGGTTTAACACTCGTTAAACGTTTGTGTACATTTAGTTGAGTAATATAAGGTACAAACAGGCAGGTGCACGCATTCTTTCCACCTCGGGCAACTCGACACAGATTTTTCAATGAATAATAATGACGATTATAAGTGCATAACAATATGTAAATATTATTCGTTGTATTTATTATTAACTTCTTTTCGTTACTTGATACATAAATAAACAAATGCATATAAAGATATTATTTATAATAAATATACATATTTAAACGTATTCCAAGAAATTTGTCAAGTTTTATTATATAATACATGTAAGTTCAGAGCATGTGAGTATACTCGTATATACTCTTTAATAAATCTGTGACATTAGCATTTTATTGGTATGAACAAAAAATAATAAGTTCCAATAGCACTTCTCATAGTTTTACAGTTCTACATAAAAATAAAAAAGTTTCGTATTTTTTTTATATTAAAAAACCAAATGAGAAAATAAGGCGTGTTAAACTTCGCGAATCTAGCACAACACTTTTTCCTCTAAAATATAACAAAATGAGAAAAACATTACCTATCATTTTTGACAACAGTTCCCACGCGCGTTATATATATATATCTACACTAAAGTTTTAATAATATATATACTTTGAAAACGAAATTCCAACAACTATATCAATTTTTATACTTTAAATATAAAAAACAGAACAATACTTGAAGGAAGAAATGCTGGTTGCTTATAGCAGTTCTTACGACAGTTCTCGTTAGTTTTATCAGAGTTCTGTGCCCTCTTCTCTACAACCTCATTATTAAACAGAGCTTTTCCTGCTGCTATGTTTTTAATTAAGTTTTTAATTAATATCACAGATCTTAGAGAAGCTTCTTTCGTTTCATTTTTAATAATAAATCTATTAAAAAGCGTAATCGTATTTAACTAACGAGATTTGTCCGCATCAATGCGTTATCATCGACATGTAAAATCGTGTAGATATAATTATGCGTGCATATGCTAAAGTTCATTCGGATTTCAAAGTCCACTGGAGCACAATCAGAACTCGAGTGATCAATAAGCGGTGAAAGAAAGACAGACGAGATATTAAGAAGAAGAAGAGCCTTTACATGGAAATGGAGGTATCGTGTATACCTAATTACTGTCGCTATCGCGGTATTTGTCATTCAGCTGTTTATAAATGCAGCCTCGATGGGCGGGAGAAACTGCATTTAATTCCAATTAGCCGACTCGACTTAAAACCAGTTCTGAGAGACGCGGAGAATTTTGTCAAAAAGAACTTTGTTGCTTCTTCTCCTCTTGCGATTGCTTTCTCAATACGTAAAAGATATTGTCAGTAATAACAAATTAATTCCGACTAAGATTTTTTAATCGATCAAAAGCAGAAAATAAAATATAATTATATGTAATACTTAAATCGATCGAACGTAACAATTTACAGATTTTATTTTATCACTATTAAAATAAAAATTTCAAAATACGCTAATGTGACGTAATCATTAACATGTAAAATTAAAAAGATAAAAATTAAAAAAACAAAACTTTAAAAAAGCAATTTAAATTTAAAATTAGATTTTAAATTTAAATTTAAATATTTAAAAATTCTACAAGCAGTAAAACGTAAGGTCATTTTACAAACAAATACACTGGAATCGTAAGTTTGTAGTAGCATAGTAGAATATTTTATCATTGTTGTGTAGAGTCATTTAGTTAACATTATAGCTGGATTCTCCTTTTTCCATAACTGCGCTATTATCAGTTTCGTTACTGGTATGGTTATCGGCACGTTTCCTAATATAAATTATTTATGGCGTCGGATACGAGTGCTGATACGTGCTGACCTCGAGACATAGAAAACGAAGTTTCGGACGAGTGTGATAGCGTCATCGACAGTAAAACGATTTCACGGTGCTACAACAGCAAACTAGTTACGCGACAACAAATTTGACGCAACGAATGCATGTACGTTAATGTCGAAAGACTTGGGCCAACTGGAATATTAAACATTTAGCATTCTAGTCGATGCATTAGAACGTCACGTCCCTTGCGATATAACGGCATGCACTCGTGACTCGAATCGCTGCCGGCGAAAATTCAATTCGCCGCCGCCGTGCTGTTAATTCCGCAGGAAGGGGCCCCGTCAGGGGACGTTAATCGGGGCCCAGTGAACTACCTGGCCTCGCGATGCCACTCGCGCTTCGGGGTGTTCCGCGCGACCACGCACCGTAGCGAGCACTCTCGATTTGCTCCTGTCCGGTGCACCATAATCATCGCGTCAAGTCGAGTAGCACGATAATGACGGTCGGTAATTACAAAGCGTTACGCTCGCGACGCGACCGCGCTGCTCTGTTACAGTCGGAATTAACGTGCCAACTCAGTATGCCGACTTTCCAAGATGAACAGAGAAAACGGTTTTGTCACGCGGAAATCGCACCCACAATTCTGCTCGTAACTTCCGTGAATATTTAACGTCAAGAGGAAATTACCACGGAACTCTAATTATCCAATCCAACTGAAATCACCAGTGAATTTGACTGAATAATTTCAGATGAATAACATGAACGATGAAGATATCTTGAATATTATTGTAAGCTTGGTTCGTCCTTTTCTTATTACTTATGCAATACATAAAAATCAAAATTTGAAATTAATATTGATAATATAATTGTACACGTATATTAATAATAACTTCAAATTATTAATAATTAAAATTAAAAATAATCAAAAGAAAAAATAAATTATAAAATATATTTTCGTCTATCAATTTTTATTTTCTCCATTCTTTAATTTATGTATATATTCTTAAATTGCCTAAAAGAATTGTGGAGATGAATATACCATACATAGGCAGACTCGAAAGTAGTTCGTAGACCTCGCTAACAGATAGGTAACCTTGCAAGGCCTCCATACAACCTCCTCCGTTTCTCTCCCTTCGAAGAACCCGCTACGAGGTATTCAATGGATGGAAACGTGAACTGAAAGGAGCTGGTCGCTCAAGAGGCTACCCGCGGCGTTTAGCGACTGCTAAATGGCTCTAAACATTCGTCGCGGAATAGTTGGTTCCGGTTTTACATTAAAAAAAAAAGTTTCCATGGATTTTGTTGGAAATCTCTTTCGGCAAATAGCAATCAACGTGTGATGAAAACCTTTTTACCAGATATAACTAATACTATGTACAAACATAGACTGCAAAACATGAATATTTGATTTAAAAAATACCTTTCTCTTATAAAAGAGAGACAAAGCGATATACATTTTTTTTCAACTATAATAGTTTTTTATACGAGTTTAAAAAATCATACGAGTTATATTGCTGGCCAATAAACTAGCGAGTCAAATATCAATTCAAGAAAATTTTTTCCTGCAGCATAAAAAACGGGCGAGAATAAGTTTTATTATAATAAAAAATCAGAAGAACGTACGAACGTAATCTTCTTCGAGAGAATTTAAGAAACGTTAATGAGAATTGTAAGAATGCCGGAAGTTGTCGCGTTTCCAACAATTTATTCTCGAATTATCTTGCAACATCTGTTGCGGTAAATTGAGTTCTTTGCGGGAGTACGCCTGTAGGAATGTGCGCAATAAAATGTTTATTGAATCCTTAGATATAATTAACTGGAAAATTTATAACGAGCGTAGCTCTCGCCTTAAAGGTTCTTCCCGATTGACTCCCGAGTTAACTTGGAGGAATTCAGATCGTTAAGAATCCCTTCTTTAGCGCATTCTTCGTCACACTCAAGGATCAAACGTATCATCCGCGTATGTGTGGTCCCTTTGTTACTTTTACGACTTCATAACGTTCTTACGGTTCGTCCTTCTTTAGCGCATTCTTCGTCACACTCAAGGATCAAACGTATCATCCGCGTATGTGTGGTCCTTTGTTACTTTTACGACTTCATAACGTTCTTACGGTTCGCACATATATGACTCCAGTCTCTCTTGTGGCATTCATCCTGGTACGACACATTCATCTGTTTTTCTCTCGAATCACAAATAGCATTCATTAAATCTTCAAAAATATACGGCTCGTTGCTATCACGCGCATTTCACGCGGTTTTCCATGATGCTCACATGCATTTGTTTTCACGCTCAGTCTGGATATTCACGGTGGCGTCCACGCGGACGAAATTTTCACGTAGGCACGTGTTTGCACGTGTTTGTATCGTTCAGGAGATATTTGAGGTTATCGTTTAAAATGGGACACCCTGTATTCTCATTTTAAGAATATACTAATTTTTAGATGATTATCCTCTTAAATTAAGAGGATCATCTCAGCGCTTATTTTAGAGGAAAACATACTATACGTAAGTGGGATATTCTTAAGTTAAGAATACAATTTTTTCGGTGCATATATGACTCCAGTCTCTCTTGTGGCATTCATCCTGGTACACATTCATCTGTTTTTCTCTCGAATCACAAATAGCATTCATTAAATCTTCAAAAATTATTATTTTTTGGCGCAAGCAAAATAAAATTTAAAAATATAAAAAAATATTCCGTTAAACAATAAAATATATTAATTACTCTCCGTCCTCTGCTAGATTCTTTTGGAACAAGCAAAATTTCATTGTCTTTCTTTGAATTAAAAGATGACGAAATTTGGTTCTCTGCCTCATAAAATATCTTGTCAAAAAATTATTTAGTAATGTAATTGGTAAGTAATTAATTTAGTAAATAATCCAGAATTTTTCTATTTTTTTGAAAGCTTACAACAGTAAAAAAAAAAACAAATTGCAGATGGAGAGAGTACAAATATGATTACAGATGAAGGGTTAATTGAATTTCAATTTTAAACTAATTTACATTCATTTAATAGATTTGGAAGAATTGAAACTTTAATATCTTGATAACTTCCCTCTTATTTTCATGTTACAACATTGTGGCACTTATTTTCTCTCGAGAGAAACTGAGCAATAATAAGAAATAAAGGTTAAAGATTATTAAATGTGATTATGCATCTTCTTCCTGAATTACGGCAATCTATTTTCATTTTCACGTTCTCCATGCCATTTAGCGAGACTTGACTTTGTTAGTAGGCGTATGCTGCACGAGCGTAATAGGGAAACGATGAGATAGAAAGCATGAAAACGGGCATAGTGCGACGTCTTGATTTATCGCGTTTGTAAAATGTACACGGAGTCGTGCGAGAATATCGACATAACGTGATCGTGAAGATTGCGTGACGAGAGTTATTATCACACGATTTACAGTTTATCGCGTGTTTCATACGATTCACCTCGTGACTTGAATACGCGAAAACTTAATAACAAGCTCGAAAATAGTCGTTATTAAGTAACAGACAGACTTCTCCATGAGTAAATAATGTGTCGGCGTTAACGCTTTATAACATACATATGTAAATAAACATCTATATATATATATATATATATATAATATATATAAATTTATATTATAATTATATATGTATGCATGTGTGTGTGTTTATGTCGAGAATCATTTTCATATCTGTGTATAATTTATTTCGCTCGTAATTTAAATTCAATCTGCTGGATTTATCACGTGAGTTATGTCTCGTGCACATTTCAGAGTTCAGTTAACGTAAATTTCTCCGCACCCTATGAGATAGTCAGAAAACATTTAGGTCATAGCTTGAGCTATTGCAGTAATACAAATAAACAGTCCGTCGCTGCAACGTCTACAAGAGAATAAGAAAACGATGTGTCTCGAATCGGATCCGACACGATGTTTGTTTAAGCGATGTAAAGAAAAGAGCTGCTTCAATCCATCCAGTATCCAGAATTAGAATCAGTCGCTGCACTTATTATTCGAAACTCTCGCGAATATATCTTAAAATAAAGAATAATCAAATAAATAAAAAGAATTGCTTCTAATTTTCGATCCGTCTATTCTGTTTATCTTCTTCCGAGTTTCTCTAGTTATTTCAGATTTCTTCGAAATATCGTGCACGATCTTCCTTTTCCTCCTTAATCACGGAGGATAAAACTTTTCCCAAAGTCACAGAGGACAACCGGGCTTTTCCCATCGTAAGGTTAATACGATCGCTCGGTGGTCGTGCTTCTTCAGCAATGATTGCATCGTGGCATTCGAACGGCGGCGAATAACTCGCGCGGTGGTCGTGCTTCCACTGCGATAGCTCGTTGCATTTTGAACGGCGAGTATCTTGTACTTCTACTTCACTGACGGCCGTCGGTTATCCGTGGAGATCGTCCGACTCGTTCTTACGGGTTTCGGATCGCGTCAGAGAAGAGGCTGCTTTACATTGTGAGAGCCCTTATCTACCGTCTCAATCCTGCGCGAAAGGATCTCGAAAGTGCAACGCCGATATACTTGTACGGGTCGTGGAACTTAGAATTATGATATCTTGTCGCGACGCGCGCGGCAAACGTTCGCGTTGAATCCCGCGATATAAACGCCATAACTGTGAATTACGTTAAAATCACGATGTACGCAAAATTAAATCGAATGTAGTTTCCAGTCGGCTCACCGTGTTTCGTTATTTTTCCAGTAGGCTGAATTGATCAAATTTATTAAAGCAAAGTATCTACATTTGCTTCTATCACGAGACATGCACGACTTTTACCTGTACGAATAAATTCTTCATATGTATTACTACTACTTGCATTTAAAATTAAGAAATTTTTCTCAGATCTTAAGGTTTAATTAAATATACATGTACATTTCTCTAACCATTAAATTAAACTTATAATTACGTTAAAAAACAAAGATATTGCTACACTTACTTATAAGCATATAATGTAATAGACATCACAAAATAAAAGTGGATGAATTAAAAATTAATATATTAATACAAGTATTCTTTCAATGTTTTTCTTTCGCAATCCGCGATAAAGTCGTTTAGTATTTGAAGGGGTAAACGTTATTAGAAGTCGTATACAGCAGATGCTAAATGCACGATTCAGCGATAAGGATAACGATAAAGAATAGAATAAGAAAAAAAGTAATGAAGCGTGATCAGCATGATCCATTTTGCTCTGGAATAGTCGCGAGTTCGCGAGCTAAGATACTCTATCCTCTCGCTATCCCCAAGTCGTAGAACTGGTTTTACACGCGGTCGATTCTGATACATAAAGGATGAACAGGGATGAGAGAAGACCGCGAATAGTTAAAGAGAGAGATGTATCGATGATCCTTACAGGGGATCTTCCCTTCTTACGATCCTCGCGATTCATCGCTCATCGTCTGATGAAAACGATGGACCCTTCTTGTGACATCCACGTCTGTGTCATAGATAAACGAGCAACCTTTTATGTCTAAACAAAAAGTCAATCTAGCAGATCCTTATATCACGTTATATCTTCTTAAGTTTTCATTTTTATCATATTTCTTCTTTCAGTTTCTTTTTTCTTCCTATTTTTGTTTTCCCATTCTCATCTACAGACCCAGTCATTAAACAAACGTAGTAACTATAGTTTACTTTATTCCAATAGTAAATAAGGTAAATGTGATGTCAACGATGTATGATAATTCAGAATTACTGTTTCTCTTAATAATTTTATATCCGTTAAATTAAGCAGAAAATTTATTATTTATCATAATTTTGTAACACCTACAGAGTCAATTCTAAGCAGAATCATAAGACTCGTAACTCGTAAAATTTGTAAAAACTTATGACTAGTATTTTAATTTTATGTGTATGCATCGTAAGGCGTCTCTGATTGTGTCGATTGTTAATAAATATCTAAGATTTCTTGTTAATCTTACGGATAGTAACAAGTTGTTTGTAAAGATATTGTATAAAGCTATAAACATTTAAAAGTAAATATAAGTCTTACGAGAATACGTTATGAGCCTTACGATTCTGCTTAGCATTTAGGAATCAGTTTATTATTTAAAAAATTGTAATCATCTAAATTAATCTTGCATACATTTATAGATCAAATAAATACAAAATAATAAGTTTTATGAGTATTCTTGCGGCGCGAGGTGGTCATTCCGTGCATTCTAAATGTCATTTTTGATATACGTCTTGTGAAATCAGCTTTTTGCGAATCGATTATTAGAAAATAATCTTCGAATAAATTGCGTTGAGACACTAATACATGCTAGAATATTCTCTTTTGTCTATAAACCCATCAGTAGCGAGATATTTACAATCATTATATATTACACACCTTCTATCATATTCATGAAAAAAAAAAGAAAGTAAATTATGTGTCATAAAAATGCTACAAATTCCACACAAACGATGTTTGTGAGATAAATATTAACCATTAAATGATGAAATATGCTAGATATGCATACTCAATATTAATAAGAAACAAGATATGTTACAATAGTAATAAATATTAGCAGTAGAAAATGCCAAAAATGTTGTATAAATGTTACGAGGATAATATATTATTTTAAACTACGATTTTATGATAATATGGTCATAATCTTTGATATTTTTGTTCAGATATTAAGCGCTCACACGCTAATAAGCTATAGTGTAGTAGCAGCGTGTTTCATATTTGCTTAAAGACAAAACTTATTAATATATTTTAATAGAATAGGTTACAAATGCCGTATTAAAAATTTACTAATAAGACCTAAATAACAGCAAGTAAATAGGTATTATCTTTTAAAATAACGGTATTTTCAAGCATCAGAAATTCTAAAATACTTTCTTATATACAGTAACACTAAACGAATTATATTAGAAGCACAATTTTACAAAGTTGGGAGAAACAAATTCGACATTTTCTTCGAGCTTTAACAAGCTACAAATATGTATGACTAACTGCAAGCAAATATCGGAGTAGGCAAACAGGAAGGGACATGATATGATTCATGCGTTAGGTCTTTACAAACAACCTCGGAGAACTTAATCCTTATGCGAGACGAGAAGCTCTCCAGAGGCGTTGATACCGGTACTATCAATGACTTCTCGGCGCGACTCTTCATCGTCGCCTGGACAAAGTAGGTCTGCTAGCATTTATTTACGCCGCAACTTCTTCAAAACATACGTTCGAACTAGCTTTCAATGCACAGGTTGCCTTTAATATTTTCAACATTGATTGTTTATATTATTGTTTATATTATAATTTATTTTATAATTTTTTAAGAAAAAAATTATTAAAAAAATATGTATATATTTGTAACAGAAAAAGAGGTATCTACATATACTTATTAAAAAATGTTCATGTCTTATAGCGGAACAAAGTGAGCAGATCGATTCTAACTAACATTTTTATTTGTTGCCCATTTGTAACTAACAGGTTGCCTGTATAATTAAATGTATAATAATTAAATTTATAATAATTAAATTTGTTATGGCAATTAGTTCAGACGACAATATATGAAAATAATGTTCACATGATTTGATATTCCACTCAATGTTTACTTGACTGCACGCTGTTTCGAATGCATCGACGAATTGATTCTCCGTCATGTCTCGAGATCGCTTCTCGATCCCATGTTAGCAACAAGCATCTCTACGACATTGAGGTCGGTTTTATCGCGCTTTATCGACTGCTCTATCGACGGAAGACCACCCACATAGTCAGTTTCCGGCATTAAATAGAGAAAAATATTTTCGTAACCGGCACGCATTGCCGTGCTCGTCGCGTGTCGATTTTTCTCTCTTCCGCCCTCACGCTATTTCACGCACGAGTGAGGTGGAACGCTCTAATCGATATACCGAACAGTGACAATAGCCTCTTACTATTTAATTGACTGTAATTGCTTTCAATTTCCTCGGTCGTCAATTGTGCTCCTCGCAACACAAAGATAGCTCGCTATCCACGTATACGCGTGTATGCAATCAATCAGAATGATTGACTAGATCGACGGCGCCTATTTGCATATTTGAATCACGATTTGATCAATAAATGCTTCTGCTTTTATGTCGCTGTTGATTATCTTTACTGATAGACTATGATAATTCGATAGCTCCTCAATGTTTTCTCGTATCGATACCAATTCATTATTTATTTCTGAATTGGTGTTACTTTATCGATAAAAAATATTACAAATTAAAATTTTAACTCGCTGCTATATCTAGAATCTAGATCAATATGAATTTCTTTGAGCTCTATAAAGAATTATAAGATTATTACACCTCGTACTCTATCGACGGTAATCCCGGTTAACGGAGGTCGTCTTTAGGGCCTGTCGCTCGTTGGAGGGACAGCCGATAGGCCGCGGGCTCGATTTCAAAGAAGCGCGCTACAGCATAACCATAATTCCTCGAGAAATATGACCCAATGACACAATAAGTACCGGTCATTACCGCGCGCGTAACCGGCCCCGGCAGGCGGTAAGAAAATTAAATTCCCACGCGCAATCGCCTTCGCGCCGTTAACGCTTCCCGTCCGCGTTAGAAGGTCGCTTGTGTGAATTCGCAGCTACGTTTTAGCCACGCCACTTTTCTGCGCATCAGATACTATAGAAGATAAAACGAGAAAATGTCCGTCAACGCTGTTATCTGAACTTTTTAAACAGAACTTAAAACCCGTGGAATGAAGCCGCAATTTAAAGAGCTTGCGCGACGCGCAAAAAGGCTCCCGCGCGCCTTCCTATTCCCTCACAGAGCGATACAAACGTATTACCGCTGCTCCTTGCGGCACTCTGAGGAATAAAGCCCGGATCGCGCATAAATATTTCACACATCATCCATCGAGATATACAGTCGTTTAAAGGCGCGCGAGGAGAAGAGCGCTCCCGGCAACTTGGGGTTGGCTCGCGGAAAGTTTCGCGCGATTTTACGTTGCGTCATAAATGCGGGATGTAAATCATGCAGGGGACACAAGTGACTCCGCGGCGGTACGTAAAAGTTGAAGGATCAAGAAGGAAGCGAAGAGGAGTCAGAGGATCATCGACAACGTAATTAATCCTGTAGACATCGGAAATGTCTAACAATTATTTCTTTTTCTATTTTTTTTTTCTTTTTTCTACACGTAAGATATTATTACATAAAATTGAAGATCTACGAAAGTTTTGTGAAAGTTTATAATATTTATAGAGTCTATAAAATATCTGATGAGAGATAGAAGAATGACGCCATCAAAGATCATTACTTTCAATTTATCATGTTAAATGTCTCTGAAATTCAATAATATTAAATTTTACTAACAATTAAACGTGTTTTAAAAATTAAAAATTTTAAATAACTTCTCTTCAACACTAACAAATTACGATGTTTTATATCGTGATTTTTCAAAATAAAATTAAGCTTTGATAAACTGGGTTGATGATAATTAGATCCTATTTTCTATTATTAACGATTTATAGTTTGTAAAAGGCAGTAGCCTGAACAAAGAACGTACTTCCGTTGAATGATTGGAGTATATCACATAAAATATATGAAGAAGCTTTTCGGAAGAGCAGCCACACGTGCTGACCACGTGTTTCGTTGAAAGTCTGGCAGTAAAGTAGTCACAGCTCGCACATCATCACGAACAAAGGAAGACGCGTCGTCACTCCTCCATAATAAATTTCGTAAAACGATCACTTTCGTGTCAATAATCAACGATCTAAACAACGGTTGTTCTTAGCGGGTGATCGATGATCACTACATTCCTTGTATTAGCCACTGAAATTCGAAAAATCTCTACTGAGTGTCTTGTTAATGATAAATCAACAAATCATCGATTAGTTTCCAAAGATCATAGACGAAATCTTATCGGAGCTTATCGGCTGCGTTTTATTATACAAACATGCGTTTTACTAACATACACGTGAAGACCAAAATATCCGTGCGATTCGTTATTCTCGGAAGGAGAAGAAGCGATATTTAATTCAATGTGATAAACGTCATTCACGACGCAGTATGGTATCTCATCTTTCTGCGTTCTGACTGATACAATAAGGTAGCGTTATTTACAGTCTCATGGTCAATCAATAATATGACCATCAAATAAATAAAAAAACAATGCTGTTTTCACGCAGGTTTTTCCAGATAAATGTAAATCCGTCGTTTGAAATCTCAAAAATTTTTGAATTTAAAAGAAAATAAATACAATATATAATATATCTAGACATTGAAGAGAGAGAAAGCGAAGATGCTGAGTGCGAAAGGTACAAGCAAGCGGACTTATTAATACATTGCTTATAAAAAAATAATAGAAAATGAAATATACGTAAAAGTAAAAACTTGAAATAGAGGTTCTTTTTAACAAAGACCTTACGGAAGATTTATGCTTTTTAATAATAACTATAAACGTGTTATTAGTATCCAGTCATGTAAAATAAGAGTTTAAGTCGCAAACAGAAAACTACTCTGTGCTACGATCCGTCTGGCAGAAATAACTCGCCCTCCCGCTTTGAATTAAGAAATCGAGCGTTGCCATTGTCGACGTAATGCAGAGAGCTTTGAGTTTCGCAATCGCATTACGTCTATTTACGAGCGACGCGATAACTGCTGGCTTTATGCAAATTGCCGCGTTGCAATTTCTGCAAGAAATGCGAACATATCAACGGTGTAAATAAGAATTCTTCACTATTATCGCTTAGATTTTCATGAAGCATCATAAATAATACATATATATATAACATGCGGTTCTTTTACAGGTAAATTATTGTAGAAAACGCATATTTTTGGTCTGTACACGTATAATAATTGTTTTTTTTTCTTTCGAAAAATTGTATTTCATAAATTGATTAGCAAAGTATAAAATTTTATTTTTAAACATGGTATTATTTTTTCAAATTAACGCATCGGCACATGCCAATATTAGAGCTTCTCCATAATTTATAAAGAATTCGTTTAAATCAATAAATATATTGCTAACCATAAAAATTAATGTGTACAATTTTAGGAAATAATGCCTTTCTTACAAAAAATATTTTTAATTGACGAATAACTTCCTTAAGACTTCTGACTAGTCGTCGCGACCATATTGGATCGTGATGTTACAAGTGAAAAATAAGTTTCTTTGCAATTGTTAAGATTTTTTAATATGATTACTTCTCACTCTTATAATGCCTCAATGAATATAATAAATTATATTAAAGACTCTTACAACAGTTGCAAAGCTTTTTCTGCTGAACACAAGTATTATACTGTATTAATCACATACGAAATAACGACGATTGCTTATTTTTCATTCGTTCACGATATTATGAAGTAAGCGTAAATAAACACGCTTCTTTTAATATGTGTTTGAGGCATTCATAATTTTTAGCTGTGTATTGCAGTATTCATTCAGAGTTATACCAGGAGTGTTGAATGAAAAGGCTTCAATTGTAAAGTATCATCTGATTTCATTAACACGATTTCTACGATATCCTAAAGCAAAAAAATTCATGTCCCAATCACATTCCCAAAACAAATTAATCGTCGAACATATAATCAAGATTTAAATCCAAATTTGTCTTGCAAAAGATAATAAAAGAATACTAAACTATTTATAGGTATATTACTCTTACGATAAGATTAAAAAATAAAAATCTCTCGTAAGTTTGAATATTCTAAACATGTTGCGTCACACTACTCTGCAAATTAACGAACGAGGAAACGTGAGAAAATAAGAGAAAAAAAATTGTCTTCTCGAAGCAGGTAGCGCGATACTAGACATGCGGAGATTTAATCGACGGGACATTCCACAAGGATGATGATTTCACGGTGATGTCACCGCGGCATCGAGCGGAATCGTAATCAGGATTTCGCCTTCAAGGATGGACGCGCACCGGCCGAGCGAGTCGTCGCGCCGGCACGACAGATACCGATCGTCAACTACGATAAATCGAACGAGTCAACGCCGTACTCGCGTCGCGACGCCACGCTGTGGTATGCTCGCGCTTCGATCCGAGATATAGAAATACATGCTATCGGCTAGGCGGCTTCTGTAAACAACGCGCCTCACTTCCGTTACGCGGCCGTTAATCCGCGGTGTGCAGATTCACGTCGATCGAATGTCGCGTTTAATTGGATAATCGAACGATCGGAGCTCTGTGCCAGATCTAACGATCTCGCCTCGTTTTAGATGCCGAACTCGATGGCAAGGATTAGATATAGTGGCAAAGAGTGAGGAAGTCTCTTATCGGCTGCGTGATTTATAATTTTGCGACTAATTCCACCCTGACCTGATAGCGAATTCATACTGAATGTACTCTTAGTATTATATGTATAATATTATAGGAATTGGTTCAACCCTGAAATACACTTTATTGTTCTATTAAGTAAAATACGAGTGCAAAAAATTATTCTCTAAATTCTTTGAAATGAAATTCTACTCTAAAGAGTAAATATTAAAGTCTTGAAAAAGAGTAGCTTAATTTTCAATCTGTAAGAGTGAGAAATTTCACTCTGTAGAGTGAATTCTTAAACTGTTTTAGAGAAAATTTTTATAAAAAAAGTTTTATTTGTAGAAAATAAACACTAATTAGCAATTTTATATAATAAGTACCTACGTCTTAATCGTATATGAAGCAAAAGAGTTTTGCATTTCTTGATCGTAGAAGCTGAATTTCTCGAAATTGTACTTTTATGCATCCATTTTTCGTTTTCGCTTTTTCAAAATAATATAGTATATTCTTTAAGTGAAATAATTTTGAAAATATACAATCTAATTCTTTATTAATAAATTGATATTTAATAATTACTTTCAAGAAAAGGTTTTTTCAAGGGTCCTTTTAAAAGATCTTCCCTGTACGCGCACGCGATACTTTTAGCATTCACTGTGTGTATTACAATTTATAATTCAAAATATTTGCATTTCACTTTTACATTCAGATTAAATCAGTGTATAATGATATGACTTTAATATGCGCCAATACGCATCAGTGTGTTCAATCGAATTAGCTATAAGTTAAGCAATTATAATAAATAATTAAAAACACTCTTATCAAGTGCATAATAATTTAAGAGTAATTTTATGACTAGCTTCATCCTGATCTAACAATAAGTTTCGCGTTTCTTTCTCACAATAAATAACACCAAAATTATACGTTCAATAATTGGTTTCTAAATTCTTTTAGACCGATTATTCTTGTGCACCGGTCGTTACATGTAATAAATCGACTTTTCGATTGACGTCACAACACGCATTACACGCGCGTGTTGAGTGAAGGAAAAGGAAAAAAACAGAGAGCGTCAAGTTATGAATTTTATTGTCAGACCGTAACGTCAACAAGTTGTATCCCGTACGGTATGCGACTATTCAAATTTATATTTAAATAGTTGCTCCAATAAATTACAATTTGTATTTACCGACGAGGATTTCTATTGCGCGTTGGAGGGCAATAGAAATTCCTCCGCGATAAAAATGTCTTGTAACTTGTCAGCAATTATGATTCAAATGTCAATTAATCGAAGCTTAATGATACGTGAGAACAAAATGTAAAGTGACATTCAAGATTTCTTTTCAATACTTCGGAAAGGAATCGAATAAACTTTAGCACAGTACCTATTATTTTTCTTCGTGTAATTATTAGTTATATAAGTACATTTAAACTTCATAAAAATTTGTTTAAGTACTGATCAAAAATCAAATAAAAAAGAGAATAGTATGAAGTATAAAAATTAATATTATAAATATCCATTAAACTATTTCCAATATTTTAAATAATTTTCAATATTGGATTGTCAACATTTTGAATCACTGTTTAAAGAACGATTATTGATCATTGTCATTATTTCTGAATAAATTTTTAGGTAAAAATCGTATTTAAGTATTTTATATTGAGATAATGATGTCATCGCTTGTTTACTTTGATGACAAAGTTATCGAGTAACAAGGATTAGAAAAAATACAAGTCTGTCCAATTTGAACTTCGGAGCCAAAAAATGCAAAGCTATCAACGTAAAAAAAAGTCAATAAGGTATGGGTAAAGATTTCGTAGACCGAAAAATATTGATGACGCGTCTGAGTGACGCTTATCAATACTTTACAATCCATGAAATCTGATCTGAAGACACAGTAATATCGCGGCACTAACAAGACACTGCCTGCTCCTTTACGCGAGCCGGCAAATTGCGCCAGATAGAGATTATCGAATCTCAATAAAGGCTGTCCCGATCGAGTTTTAAGTACACTTAAATCGACAGCTTACACTTCGATTGTATGATATTATACATGCTTTTATTTTTTTCTCTACGTATCCTATAAGCGGAAAAGCTAAGATCAAATTCTTTAAAAAAAAAAGATTCACATTGATCCGTAAATTACGTGTGTATGTACGGTGGCTGCTTGCCGCAGACTAACAATAAGGCCTGTTACACAATAGAGTTGCAATTCGTAAGCCATAAGAAATTATTCAATTGTGGTCGATTATTTTTGTCATATTCGACTGTGATTGGCCAATTTTCTTACGGCTTACGAATTGCAACTTTATTGTGTAACAGGCCTTAGTTTCCGGCAAACAGCCGTATATACATGTAATTTACAGATCAATGTGAATCTTTTTTTTAAGAATTTAATCTTAGTTTTATAAATTCAGTATTGTTTCTCTGTATTAGTAATGCACTGTAAAACATTAGGTGCTGTGAATTGTCGTTTTATCCACGAGCTATAAAACTTTTGTTTAAGAAAACATCTACGTCACGTGACAGCTATTATACGAATAGTCGAAAAAGTTTAAGTTTTTATATTGCTTTACTTCGGAGCTCAAATTGTACAGGCCTGATTTCGAATCTCATTTTTAATGAATCAACAAGACTAGTAAAGAACACGGTCTCGAATTTACATTGTAGGTAAAAACTCAATTAAATCTCAGTCATTAGAGTAAAAAGAAATGTGCATTCAACTGAATTATGACATTGGCGAATTCAAAAATATGTCAAGAAAGGGTCATTTTTTAAAATCAAATATGAAAAAATAGAATATTGAATTATTATTGAAATTATGTTAAATTGACAAGGGATTACTTAAATAATAAATAACATAATTCATAAAAAGGTTATTTTAAATTATATAAAAGCACAAAAAGAATAATATAGTGAAATCTATGTTTTTATATGTATAAGGAGTTCCTTAAATTAAACAATATTTTTAGAATATTAAAGTTTTGATTGAGCATTTCAGAAATATACTTTTTAAAAAGAAAACTCTAAAGAGAGAATACGAGTGATCGAGATACAGGAGTCTGAAAAGGAGTACCTGACGTTCACACAATTATCGCCATGCGCTGCTGTATTTCATAGGAACATCCGCAAAACATTCGAAAATTTTCTCCCCGATTTTTCAAGAATCTTTCGTCATTAGCGTCGTTAAGTACAATCATAACTGAAGAATACAAGATGTTTCGCTCCCGAGTTCCCACCAATAAGAAACTTGCTCCAAAATCATATTCGGCCGTCATTATGGCGCAGTAGACATCTTTGGTCTGTTTTCTGTTCTCGCGCTTAGACTGCAACTAGAACTCTCTTTCTCGTTTCCGACAAATGTCAAACATATGCGATATACCTATCTCACTTTAAGTTCCAAAAAGTGTACAAACTAGCTCAGCCACAGAAAACGGACCCCATGGGTACGATATAAGTTCGAAAGCGAGGTACTTACTCACCTGAGGATCCCAATGGACATTGAGGAGGGCCGCCGATGATGCGACGGCGTGCATCCACGTGTTCCAGGCAGCGTGTAGTTCAAATATACTTGTACAAACGTGTATCGGCGCGGCACAACGAACACTAACAGAACACAAGAAATCACCGGCCACCACGATCCCGCGATTATATCATTGCGCGGTCACGCCGCCTTCCCCCCCCCCCCCCCCCCCC